>NC_041385.1:659238644-659293452 GCF_002162155.2 Triticum dicoccoides | reverse complement strand
AATGGGAACTTATGGTTTAAAAGATAGGGGCTTGAATTTAGTAGAGGTGAAATAAAAGGTTGGATTTAACAAGAGAGAGAGGGAGAGAGAGAGAGCACACTGTCATATTTCTGCCATGCATCCATGCCAAAGACAAATATTGGAGACCACTAGCTATATTTTCATGATGTATACTAGTGGATAGAAGAAAATGAGAATAAAGTGGCCCCACCTGCACACATCTTAATGAGAGCAATCAATGGCGGATTTGTTGCCACTAGGTAGCATCACCGCGCAAAAAGACTTTATGCCATTCCCCACCATTGGCTAGACAGGAAGTTGTGGTGAGGCACGCGCGACCTGAGGCTAGGCATGCACCGGTCGGGGCTCCCAGTTGATCTCAGCCCACACCTCCTCCATCGTCTTCCGGCACAGCGGGGGAGGCAAGGAGAAGGACCCTTGCCGGCATTGGCCACTTCCTCCTTCATCCCCGCCACCTCCGCTTCCACCAGCACCCACCACAGGAGCCTCCTCCATGCCCACCAAGCAACCGCCGGTAGCTGATTGGAACTCCTTGACATTCCATATGTTGCTCATGAACTCATCCATGTTCATGGATCAAAAATAGCGCCCCACCTTGCAAATAGAGTATTGCAACTGGTTCAGCATCAACGTGAAGATCAAAGACTGCAGCATCGGCACAACCATCTGCTCCTCACCTTTGAGAATGCGTGGGTGTGAGGTGACGTCTCCCTCGGAGAACTTCATGTCCTTGCTCAGCTCTGATGCCATCCTATCTCTCCACTAAGGTCTCTAAGTACGCTCTTGCTTGTGATGTGTGGTTAAGTCTTGTGCGCCGCACCACCCTATTTATAGCCTGTCGCATGCAAGAGGTAAGCATCAATTAATGCATTACATAGCTATTAAATTCAAGTGATTGATGAAAAAGGTGAGCTATAGATAGATATATACAGAGTTGTTGTATAGTTCATCTCGTACTGCATAGATAGGGTGCTGCCAAAGTGCCAAACATTCACAAGATGCAGCTACCGCAGAGCCGCGACAGGGCGCCACCCTTCTTCGTGTTGACATTCTCCTTGGACTGTTCCATCATCTTCTCCACCAGCTATAAAAAAATTGAGACCAAAAGGTGTTACCATCAGCACGCTCACATTAACTGTTTTAAGACTTGGCAATTATGTTTATGTTGTTGCCAGCAATTGGCAAATTATGGTAAGTGTGGGAGGTTTTTTTCTTAGAAAAGAAGGATCACCCCCGGCCTCGGATGCACACATCCATAAGAGTATGAGGGTTGATGATGGCTATCATGGTTGGCCAACGAGGGAGCACAACTGAAGGCTAGTCAGACCATCAAGTCGGAAGTCACGGCGGAGGGGGAAAGTGGATCGACTACCCAATCATTACGATGGGTGACCGCTGACAAGTCTCAAGGGATCCCGCGTGACCACTGATTTGAATAGCTCAAATTTCACTAGATTTAAGAACTATTTGAATGACTAAGATTTCACCGACATGGAAAAGTGTGCCTACATGACTAAACTCAACTCGTGTGTCATCTCCACTTCTTCAGAAGAGAGGAATGGCAAAGACTCCCACACATACATGGACCACACACACTCAATCACGTCATATTAAAGCGCGAGTACACATCAACATATTGCTAACTTTCTTTTGTTCCATTTGTTTGAAGCTTCTCACAAACACATATACCTATAAATAGTAACAACAACACAAGTTTACTTGCTTGACTAGATAAACACTCACATTTGGGTCCTTATGGGTTTTAGCTAGTACTAGTATATTACTATACCACCCCGCTCCGAAAACGAAGGGTAACTGTTATCAACACCACAATTCATTCTCATCCTCATGCTAGCACGGCTATGGAAGCTGAATGGCGGGTCATTGTTCATAAGATGCAGCTTCTGTTGCACCGTGGTAGGGCTCCACCTGTCTTGACGTTCACTTTCTCCTTGGACTATTCCATCATCTTCTCCACCAGTTGTAAGAAAAAAGATCAAGAACACAAGGTGGTTTTATCAGCACACACACATTAACTGTGTTAAACTTAGCAAATAGATTGTTAAAAGAATATGGCAAGTGTAGGAGGATTGCCACGCGATGGTGGGAAAATGTATGTAACATTTTTTTTCTTGGTCAACAAAATCATCATCTTCAACAAAACAATGATAGAGTTTAGTAACGGTAAGATCTTAAAAGAATAAGAAAACTGAATTTTCTCATGGTTTTCACTAGGCAACACCTCCCTACCTCCTCAGCTTTCAAATGAGCTTTCTCCTCCTTGAGGTAGTTCAGTTCAGCTTCAAGCTCCACAGTATAAGCCTGTAGGATTATCAAAGATGGAGTGTGTACGTGTCACCGACCTTGTTACCACTATTGAAGAAATGGTATTGCATAAAAATCAACAATTTTCGCAGCAAGTAAGTACCTGTTCCTAGCACGCGATCGTCCGGCTGACTCAAGATTCTTATTCATGCAGCGGTAGCGATGCTTGATGCTCCTCTTGGAGGACTGATCCTCCGAGGCGTCGCTGTTCTCCACCATCGCTTCGTCGCCCATGTAGTTCGTCATGTCAACCTGCGTCATGGCGCTCCTCCCATCCGATGACCCGGGGCTCACGATACCCACCCCATCTTGAGGAGGTGGTGGCAGAGGCACCACAGCCATCCCTGCGTACCCATTGGAGATGAACCCCATGTTCTTGCCCATCACCGAGAACATGTCGTTGACCGGTGCCATTGGGTACATCATTGGGCCATGCTACTGCCCCTACTGTGCGGGGTTCATCTGTCCATGGACCATGCCGACCGGCACAGGCGCTTAGCCACCGACGGAAGATCCCCGGACCATGCTGGCCTTGACAAGGAACTGCTACAGCATCGTCTCTCTGACCGTCCCCTGCCGGTCGTTGGCTGCAACCGAACCGCCATTCCCCATGAAATGTAAGATTGCGCGGTTGCGCTACCTACTAGCAAGGTGGTGTCCAATAGGGAGCCGCCATCTAACACTATGTGGGCCAAGTATCTTTGTATTACATTTCTTTTCTGGATTTCCCATCTTCGTATTTCCACTCTCACTCTTCAACAACCCACTAATGTACTTCACATGCATGCATGACAGTGTGGCACAATCACTTTTTCTTCTCCCACACAATAAATCCAACCATTTCTTCCTCCTTAGCTAATTTAAAACATCCATATCTTTTAACCATATATTCATTTGTGAAAAAAAAATGAACTATGTGCGCCAAAACCTTTAAAATGAGATCAAACTTGAATATTTTTTAATCATATTTAAATTTGAACATATATTTCACATGTCAGAATAATCTATTTCACAATGATACACTACAATTTCACTTTCCATAGTGGCTATTGCACAATTCAGAACCTACATTTCACTTTTCACGGGCTTGCTTCACAAAAAAACACCTAATTAAATTGCACATTTTTCAAATAACATATTTCACTCTTTTGAAATAAACTATTACACATGTTCAAACAATCAGTTTCACAAACGACACAATAGAATTCACTTTTTGTAGTTACTCTTTCATAATTCACAACCTACATTTCACTTCAGACTGGCTTGGTTCAGGAAAATCACATATATTTCAATTGCATATGTTTGGAAAAACTTATTTCACTCCTTTGAAATAATCAGTCTCACATTTATACGTTGTAATTTCACATTTGTGGTTAATATTTTCACAAATCAGAAGCTAGTTTTTACATTAGACTAACATGTTTCACAAAAATCACATATATTTTAGTTACACATTTTTTTAAACATATTTAACTCTTTTGAAATAATGAGTTTCACATTTATACATCATAATTTAACATTTTGTGGTTAGTATTTCACAATACAGAACCTACATTTTTACTTTTCATTGTTATGTTTCACAAAAATCACATCTATGTTAGTTACACATTTTTGAAAAAAAATATTCCACTCTTTCAAAAAATCAATTTCACCTTTTATGGTTACTACTTCCTTCGTACCAAAATAAGTGACGCAACTTTGTACTGACTTTAGTACTAAGTTAGTGTAAAGTTGAGTTACTTATTTGGGACGGAGGGATTATTTCACAATTCAGAACCTACATGTTACATTTCACAGGTCTGTTTCACATAAATCACATATGTTTCAATTGCATGTTTTAAAAAAATCATTTTCACTCTTTCGAAATAAACTGTTACACATTTCAAGAAGTCGTAGGTTCCTAGTAAAATATGATGGTTTTACATATTTCTGTGGAAATAGTGTTTAAAAAATTTTCTAGTTATATAGGTTTGGTTCACATATGGAATGTGAAATGTTGAAATTTAAATATGTTCGAATGTATTCATGATCGGTCTTGTTTAAAAGGCCTTGGCACCAGGAGTTCAAATATATATAAAAATTCAAATAGGAACTTATGGTTTAAAAGATAGGGAAAATTTAATTTAGTAAAGGTGAAATAAAAGGTTGAATTTAACCGGAGAGAGAGAGCACTGTCATATTTCTGCCATGCATCCATGCCAAAGACAAATAATAGGGACCACTAGCTATATTTTGATGATGTGTACTAGTGTATAGAAGAAAAGGAGAATAAAGTGGTCCCACCTCCACACATCTTGACGCGAGCAATCAATGGCGGATTTCTTGCCGCTAGGTAGCATCACCGCGCAAAAAGACTTTATGTCATTCCCCATGGTTGGATGGACAAGAAGCTGCGGTGAGAGACGCGCGACATCAGTCTAGGCATGCACCGGTTGGGGCTCGCTGTTGATGTCAGCCCACACCCCCTCCACTGTCTCCCAGCACAGCGGGGGAGGAAAGGAGAAGGACCCCTGCCGGCATAGGCCACTTCCTCATGCATCCCCGGCACCTCTGCTTCCACCAGCACCCACCAGGATCCTCCTCCATGCCCACCAAGCCACAACTGGTAGCCGCTTGGAACTCCTCGACATTCCATATGTTGCTCATGAACTCGTCCATGTTCATGGACCCAAAATTGTGCCCCGCCTCGCACACCGAGTAATGCAGCTCATCTAGCGTCAGCGCGAAGATTGAAGACTACGGCATCGGCGCAACCATCTGCTCCTCACCTTCACGTCCTTGATCATCTCTGATGCCATTCTTTCTCTCCACTATGGTCTCAATGTACGCTCTTGGTTGTGGTGTGGGGTTCAGTCTTGTGCGCCGCGGCACCCTATTTATAGCCTACTGCATGCAAGAGATAAGCATAAATTAAAGCATTAGATAGCTATTAAATTCACGTGATCTATGAAAAAGGTGAGCTATAGATAGATAGATACACAGTAGACAGTTTCTCTCATACTGGATAGATAGGGTGTTGCCAAAGCGCCAAACGTTCACAACATGCAGCTACCACAGTGCCACGACAGGGTGCCACCCTTCTTGGTGTTGATGTTCTCCTTGGACTATTCCATCATCTTCTCCACCAGCTATAAAAAAATCAAGACCAAAAGGTGTTACCATCAGCACGCTCACATTAACTAATTTAAGACTTGGCATTTACCTTGTTGCAAGCAACTAGCAAATTATGGTAAGTGTGGGAGAGTTTTTTTCTTAGAAAAGAAGGATCACCCCTGGCCTCCGATGCACATAGCCATAAGAGTATGAGGGATGATGATGGCTATCATGGTTGTCCAACGAGGGAGCGCAACTGAAGGCTGGTCAGACCATTAAGCAGAAAGCACGACAGAGGAGGAAAGTGGATCGACTACCCAAGCATTATGATGGGTGACCGCCCACAAATCTCAAGGGATCTTGCGTGACCACTCATTTGAATAGCTCAAATTTCACTAGATTTAAGAACTATTTCAATGACTAAAATTTCACCGATGAGGAAAAGTGTGCATACGTGACTAAACTCAACCGTGTGTCAAATCCACTTCTTCACAAGAGAGGAAAGGCGAAGACTTCCATACACACACACATGGACCACACACATTGCATCGCATCATATTAAAGCGCAAGTACATGTCAACATATTCCTAACTTTCATTTGTTTGAAGCTTGTGACAAAAACATATACCTATAAACAGTAACAACAACACAAGTTCACTTGCTTGACTAGATAAACACTCACATTTGGGTCCTTATGGGTTTTAGGTACTACTAGTATATTACTATACCACCCCGTTCCGAAAAGGAAAGGTAACTGTTATCAACACCACAATTCATTCTCATCCTCATGCTAGCATGGCTATGGAAGATGAATGGTGGGTCACCGTTCACAAGATGCAGCTTCTGTTCCACCGCGATAGGGCTCCACCTTTCTTGACGTTCACTTGCTCCTTGGACTGTTCCATCATCTTCTCCACCAGCTGTAAGAAAAAAAGATCAAGAGCACAAGGTAGCTTTATCAGCACGCACACATTAACAGTGTTAAACACATAGCAATTAGATTGTTACAAGCAGTTGGCAAGTGTAGGAGGATTGCCACGCGATGGTGGGAAAATGTACGTAACATTTTTTCTTTGTCAACAAAATCGTCTTCTGCAACGAAACAATTATTGAGTTTAGTAATGGTAAGAACTGAAAAGAATAAGAAAACTAAATTTTCTCATGGTTTTCACTAGTCAACAGCTTCCTACCTCCTCAGCTTTCAGACGAGCCTTCTCCTCCTTGAGGTAGTCCAGTTCAGCTTCAAGCTCCACAGTATAAGCCTGTAGGATTATCAAAGAGGGAGTGTATAAGTGTCACCAACCTTGTTACCACTATTGCAGAAATGGCATTGCATAAAAACAACAATTTTGGTAGCAATGTAAGTACTTGTTCCTAGCACGCGATCGTGCGGCTGACTCGCGACTCTTGATCACGCGGCGGTGGCAATGCTCGATGCTCCTCTTGGAGGACTGATCCTCCGGGCGTTGACGTTCTCCATCATCGCTCCGTCGCCCATGTAGTTCGTCATGTCAGCCTGCGTCATGGCGCTCCGCCCGTCCGATGACCCGGGGCTCACAATACCCACCCCACCTTGAGGAGGTGGTGGCGGAGGCACCACAGCCATCCTTGCGTACCCGTTGGGGCCGAACCCCATATCGTCGCCCATCACCGAGAACATGTCGTTGGCCAGTGCCATCGGGTACATCATTGGGCCAGGTTGCTACCCCTGCTGTGTTGGGTTCATATGTCCATGGACCATGCTGGCCGGCACAGGCGCTTGTCCACCGGAGCAAGATCCACGGACCACACTGCTACAGCATTGTCTCTCCGAGCGTCTGATGTCGGTCATTGGCAGCAACAGAACCGCCATTCCCCACGAAATGCAAAATTATGGGGTTGCACTACCTACTAGCAAGGTGGTGTCCAATAGGTAGCCGCCATCTAACACTATGTGGGCCAAGTATCTTTGTATTACATTTCTTTTCTGGATTTCCCATCTTCGTATTTCCACTCTCACGCTTCAACAATTGGCCCCCACTAATGTACTTCACATGCATGCATGAAACTGTGGCAGAATCATTTTTTCTTCTCCCACACAATAAATCCAACCATTTATTCCTCCTTAGCTAATTTAAAACATTCATATCTTTTAAACCATATATTCATTTGTGAAACTTTTTTTATATTTGAACTCCGTGAGCCAAAAACTTTAAAATGAAATAAAACTTGAATATATTTTAAACATATTTAAATTTGAACATATATTTCACATGTCAAAATAATCTATTTCACAATGATACACTACAATTTCACTTTCTGTAGTGGCTATTGCACAAGTCAGAACCAACATTTCAATATTTACGGGCTTGCGTCACAAAAAACACCTAATTAAATTGCTCATTTTTCAAATAACATATTTCACTCTTTTGAAATAAACTATTACACATGTTTAAACAATCAGTTTGACAAACGACACAATAGAATTTCACTTTCTATAGTTACTCTTTCATATTTCAGAACCTACATTTCACTTCAGACTGGCTTGGTTTAGGAAAATCACATATATTTCAATTACATATGTTTGAAAAAACTTATTTCACTCTTTTGAAATAATCAGTTTCATATTTATACATTCTAATTTCACATTTGTGGTTAACATTTTCACAATTCAGAACCTGCTTTTTTAATTTCACTAACATGTTTCACAAAAATCACATATATTTTAGTTACACATTTTTAAAAACATATTTCACTCTTTTGAAATAATTAGTTTCACATGTATACATTACAATTTCACATTTTGTTGTTAGTATTTCACAATTCAGAACCTACATTTTTTTACATTTCACTGTCATGTTTCACAAAAATCACATATATTTTAGTTACACATTTTTGAAAAAAAAATATTACACTCTTTCGAAAAATCAATTTCACATTTTGTGGTTACTACTCCCTTGGTCGCAAAATAAGTGACACAACTTTGTACTGAATTTAGTACTAAGTTACTGTAAAGTTGAGTCACTTATTTTGGGACGCAGGGATTATTTCAAAATTTAGAACTTACATGTTACATTTCACAGGCCTGTTTCAAGAAAATCACATATATTTCAACTGCATGTTTTTTCAAATAAAATGTTAACTCAATTCAAAAAGTCATTGGTTTCTAGTAAAATATGATGGTTTTTACATATTTCTATGGAAATAGTGTATTAAAAAATTTCTAGTTATATAGGTTTGGTGCACATATGGAATGTGAAATGTTGAAATTTAAATGTGTTCGAACGTATTTAAGATCGGTCTTGTTTAAAAGGCCTTGGCGCCAGGAGTTCAAATATATAAAAAAATCAAATAGGTCTTTTTGGTTTAAAAGATAGGGACGATTTAATTTAGTAAAGGTGAAATAAAATGTTGGATTTAGAGAGAGAGAGAGAGAGCATTGTCATATTTCTGCCATGTATCCATGCCAAACATAAATAATGGGGACCACTAGCTATATTTTGATGGTGTATTCTAGTGTATAGCAGAAAATGAGAATAAAGTAGTCCCACCTGTATATTTTGATGGTGTATTCTAGTGAGCAGTCAATGGCGGATTTGTTTCCGCTAGGTAGCATCACAGCGCAAAAAGGCTTTCTAACATTCCCCGCCATTGGCTGTATAGGAAGCTACGACGAGGGACGCGCGACCTAAGGCTGGGCATGCACCGGTTGGGGCTTCCTGTTGATCTTAGCCCACACCTCCTCCATCGTCTTCCAACACAGCGGGGAAGGCAGGGAGAAGGACCCCTGCCAGCATAGGCCAATTCCTCCTGCATCCTCACCACCTGCGCTTCCACTAGCACCAACAAAAGGAGCCTCAGCCATGCCCACCAAGCCACTGCCGGTAGCCACTTGGAACTCCTCGACATTCCTTATGTTGCTCATGAACTCGTCAATGTTCATGGACCCAAAATTGTGCCCCGCCTCACATACCGAGTATTGCTGAAGGAAATATGCCCTAGAGGCAATAATAAAGTTATTATTTATTTCCTTATATCATGATAAATGTTTATTATTCATGCTAGAATTGTATTAACCAGAAATATAATACATGTGTGAATACATAGACAAACATAGTGTCACTAGTATGCCTCTACTTGACTAGCTCGTTTATCAAAGATGGTTATGTTTCCTAGCCATGGACAAAAGAGTTGTCATTTGATTAACGGGATCACATCATTAGGAGAATGATGTGATTGACTTGACCCATTCCGTTAGCCTTAGCACTTGATCGTTTAGTATGTTGCTACTGCTTTCTTCATGACTTATACATGTTCCTATGACTATGAGATTATGCAACTCCCGTTTACCGGAGGAACACTTTGTGTGCTACCAAACGTCACAACGTAACTGGGTGATTATAAAGGAGCTCTACAAGTGTCTCCGAAGGTACATGTTGGGTTGGCGTATTTCGAGATTTGGATTTGTCACTCCGATTGTCGGAGAGGTATCTCTGGGCCCACTCGGTAATGCACATCACTATAAGCCTTGCAAGCATTGCAACTAATGAGTTAGTTGCGGGATGATGTATTACAGAACAAGTAAAGAGACTTGCCGGTAACGAGAATGAACTAGGTATTGAGATACCGACGATCGAATCTCGAGCAAGTAACATACCGATGACAAAGGGAACAACGTATGTTGTTATGCCGTTTGACCGATAAAGATCTTCGTAGAATATGTGGGAGCCAATATGAGCATCCAGGTTCTGCTATTGGTTATTGACCGGAGACGTGTCTCGGTCATGTCTACATTGTTCTCAAACCCATAGGGTCCGCACGCTTAAGGTTTTGATGACAGTTATATTATGAGTTTTGATGTACCGAAGGAGTTTGGAGTCCCGGATGAGATCGGGGACATGACGAGGAGTCTCGGAATGGTTGAGACGTAAAGATCGATATATTGGACGACTATATTCGGAGTTCGGAAAGGTTCCGAGTGATTCGGGTATTTTTCGGAGTACCGGAGAGTTACGGGAATTCGCCGGGGAGTATATGAGCCTTATTGGGCTTTAGGGGAAAGAGAGAGGAGAGGCTGGGCGCCCCCCAAGGCCTAGTCCGAATTGGACTAGGGGGAGGAGCTGCGCCCCCTCCTTCCTTCTCTTCTCTTCCCCCTTTCCTTGACTCCTACTCCTACTACTTGGAAGGGGGGGAATCCTACTCCCAGTGGGAGTAGGACTCCTCCTTGGCGCGCCTCCTCCTGGCCGGCCACCCCCTCCCCCTTGATCCTTTATATACGAGGGCAGGGGGGCACCTCTAACAACAACAATTGATCTCTTAACCGTGTGCGGTGCCCCCCTCCAGCATAGTCCATCTCGATAATATTGTAGCGGTGCTTAGGCGAAGCCCTGCGACGGTAGAACATCAAGATCGTCACCATGCCGTCGTGCTGACGGAACTCTCCCTCCACACTCGGCTGGATCGGAGTTCGAGGGACGTCATCAAGCTGAACGTGTGCCAGAACTCGGAGGTGCCGTAGTTTCGGTGCTTGATCGGTCGGGCCGTGAAGACGTACGACTACATCAACCGCGTTGTTCTAACGCTTCCGCTTTCGGTCTACGAGGCTACCTGGACACACTCTCCCCTCTCGTTGCTATGCATCACCATGATCTTGCGTGTGCGTAGGAATTTTTTTGAAATTACTACGTTCCCCAACAATTGCAGCTCATCCAGCGTCAGCGCGAAGATCGAAGACTGTAGCGTCGGCGCAACTGTCTGCTCCTCACCTTCGAGAATGCGCGGGTGTGAGGTGACTTCTTCCTTGGAGAACTTCACGCCCTTTCATGTCTCTGACGTCATCCTATCTCTCCACTATGGTCTTTACGTACCCTCTTGCTTGTGGTGTGTGCTTCAGTCTTGTGCGCCGTGCCACCCTATTTATAGTCTACCGCAGGAAGAGATAAGCATTAGTTAAAGCATTAGATAGCTATTAAATTAATGTGATTGATGAAAAAGGTGAGCTATAGATAGATAGATACAGAGTTGATATAGTTCGTCTCGTACTGGATAGATAGGGTGCTGCCAAAGCGCCAAACATTCACAAGATGCAGCTACTGCAGCGCCGCGACAAGGTGCCACCCTTCTTGGTGTTGACGTTCTCCTTGGACTATTCCATCATCTTCTCCACCAGCTATAGAAATAATCAAGACCAAAAGGTGTTACCATCAGCACACTCACATTAACTGTTTTAAGACTAGGCAATTATGTTGTTGCAAGCAATTGGCAAGTTATGGTAAGTGTGGGAGGGTTCTTTTCTTGGAAAATAAGGATCACCCGTAGCCTCCGATGCACACAGCCATAAGAGTATGAGGGTTGATGATCGCTATCATGGTTGGCCAACGAGGGAGCGCAACTGATGGCTAGTCGGACCATCAAGCTGCAAGTCACGACGGAGGGGGAAAGTGGATCGACTACCCAAGCATTACGATGGGTGACCACCGACTAATCTCATGCGATCCCACGTGACCACTGATTTGAATAGCTTAAATTGTACTAGATTTAAGAACTATTTGAATGACTAAAATTTCACCGCCGCGACAAAGTATCCCTACTTGACTAAACTCAACACGTGTGTCATCTCCACTTCTTCACAAGAGAGGAAAGGTGAAGCCTCCCACACACATATCTGAAATGGACCACACACATAGCATCACGTCATATTAAAACTCAAGTACACATCAACATATTGCTAATTTCCTTTTGTTCCATTTGTTCGAAGTTTCTAACAAACCCATCATCATCTATTAACAGTAACTAAAACACAAGTTCACTTGCTTGACCACATAAATATTGACATTTTGTTCCTTATGGGTTTTAGGTACTACTAGTAAATTACTATACCATCACGCTCCAAAAAAAGGTAACTACTATCAACACCACAATTATTGTTGCGGCTGCATCAAAAACACAAAACAGCTAGAATGCAAGTCCTGTCGGTCCTCCTGCTGGCACGGCTGTAGAAGCTGAATGCCAGATCACTGTTCACCGAATGCAGCTACCGCAGTTCCGCAAGAGATCGCCGCCCTTCTTGGTGTTGATGTTCTCCTTGGACTATTCCATCATCTTCTCCACAAGTTGTGAAAAAACATGACCAGAAGGTGTTTTCTTCAGCATGCATGTATTAACTTTGGCAAGCATAGCAATTAGGTTGTTGGAAGGAATTGGCAAATTGTGATTGGTGTAGGAGTGTATTTTCTTTCTTAGAAAAGGAGGATCACCCCTGGCCTTCGATGCACACATCCATAATATTATGAGGGTCGATGACCGCCGTCATGGTTTGCCAACCAGGGTGCGCAACTGAAAGCTATCCCGACTCTCAAGCAATGAGCCGCAACGGAGGGGAAAGGGGATCGACTACCAAGCATTGCAATTGGTGACCACCATCAATTCTAACGGGATCTTGCGTGACCGTTGATTGCAATAACTCAAATGTCACTTGATTTAAAAAATATTTGAATCGCTCAAATTTCACCAATGCGGCAAAGTGCGACTACGTGACTAAACTTAACTTGTGTGTCATTCCACTTCTTCAGAAGGGAGCAAAGGAGAAGACTCCCACACACACACACATTTGAAATGGACCACACACATAACATCACGTATTAAAGTGCCAGTACACATCAACATATTGCTAATTTCTATTTGCTCCTTTCCTCTGAAGTTTCTGACAAACCCATCATCACCTATTAACAGTAACAACAGCACAACTTCACTTGCTTGACGAGATAAACACCGAGATTTGGCTTCTTATGGGTTTTAGGCACTACTAGTAAATTATTATACCATCCCGCTCCGAAGAGAAGAGGTAACTACAATCAACACCACAATTGTCGTTGTAGATGCATCAAACACACAAAACGGCCAGAATGCAAGTCCTCATCATCCTCCTACCAGATCAGCTAAGGAAGCTTAACGACGGTTCAGCGTTCACCACATGCAGCTACCATAGTGGAGCGACAGGGCACCACCCGTTCTTGGCATTTACTTTCACCAAGGAATATTCCACCATCTTCACCCCTAGCTGTAAAAAAATCACGACCACAGAGTGTTACCATCAGCACACTCACATTAATTTTTTTAAGACTTGGCAATTTGTTTGTAGCAAGCGATTGGCAAATAATTGTAAGTGTGGGAGGGTTTTTCTAAGAAAAGGGGGACTCCGATGCACACAGCCATAAAAATATGAGGGTTGATGATCACAGTCATGGTTGGCAAACAAAGGAGCCGAATTGAAGGCTAGCCGGACCCTCATGCAGTGAGCCACGATGAAGGACAAAGGGTATTGACTACCCAAGCATTGCAATGCGTGACCACCGTAAAGTCTCATGGGATCCCACATAACCATTGATTTGAAAACCTCAAATTTCACCAGATTTAAAAAAAATTGATTGCTCAAATTTCATCGATGCGACAAAGTGCGCCTACGTGACTAAACTCAACTCGTGTGTCATCTCCACTTCTTAATAAGAGAGCAAAGGTGAAGAATCCCACACATGCATCTGAAATGGATCACATACATAACATCATATCATACTAAAGCGTGAGTAACATCAACATATTAATAATTTTCTTTTCTTCCTATATCTGAAGTTTCTAACAAACCCATCATCACCTATAAACAATAACAACTCAAGTTCACTTGCTTGACCAGATAAACACTGAAATTCGGGTCCTTACTGGTTTTAGGTACTACTACAAAATTACTATACCATCCCGCTCCGAAAATAAATGGTCACTACTATCAACACCACAATTGTTGTTGCGGTTGCATAAAACACACAAAATGGCCAGAATGCAAGTCCTCCTCATCCTCCTGCCAGCACAGCTATGGAAGCTCAAAGGTGGGTCGTTGTTCACTAGATGTAGTTGCCCCAATGCCGCGACATGATGCCACCCTTCTTGGCGCTGACGTTCTCGTTGGACCGTTAGATCATCTTCTCCAAGAGCTGTAAAAAATATCACGACCACAGGGTGTTACCACCAGCACGCACACGTTAATTGGTTTTAGACTTGGCAACTAGGTTTTTGCAAGCAATTGGAAAATGATGGTAAGTGTAGGGGGTTTTTTTCTTAGAAAAGTGTGATCACCCCTGGCCTCTGATGCACAAAACTATATGAGTGTGCAGGTTGATGATCGCTGTCATGGTTGGCCAACCAAGGAGCATGTGAAGGCTAGTCAAACCCTTGATCTGCGAGCCACGACGGAGGGGAAAGGGTATCGACTACCCAAGCGTTACAATGGGCGATCACCGTAAAGTATCACAGGATCCCGCATGACCGCTAATTTGATAGCTCAAAGTTCATTGTATTTAAAAACTATTTGAATAACTCAAATTTCAAACACGCGGCAAAGTGCGTGATAACCCGCAAGTATACGGGATAGTTGTAGCCTCTTTCGATAAGTAAGAGTGTCGAACTCAATGAGGAGCTAAAGGTAGAACAAATATTCTCTCAAGCCCTATCTGCCACTCATACGACTCTACGCACGCTTAGGGTTCGCTTTACCTAGAACAAGTATGAAACTAGAAGTACTTTGTAAGTGTGATAGGATAGGTTTGCAAGATAATAAAGAGCACGTAAATAAAAAGTAGGGGATGTTTAGATAAAGATGCAATAAAGTAAATATAGTGAGTGTGGAAAAGTGCTCGTAGGAGTTGTGAAATTGTCCCTAAGCAATTGACTACGTTACTAGACCGGTAATTACTATTGCAATTCTATTTGAGGGAGAGGCATAAGCTAACATACTTTATCTTCTTGGATCATATGCACTTATGATGGGAACTCTAGCAAGCATCCGCAACTACTAAAGATCATTAAGGTAAAACCCAACCATAGCATTAAAGTATCAAGTCCCCTTTATCCCATACGCAAACAACCTACTTACTCGGGTCTGTGCTTCTGTCACTCACGCCACCCACCATAAGCAAATCATGAACATATTGCAAACCCTACAACGGGAATCCCTCATGCTTGCGCGACACGGAGGGCACAATAGGACAGCACCAATAATAAAACATGCAATTCAAACCAATCATAGCAATTCATCAATCACTGGTAGGACAACGATAATCTACTCAGACATCATAGGATGGCAACACATCATTGGATAATAATATGAAGCATAAAGCACCATATTCAAGTAGAGGGTACATCGGGTTGCGGGAGAGTGGACCGCTGAATATAGATGGGGAAGGTGATGGAGACGATGGTGAAGATGATGGAGGTGTTGCTGTAGATCGCGGTGATGACGATGGCCTTCGGCAGGGTTCCGGCGCCACCGGAAGCAAGGGGGAGAGAGCCCCCGCTTCTTCTTCTTCTTCCTTGACCTTCTCCCTAGATGGGAGAAGGGTTTACCTTCTAGTCCTTGGCTCCCATGGCTTGGGAGGGGCGAGAGCCCCTCCGAGATTGGATCTATCTCTCTGTCTCTCTCTGTTTCTACGTTCATAGATCCTTCCCCTTCACCGTTTCTTTTATATCCGGAGATCCGTAACTCCGATTGGGGTGAATCATTCGCCCAGATTTTTCTCATAAAATTAGCTTTCTTGCGGCAAAAGAAGAGTGTCAACCACCTTACGGGGGGCCTAGGAGAGTCTAGGGCACGCCTGCCTCCCTAGGGCGCGCCCCCCTATCTCCTTTCCCTCTCGGGCACCGTCTCGCATGAATTTACTTCCCAAAAATCACAAATATTCCAAAATAATTTTCCGTCCGTTTTATCCCGTTTGGACTCCGTTTGATATTGGATTTCTGTGAAACATAAAGCAAGCAACAAACAGGAACTGGCACTGGGCACTTGTGGCACCCCGGCTCAGAGCGACCGGTTTACCATGCATTGCCAGCCCAGAGACCTTGTCTTCTGGCAACACACAACAACTTGGTACAGAAAGGCAACCACTTTATTGATGCTAGCGGATAAGAGTTTATATTACAACAGTTAGCGAGGCCAAGCGGCACACACGGTGCGGCTGAACAATATGTACATTATTTAGTGAACATAAAGGGCCTCGATCATGACAACTACGCGGCAGCGGAACAACGTCATAGCGGGACTCCATAGCACAGGGACACCAATGTGGACACGATCTAGACTCGGACAGCTCTCCTTTCCGACGAGACTTTTCCTGAAATCTGGCATGACACGCCAGGTCAGTACATTTAATGTACTTGCAAGCTCACAACAAGCATAAACATAATGACAAGCAATATCATGATATTTAACCAATTAATAACAATGCAACAATATATCCAACATGCTGTGACTATGCTAAAATGTTACTCATCCCATGGACTAGCTTACCGGACGTGATCATTTCCAGTCCACAAACGTGATGAAACATAGAGACAAACTCGTGATCCTTACGGCGATCGCAAACCGACCAATAAATGGCTCGTGACCCTTACGGCGATCACAACCCGACCAATAAATGCCCCGTGATCGTTACGGTGATCACAACCCGACCAATAAATGGCCCGTGATCCTTACGGCGATCACAACCCGACCACACCTGGTCCAACTCAACACGATGGCCTTACTGCCATCACCTCAGTGCAAACTTAGTGTGCAAATTTATTAAGTGTTGACCCATGGTGTACCCTACTTTCGAGCGTGTCCGTAACCATGGACTCAGCTATTGATAGATTAATACACTCTGCAGAGGTAGCGCACTGGACCCACACTACAGAACCCATGGCATCGCACTCCCATTCGGGTGGACCAACGGCATTCCGACGAAACCACTTCATTGTCATGACACTCTCCCAGCCACTCTGACTCAATCCCCATCGGGCTAGTCCTGGGTGGCCCCGTGTCTACCTCAAGATACATCTACCACCATCGTGGCCACGATCCATTCTGGGACCCGGTACCAAAAACTTTAACAACGGGCTCACAAGGTTATGCCTGCTTACCAGGCCAGGGTACAACACGATGATACGTCTCCAACGTATCTATAATTTTTGATTGTTCCATGCTATTATATTACCTCTTTTGGATGTTTATGGGATTTATTTTACACATTTATATCATTTTTGGGACTAACCTACTAACCGGAGGCCCAGCCCATGTTGCTGTTTTTTTGCCTATTTCAGTATTTCGAAGAAAAGGAATATCAAACGGAGTCCAAACGGAATGAAACCTTCGGGAGCGTGATTTTTGGAACGAACGAGATCCGGAGAGCTTGGAGTGCAAGTCAAGAAGCTCCCGAGGACCCCATGAGATAGGGGTCCGCGCCCCCTGTCTCGTGGGCCCCTCGGGCGGCCACTGACATACTTCTTTCTCCTATATATACCTACGTACCCCGAAAACATCTAGGACCACGACGAAACATAATTTCCACCTCCGTAACCTTCTGTATCCGCGAGATCCCATCTTGGAGCCTTCGCTAACACTCTGCCGGCGAGGGAATCGACCATGGAGGGCTTCTACATCAACATTCTTGCCCCTCCGATGAGTTGTGAGTAGTTTATCACAGACCTATGGGTCCATATTTATTAGCTAGATGGCTTCTTCTCTCTTTTTGGATCTCAATACAATGTTCTCCCCCTCTCTTGTGGAGATCTATTCGATGTAATCTCTTTTTGCGGTGTGTTTGTCGAGATCCGATGAATTGTGGGTTTATGATCAGATTTATCTATGGATTATAATTGAATCTTCTCTGAATTCTTTTATGTATGATTGAGTTATCTTTGCAAGTCTCTTCGAATTATCAGTTTGGTTTGGCCTACGAGATTGATCTTTCTTGCCATGGGAGAAGTGTTTAGCTTTGGGTTCAATCTTGTGGTGTTCTTACCCAGTGACAGAAAGGGTTGCAAGACACGTATTGTATTGTTGCCATCGAGGATAACAAGATGGGGTTTATATCATATTGCATGAGTTTATCCCTCTAGATCATGTCATCTTGCTTAATGTGTTACTCTGTTCTTATGAACTTAATACTCTAGATGCAGGCAGGAGTCGGTCGATGTGTGGAGTAATAGTAGTAGATGCAGGCAGGAGTTGGTCTACTTGTTATGGACGTGATGCCTATATACATGATCATGCCTAGATAATCTCATAACTATGAGCTTTTCTATCAATTGCTCGACAGTAATTTGTTCACCCACCGTAATACTTATGCTATCTTGAGAGAAGCCTCTAGTGAAACCTATGGCCCCCGGGTCTATCCCTTATCATATTTGCTTTCAATCTACTTTATTTGCATCTATATTATAAAATACCAAAAATATATTTATCTTATCATAATATCTCTATCAGATCTCACTTTCGCAAGTGGCCATGAAGGGATTGACAACCCCTTTATTGTGTTGGTTGCGAGTTCTCAGTTTGTTTGTGTGGGTGCGTGGGACTTTTGAGGAGCCTCCTACTAGATTGATACCTTGGTTCTCAAAACTGAGGGAAATACTTACGCTACACTTGCTGCATCACCCTCTCCTCTTCGGGGAAAACCAACGCTAGCTCAAGATGTAGCAAGAAGGTTTTCTGGCGCCATTGCCGGGGAGGTCTTTGCTCAAGTCAAGACATACCAAGTACCCATCACAAACCCATCTCCCTCGCATTTACATTATTTGCCATTTGCCTCTCGTTTTCCTCTCCCCCAGTTCACCCTTGTCGTTTTATTCGCCCTCTCTCTCCCAACCTCCTCCTCTCTTTTTTTGCTTGCGGTTTTTCTGTTTACTTGTGTGTTGGATTACTTGTTTCCATGGCGCAAGATAATACCAAATTGTGTGATTTCTCGAATACCAATAATAATGATTTTCTTAGTACTCCGATTGCTCCTCTTAATGATGTTGAGTCTTGTGAAATCAATGCTGCTTTGTTGAATCTTGTTATGAAAGATCAATTCGCCAGCCTTCCTAGTGAAGATGCCGCTACTCATCTAAACAATTTTGTTGATTTGTGTGATATGCAAAAGAAGAAAGATACGGATAACAATATTGTCAAATTGAATTTATTTCCGTTTTCACTTAGAGATCGTGCTAAAATTTGGTTTTTGTCTTTGCCTAAAAATAGTATTGATTCTTGGAACAAGTGCAAAGATGCTTTTATCTCTAAGTATTTTCCTCCCGCTAAGATCATCACTCTTAGGATCGATATTATGAATTTTAAACAGCTTGATCATGAGCATGTTGCCCAATCTTGGGAAAGAATGAAATTGATGCTTCGCAATTGCCCTACTCATGGTTTGAATTTATGGATGATCATACAAAAACTTTATGCCGGTTTGAACTTTGCTTCTAGAAATCTCTTAGATTCGGCCGCGGGAGGCACCTTTATGTAAATCACGTTAGGAGATGCTACAAAACTTCTTGATAATATTATGGCTAATTATTCTCAATGGCACACCAAAAGATCTTCTAGTAAAAAAGTGCATGCTATAGATGAAATCAATGTTTTGAGTGGAAAGATGGATGAACTTATGAAGATGTTTGCTACTAAAAATACTCCTCTTGATCCTAATGATATGCCTTTGTCTTCCTTGATTGAGAATAATAATGAATCTATGGATGTGAATTTTATTGGTAGGAATAGTTTTGGAAACTATGCTTATAGAGGAAATTTTAATGCTAGACCGTTCCCTAGTAATTCCTCTAATAATTATGGAAATTCCTACAATAATTCTTATGGTAATTTTAATAAGATGCCCTCTGATTTTTAGAATAGTGTGAAAGAATTTATGATTTCTCAAAAGAATTTTAATGCTTTGCTTGAAGAAAAATTGCTCAAAGTTGATGATTTGGCTAGGAACATTGATAGACTTTCGCTTGACGTTGATTCTCTTAAAAGTAGATCTTCCCTCCTAAGCATGATATCAATGAGTCTCTCAAAGTAATGAGAATTTCCATTGACGAGTGCAAGGAAAGAACCGCTAGATTGCGTGCTAAAAAAGAAAGCTTTATAAAAGCGTGTTCTTCTAGTTTCCATGAAAATAATGATGAGGATCTTAAAGTTACTGATGTGTATCCTATTAGATCTATGTTTTACAATATGAATTTTGATGATTACGGGACTGATGATGAATCAACTTTGCCTAAAAGGCATCCCAAGAATTCGGAGTCTTTAGATCTTAACGCTAAATTTGGTAAAAGTGAGATTAGAGAATCCTCAACTTCTAATAATGTTGAACCCACTATCTCGGATTTCAAGGAATTTGACTATGATAATTGCTCTTTAAAAGGTTGTATTTCCTTGTTGCAATCCGTTGTTAATTCTCCTCATGCTTATAGTCAAAACAAAGCTTTTACCAAACATATTGTTGATGCCTCGATGCAATCTTATGATGAAAAACTTAATTTGGAAGTTTCTATACCTAGAAAACTTAATGATGAGTGGGAACCTACTATAAAGATTAGAATTAAATATTATGAGTGTTTTGCTTTGTGCGATTTGGGTGCTAGTGTTTCCACAATTTCGAAAACTGTATGTGATATTCTAGGTTTCCATGATCTTGAAGATTGCTCTTTAAATTTGCACCTTGCGGATTCCACCATTAAAAAGCCTATGGGAAGGATCAATGATGTTCTTATTGTTGCAAATAGAAATTTAGTGCCCGTAGATTTTATTGTTCTTGATATATATTGCAATCTTTCTTGCCCTATTATTCTTGGTAGACCTTTCCTTAGAACGATTGGTGCGATTATAGATATGAAGGAAGGGAACATTAGATTCCAATTTCCCTTAAATAAAGGCATGGTGCACTTTCCAAGAAATAAAGTCAAATTACCTTATGAATATATCATGCGTTCTACTTATGAATTTAGTGCCAAAGATGACACTCGTTAGATCTATCTTCGCTTTTATGCCTAGCTAGGGGCGTTAAACGATAGCGCTAGTTGGGAGGCAACCCAATTTTCTTTATGTTCTTTGTTTTTGCTCCTGTTTAGGAATAAATATTGCATATACTCTCTGTTTAGATGTTTTTTTATCTTTTATTTAGTGTTTGTGCCAAGTAGAACCTATAGGATAAACTATGATGATAGTTGATTTGATTCTGCTGAAAAACAGAAACTTTGCGCTCACGAGAAAAAAATCAATAAATCACAGAAACGTGATTTTGCGTTGATTCTTTTTGCTGCTGATCGATAAACAAATTTTCCAGTACGTCCTATTTTGGTAGGATTTTTAGAGTTTAATAAGTTTGCGTTAGTTACAGATTGCTACAGACTGTTCTGTTTTTGACAGATTCTGTTTTTCGTGTGTTGTTTGCTTATTTCAATGCATCTATGGCTAGTAAATTAGTTTATAAACCATAAGTAAGTTGGAATACAGCAGGTTTAACACCAGAATAAATAAATAATGAGTTAATTGCAGTACCCTATGTGGTGGTTTTCTTTTCTTTCACTAACGGAGCTTATAAGATTTCCTGTTGAGTTTTGTGTTGTGAAGTTTTCAAGTTTTGGGTAAAGCTTTTATGGACTATGGAATAAAGGGTGGCAAGAGCCTAAGCTTTGGGGATGCCCAAGGCACCCCAACATATTCAAGAATAGCCAAAAGCCTAAGCTTGGGGATGCCCCGGGAAGGCATCCCCTCTTTCGTCTTTGTTCATTGGTAACTTTACTTGGAGCTATATTTTTATTCGCCACATGATATGTGTTTTGCTTGGAGCGTCGTGTATTATATTAGTCCTTGATTTTTAGTTTACCACAGTCATCCTTGCTGTACACACCTTTTTGGAGAAGCCTATTTGATTAGAATTTGCTAGAATACTCTATGTGCTTCACGTATATCTTTTGAGCTTGATAGTTTTTGCTCTAGTGCTTCACTTATATCTTTTAGAGCACGGTGGTGTCTTAATTTTATAGAAATTGCTAGTCTCTCATGATTCACTTATATTATTTTGAGAGTCTCCTAGAAAAGCATGGTATTTGCTATGGTTACAAAGTTGGTCCTAGAATGATGAGCATCCAAGTTGGGTATAATAAAAACTATCATAGGAAAAGAATTGGATGCTATGATCAACTTGATGCTTGATAATTGATTTGAGATATAAAGGTAGTAATGTTAGGGTCATGCTAGTGGGTAATTATGAAATTGAGAAATACTTTTGTTGAAGTTGGCAAGTCCCATAGCATGCACGTATGGTAAAAGTTGTGTGACAAATTTGTTGCAAGAGGTGCTCTTTTGAGTGTCTTCCTTATGAGTGGCAGTCGGGGACGAGCGATGGAATTTTTCCTACCAATCTATCCCTCCTGGGGCATGTGTAGTAGTACTTTGCTTCGAGGGTGAAGTAGACTTTTGTAATAAGTATATGAGTTCTTTTTTGACTAATGCGAGTCCATGGAGATATGCACACCTATCCTTTTACTTTGCTAGCCTTTATTATTACCGCGCAACTCTCGCCGGTATTGAACCCTTTATTTACCTTCCTCAAAACAACCACTATACATACCTATTATGGCATTTCCATAGCCATTCCGAGATATATTTCCGTGCAACTTTCCACCGTTCCGTTTATTATGACACGTTTCATCATTGTCATATTGCTCTTTGCATGATCATGTAGTTGACATCGTATTTGTGGCAAAGCCACCTTCATAATATTCATACATGTCGCTCTTGATTCATTGCATATCCCGGTACACCGCCGGAGGCATTCACATAGAGTCATATCTTGTTCTAGCTTTGAGTTGTAGTTTTTGAGTTGTAAATCCATAAAAGTGTGATGATCTTCATTATTAGAGCATTGTCCTAGTGAGGAAAGGATGATGAAGACTATGATTCCCCCACAAGTCGGGATGAGGCTTCGGACTTTATAAAAATAAAGAGGCCAAAGATGCCCACCAAAAAGAAAAAAAAGGGAAAAATAAAAAAAAGAGAGAAAAAGAAAAAAAGAAGAAAAAAAGAGAGAAAAAGAGAGAAGGGACAATTGCTACTATCTCTTTTTCCCACACTTGTGCTTCAAAATAGCACCATGATCTTCATCATAGAGAGTCGCATATGTTGTCACTTTCATATACTAGTGGGAATTTTTCATTATAGAACTTGGCTTGTATATTCCAATGATGGGCTTCCTCAAAGTGCCCTAGGTCTTCGTGAGCAAGCAAGTTGGATGCACACCCACTTACTTTCTTTTGTTGAGCTTTCATATATTTATAGCTCTAGTGCATCCGTTGCATGGCAATCCCTACTCACTCACATTGATATCTATTAATGGGAATCTCCATACAGCCCGTTAATACGCCTAGTTGATGTGAGACTATCTTCTCCCTTTTTGTCCTCACAACCACCATATACCACCATAGTGATATGTCCATGGCTTGCGCTCATGTATTGCGTAAGAGCTGAAAAAGCTGAAGCGCGTTAAAAAGTATGAAACAATTGCTCGGCTCGTCATCGGGGTTGTGCATGATGGGAGTATTTTGTGTAATGAAAATGAAGCATGGCCTAACTATATGATTTTGTAGGGATAAGCTTTCTTTGGCTATGTTATTTTGATAGGACATGATTATTTGTTCGTATGCTTTGAAGCATTATTATTTTATGTTTTATAAGCTTTTATCTTGAATCATTTGGATCTGAACATTCATGCCACATTAAAGAAAATTACATTATGAATTATGCTAGGTAGCATTCCACATCAAAAATTCTCTTTTTATCATTTACCTACTCGAGGACGAGTAGGAATTAAGCTTGGGGATGCTTGATACGTCTCCAATGTATATATAATTTTGGATGTTTATGGGCTTTATTTTACACATTTATGTGGGACTAACCTACTAACCGGAGGCCCAGCCCATATTGCTGTTCCTTTTTGCCTATTTCAGTATTTCAAAGAAAAGGAATATCAAACGGAGTCCAAACGGAATGAAACCTTCGGGAGCGTGATTTTTGGAACGAACGAGATCCGAAGAGCTTGGAGTGCAAGTCAAGAAGCTCCCGAGGACCCCATGAGATAGGGGGGGCGCCCCCCCCCCCTATACGGCGTGCCCCCTATCTCGTGGGCCCCTCGGGCAGCCACTGACGTACTTCTTCCTCCTATATATACCTACGTACCCCGAAAACATCCAGGAGCACCACGAAACACAATTTCCACCGCCGTAACCTTCTGTATCCGCGAGATCCCATCTTGGAGCCTTCGCCGGCACTCTGCTGGAGGGGAAATCGACCATGGAGGGCTTCTACATCAACATCCTTGCCCCTCCGATGAGTTGTGAGTAGTTTATCACAGACCTATGGGTCCATAGTTATTAGCTAGATGGCTTCTTCTCTCTTTTTGGATCTCAATACAATGTTCTCCCCCTCTCTTGTGGAGATCTATTCGATGTAATCTCTTTTTGCGGTGTGTTTGTCGAGATCCGATGAATTGTGGGTTTATGATCAGATTTATCTATGGATAATAATTGAATCTTCTCTGAATTCTTTTATGTATGATTGAGTTATCTTTGCAAGTCTCTTCGAATTATCAGTTTGGTTTGGCCTATTAGATTGATCTTTCTTGCCATGGAGAAGTGTTTAGCTTTGGGTTCAATCTTGCGGTGTTCTTACCCAGTGACAGAAAGGGTTGCAAGACGCGTATTGTATTGTTGCCATCGAGGATAACAAGATGGCGTTTATATCATATTGCATGAGTTTATCCGTCTACATCATGTCATCTTGCTTAATGCGTTACTCTGTTCTTATGAACTTAATACTCTAGATGCAGGCAGGAGTCGGTCGATGTGTGGAGTAATAGTAGTAGATGCAGGTAGGAGTCTGTCTACTTGTTATGGACGTGGTGCCTATATACATGATCATGCCTAGATAATGTCATAACTATGGGCTTTTCTATCAATTGCTCGACAGTAATTTGTTCACCCACCGTAATACTTATGCTATCTTGAGAGAAGCCTCTAGTGAAAACTATGGCCCCCGGGTCTATCCCTTATCATATTTGCTTTCAATCTACTTTATTTGCATCTTTACTTTTTGCATCTATATTATAGAATACCAAAAATATATTTATCTTATCATACTATCTCTATCAGATCTCACTTTCGCAAGTGGCCGTGAAGGGATTGACAACCCCTTTATTGCGTTGGTTGTGAGTTCTCAGTTTGTTTGTGTAGGTGCGTGGGACTTTTGAGGAGCCTCCTACTGGATTGATACCTTGGTTCTCAAAACTGAGGGAAATACTTACGCTACACTTGCTGCATCACCCTCTCCTCTTCGGGGAAAATCAACGCTAGCTCAAGAGGTAGCACACGCCCATAACCTTCCCTAGATGGAGGCACCGACCAGAGGCACGGCAATGAAATGCATTAAGGCCGTCCCATACCGGCAAATGTGGTTGCACTGGGGAAAACTCGTTTCAGCGGCACCATGACCCGGTCAACAACATATTCAAGTTGAGTTATTTATCAGGTTCAACTTAAAGTGAAAGTAACTGGTGTCATAATGCCATGACATGCATCACCAACATATGCATCACATATCAATGAAAAATAACTAAGTCAACTATGCTCCCATGGAGCCAGCATCAACTCATGATACCCCTTTGGTTAAGATCAAACCTCACTTAAACCAGAATCCTTTCTAACAACCTTATCATTATTCATCATGCCAAAAATGATTTTACTAATTATTTATCTCCATGACCATATCATTTTATCATTACTCATAACTAAATTCTTATTGGCTTATCAACAAGATTCACTTCAAACTTTCTGTAAATCAAGCATATTTAACATGACAAACATCTAACAGAATATAATTATCATAATAATAATAATTTAAATGCATGAATAATCATAAGTTCAAGTAGGAAAATCACAAATATTGGAGTGGCACTATGAAAATGTTGTTGTGGCTTGCCTTAGTGCAGATGAGTTTCACAAGCCTCCTGGTGATCCTCAAGACAAGCCTGCTCTTCTGAAAATAAATAAAACCACAAAAAGAAAACATCAAGAAACCTTCTGAAAATTAACAGAAAATCTAGACAGCAAGGAAAAATCCCATCTTTTGGGTGCTGCTAGATTTTTGGACAAAGAACACAATGCAAAAAGAATCAATGCATTTGGACTTATAGATTAAAAGTTATGGTTGTTTGAAGTTTTGTGGATTTAAATGAACTTGAATTCAAATTAAAACAGACTGGGGGTGACGTTGAATGCGTAAAAGCCCAAGGCACCACCACTCGTACCGCTTCGCATGCATACAGAGTGGCTGAATAGCGGGCCCTGCTAGTCAGGTGAGAAGGAGGGGGAGAGGGAAACCGAGAATGGCGGAGCTTCATCGGAGCGCACGCCGGCAGCAAGCGCTCTTGGGACCAAACGAGAGGGGGGAATCGAAGGAGAAGAAGATGGTGCAGCTGCTCGTACCCATAGCGTGGCTAGAGGTGGTCGGACAGCGTCGGAAACAACCTCTCCAGCAGAGGCAGAGGGCAGCGGTCGCCGGAGACGAAGATGACGGCGGCTAGGGGCAGCTCCAGGGGCTCCAACAGGGCGGAACGGCTTCACCGAAGAGTGGAGGAGGCCCTAGCAGGGTCGCCCTGGCCTGGGAGGGGTTGGAGCTGAGGGGACCATCCGAAGGGGATCGCCGGCAAGCTCGGGCTCGGGAACGGCAACACGCGGCCTGCCCGGCCGGGCTGCGGCTTCTACTAGCTTGTGGTGAGTGTGGGAGTGGCTGCGGGTGCTCGAGGAGGCTGGGGATGGCGGCATTTATAAGAGAGCGGCAAGGGGGGGTTCGGGCTCCGTCGGAGGACACCTGTCCACGGCGCCCGGCGACGAACGGCGCTAGTGAGCGAGGGGGAAGAGGACGGAGATCATGTGGAAACTATTGGCGAGCGCAGACGAGCACAGGGACGGGGGGGAAGACGATGAGCATAGTGCATTGTGCACTGTGTCATTGGCCGGACCGTGCCCATTCCCACTGCAGCGAGCTCCAGCGTCGGCAAGTGCCAGGGAGGAGTTAAGGGAGTGGAGACGGGGATGGTGGCGCGGTTTGGCATGCTCGGGCAAGCTGGGCAGCGAGCACGCATGCAACAGAGCGCTAGGTGGCACTCAGAGCACGTGTTTTGCATCCCAGCACGCCCGGACAAATGCGGTCACCGCGTGAACTGTGACATCAGGCCACTCTAAGCGCTAACTTGATGTCTGGCATGTAGTCCTTGGTAGTTTGGAGTGTTACCACGGTTGGGCTTGGTTCCAGGTGTGGTAGAAATGGATTTGGACTCCAAGTAAGTTTCTGGACAATAACTTTGGAGGTTTACTGTGGTCAAGCCACTGGGAGTTGAGGGCTGGGCTTTGGAGACTACCCAACACTTACTAAGGTAAATAGGCACAAGAAAAACCAGCTACAATGGAGCTAGTAAAATGGTAGTTGCTGTAGAAACTACCATTTCTGTCCAGAAATGAAATTATTTTCTGTAGCCAAAATATTCCAAAGAGTGATGAAATATTTTTGCTCAGAAAGGTGCCCTAGGGTTCAAAGAATAATTGGGATTTTTCTCAAGATTTTAGGGGCAAGAAAAATTAGGGTTGCTTTAGAGCACAAAGGGCTAGCTAGGGTTTTGGAGGGAAAAATGAATATTTTTCATTTAAGAAAAATATTCCAAGTGATATTTTGAGAAGTTCCAGAGGTGAAGTGGTGGTTTGAGAAGGACTAGAAGCACTTGGGTGAAAGTCAAGGGGTACCCAAGTGGTTAAGTCCAAATGAAAAGATTAAAAAACTCCAAACTCAAATTCAAATCAGTTGAAAACCAGGCAAAAGAAGAGAGGGCAAAAACCAGACTGTCACAAACCTCCCCCACTTAGAATGAATCTCGTCCTCGAGATTCGGTTGCTTGGGAAAACCATTTTGGATAATATGCCCTTAGAAATTCTTCTGATTCCCATGTTGATTCTGACTCTGTGTGATTCTTCCAATGGACTTTGTAAAACTTCCTTGCTTTACTGCGAGTGACTCTTTCCATTTGATCCAAAAAATTTACTGGCCTTTCTTCATATGTTAAGTTCTTTGCCATCTCTATTTCTGTCAAATCCGTCTTTTTCTCAGGCAGCGATATGCACCGTCGTAATTGTGAAACATGGAAAACGTTGTGCACGTCTGACAATTTAGGGGGTAACTCCAACTGATATGCCATAGCACCCACTCGTGTCATAACGGGAAATGGACCAATAAACCTGGGTGCCAATTTTCCATGAGTCTGGAATCTCTTGATACTTTCATAGGAGTGAGTCGAAGGTAGACATGTTCTCCGGGTTCAAAGTTGATCTGTCGGTGCTTTGCATCATAATAAATTTTCTGTCGCGATTTGGCCAACTGCAATCTGTATCTGATTTCCTTGACTTGCTTCTCGGCTTCCATCATGAGATCCGTTCCAAAAATATGGCTATCTCTGGTTTGAGACCAATTCAGTAGAGTGCGGCACTTACAGCCATACAACGCCTCATACGGTGACATCTTTAGACTGGTTTGGAAGCTATTGTTATACGAGAACTCGGCGTACGGAAAACAATCTTCCCATTTTGGGCCTTGGGCCAAAGCACAGACTCGCAGCATATCTTCGAGTATTTGGTTTACCCGTTATGTCTGTCCATCAGTCTGAGGATGATAAGCGGTACTGTATTTTAATTCCGTCCCTAAGGCTTGATGGAGACGGGACCAAAAAGCGGAGGTAAAAAGTGAACCTCGGTCAGAAGTGATGGTTCGGGGAACTCCATGTAGACTGACTATTCTGGATACATACAGTTGTGCAAGCTCATCTGCTCGATATGAGGTTCTGATCGGGAGGAAGTGGGCTACCTTGGTTAATGTATCCACTATGACCCAGATTGCATCATTGCCCCATCGGGCCTTAGGTAGTCCTGTGATGAAATCCATACAGACATCATCCCATTTGCCCTGTGACACCAGCAGTGGTTGGAGAAGTTCGGCTAGCTTCTGATGTTCTGCCTTTACTTTGTTGCATATATCGCAATAGGCCATGAAATAAGCAATGTCTTTCTTCATTCCATCCCACCAAAATATTTGTCGAAGGTCTTCGTAAATTTTTGTACCTCCAGGGTGAATTGAATACAAGGATTCATGGGCTTCTGACGGGATCTTCTGCTTTAAATCTGCTTGATTAGGCACACAAATCCTTCCCCTGAATCGGAGGATACCGAACTGATCCTTCGAGAAATCGGAGTGCCTGACACGTTTCTGCAGATTGGCGTCGCCTAGCTAGGCCTTGCCGATTTCTTCCTCAAGAGTAGGGGTAACTTCCAGAATATTAGCAAGGCCAGCCTCAACTATGACCAGGTTGAGCTGAGCAATCTCTTCTTTAAGTTCATGTGGCAAGGATTCCAATATGACATTTAAACTGACGGGATTTTGACTGAGCGCATCGGAAACCATGTTGGCCTTACCCGGATGGTAATTTATTCCAAGGTCATAATCCTTGACCAACTCAAGCCATCTTCGTTGACGAATATTTAAATCTGGCTGAGTAAATATATATTTGAGGCTTCTGTGATCGATAAAAATTTGGCACCTTTTTCCGATGAGGTAGTGTCTCCAAAATTTTAAAGCATGAACTACCGCGGACAATTCCAAATCATGAGTGGGGTAATTCCCTTTGTGGGGTCGTAGCTATCATGAGGCGTAAGCCACTACCTTGCCATCTTGCATAAGTACGCATCCCAGTCCTTGCCTGGAAGCGTCGCAATACACATCAAAGCTGCGGTAGATATCTGGAAGTGTTAATACCGGTGCAGTTGTCAGTCATTTCTTTAACTCAGTGAAAATTTTCTCATAGTCCTCAGTCCATTCAAACTTCTTATCCTTTTTGAGCAGCTCTGTCATGGGTTTAGCAATCTTGGAAAACCCTTCAATGAAACGGTGGTAATAGCCAGCTAATCCAAGAAAACTCTGGATCTGAGATACGGTTGCGGGTGGCAACCAATCGAGTACATCCTTTACTTTGCTCGGGTCCACGGCTATACCTTCGGTGGATAGCACATGACCAAGGAATCCAACTTGCTAGAGCCAGAACTCACATTTACTGAATTTGGCGTATAAGACTAAACCTGGGAATGGTTATTAAAAAACTGGGTGAAACGGTTCGGTTCTTACTTTGGGTTTGATTGGTTCAGGTTTTATTGGGCTGAATCTTTTCTAGTTTGGTTTTGGTTTGGGTATGTGAAGAAACCAATTTGGGTATAGTTGGTTATGGGCTTAAACAGTTTGGTTATTAATGGATGAAACTATGGGTCCAAACCGGTTTTAGGGCATTGGTTATGTGCAATAAGCAACGACGCATCGTCAACAAGTATCTTTGATCCGCGTACATGATGCGATGCACTATTGTAATTCTGTATTATGGGGAAACAACACATGCAAATTGAATGTGTCTGCTTGTGCTTTAGCTAAGCAATTGGTTTTAATGCACTTGTTAGTGAGCTTTTCAGTCGTGGGCGTTGTCTTTTTGACACTTGTTGTGTGTTGATCATATCTCAACGATAACTTTGTTCCCAAACTATTGTAGATGCACTTATGTCTTTTCTATGCCATTTGCTTCTTGACATGTCGATTTGTGCAATCATATATACATTGAAGCAAACCCATAGTTACGTATTGGGTTCAAACCCACGGTTATGTATTGGGTTTAAATTAGTTTGGGTGGAAAAAATAGAGGGTTTAGTTTTGGTTGGGCTGAAAATGGCATTGAACGGGTATGGTTCAAGTATGGTTTTAAGAGATACATGCACGGGTATGGTTCAAGTATGGTTTAGGTATGAAACCATTCTCAGATTTACGTATAACTGATGCTCACGGAGTCGTTGTAACACTGCTCGGAGGTTTTCCTTATGCTCTTCTTCATTTCTTGAGTAAATGAGTATATTATCGATGAAGACTACCACGAAGTTATCGAGGAAGTCCATGAATACTTTATTCATCATGTGCATGAAGAAAGAAGGGGCGTTGGTGAGCCCAAAAGACATAACTATATATTCATAAGGACCATAGCGAGTGGTCAATGCGGTCTTGGGAATATCCTCCTTTTTAATTTTGAGCTGATAGTATCCAGTCCGTAAATCAATCTTGGAAAATACCTTGGCCCCACTGAGCTAATCAAACAAATCATCAATTCTTGGAAGAGGGTACTTGTTTTTGATTGTGACATCATTCAGCTAATGGTAATCCACACACATGCGGAGACTGCCATCTTTCTTGTCCATGAATATAGCAGGTGATCCCCATGGTGAAGAGCTGGGACGGATATATCCTTTCTGGAGCATTTCATCAAGTTGTTTCTTTAGCTCCACTAATTCTGATGACGGCATTCGGTAGTACTTCTTGTGTATTGGTGTGGTTCCGGGCACAAGATCTATTGCAAACTCAAGCTCTCGATCAGGCGGCATGCCTGGTAGTTCTTCTGGAAATACATCAGGAAACTCGCTGACCACCGGAATTAATTCCAATTCAGCCATTGTTGTGAAGACCATTTCCTTTGAGGGTATGCTTCTATGAGCATAAAAATTTGTAGTCTGTCCCTTTTGGCTGGTCAAGTTGACTTATCGGGTCGCACAATTTATGCACACTTGATACTGGGTAAGCCAATTCATACCCAAGATGACATCCAACTTATCAGACTCAATAAGTATCAAAGAAGTTGGAGAACAGACTCCGTTGATATTGACTTCCTTATTGCGGCGGACTAGATTGCTTCTGATTAGAGACCCCGGGGTTTGTACCAGCATATTCTTGCCCAAAAGCAAACAAGGAAAATTTTTTTCGGCAACAAAACTCCGAGAAATAAAAGAGTGGGAAGCCCCAGAGTCAAATAAAATTACTGCAGGTATGTTATTAACAGAGAACATACCAATGACGACTTCGGGGTTCTCTTGGGCTTCATCGGCGGATATGTGATGAACGTATCCCGTGATGTCGTGTTGATTCAGGCATGCTTCCATATAATGGACTTATGGCTTGAATGTAGCATCTGTCCGGTTGTTCTTGGGACACTGTTTGGCATAATGTCCGGTTTGCCCACAACTGTAACAAGAATTGCTGCGCAGATGATTCTCTAGAATTGGGTTGAGCACGTCATTCTTGACTTGTGTGGTGGCCTTGTTAAAATTTTGTTGCCAATTGGGCTTGTATGCTACCTAAGTCAGCTGCCAGGTACGAGCCTTCTACACTGGTTGCATTTCCTTTCTTGGCTCAAACTTGCGCTTGTGATCGTTGTTGGCAGATTTATTATCCGATACAAGCTTGTGTTCCCTCTTAGCAATGAAAGCCTTGTTCACCAGGGTTTGGAAGTCTGGGAAATCGAACATACTGAGAGTACACAGGAGTTGCGGGTTTAATCCACCAAGAAACCTGCCAATCTTTCTTTCCTCAGTAGCCACGTCATATTGAGAGTAACGTGACAGATGATTGAATTTCTGCAAATATTCTCCCACACACTGACTTCCTTGGAGGAGCGCGAGAAATTCATGCTGCTTAGTCTTCATAATTCCCTCAAGGATGTGATATTTCCGGAATCGTTCCTTGAATCTTAACCAGGTAATTTCTTCATCAGCAAACCACATGGCTTTTTCATTTTCCCACCATATGGTAGCAGCGACTTCAAGATAATTTGTTACAAATGGAACCTTATCCCCTTCATAAGTTTGAGCAACCTCAAGCTTCTTTTCCATAGTTCTCAACCAATCATCTGCATCCAAGGGATCAATGGCCTGACTGAAACTGGGAGGCTTAGTCCTTTGAAAATCTGATAGCTTGGAGTGATGACCGGGATGATTTCCATTATGTCCAACCACAGCTTGAATAGTTCTTAGTATTTCCATCAGATCATTATTTCGTCTTTCCTCAAACATACGCAGAATTTGCTCGGTAGAGGGCGGATTTGGCGGTGGAGGCGGTGGTGGAACGTACGGCCCGGGTGATTGTCCTGCCTGTCGTGCAGAACGACGAACAGGAGAACCCTCGCGAACGTTGCTACTGCAGCCTCCCCGCGTCATCCTAATATGATTTTCCCAACGAATGCAACCGAGATGAGAAGCATTCAAAATAAACTGGGGATAAGCCAGCAACAAAAGCCCGAGAAAAACCGAAATGGCAACAAAATACGGCGAATAAAATAAAGTTCCAACATAATTATACATAGACTCATACATGAAAGATAACAACATGCCAGGTCCAACTACCCTCATACATGAAACGAAACATCATGACTCGTACGTCTACATCCGTACTCCATCCTGACGACTGTGAATACTCGGAAACTCTACTGCTCTGCAGGTGCTGCGGGGTCCTCTCCTGAAGCGGACTCGGATCCTCAACTAACGAGGTTAACTGAGACCTCCGGGTTAAGGGTGACACGACGATGCTGCCTCGAGGGCTCTCCCTATGGGGCAGGTGGAGGGTGAATCATAGGGGCTACAGGAGTGGCGAGAAGTGACACCCACTCAGCAGGAGCACTAACTAGACTCACTGTCACGGTGCCTGAGCTACTCGGAGGAGTAACCGAGGAAACATGGGATCTAGAACTGGCAGGAATATAGGGAGTAAATCCTACCGATGCTGGAGTAGTGACTGAGCTAGCAGAGGCTAAAGTATTACGTGCACGACTCAGCTCGCGAGCCAGCTCATAGATCAGAAGATAGCTAGCAGTGATATAGCGAGAAAGGTGGCTAGCTACGCTATCAAACTCCGGATCAATGACAGGGAAACGGACACGACCATTATTGTGGAGAGAAGGATAGTAGTGGAAACCTGGGTGGTTCTGCATCCGAACATCGTTGTAGCGGAGCTCAACAAGTACCTCGAATGCAGCAAACTGGATAGCCTGAGAAGCGGTAGAAGCATAGCCGCTTCGAGAGGTACGAGTGTAAGTGCTGGAATTGGAACTGGTGCATAGAGTAACCACGGCGTGATACTCATACACTGAGTCAGCTAGACGCTCCCGGTACACACGATAGACTGGAACGTCACCGTGGGGGTACAGCCGACGGCACACGTTACGAAGGAGATGCGGCGACGTGTACGGCATCAGCTGCAACAGGCACGGATACAGCACCGGAGCCATCTACACTCACAACCATTAGCATGTTAGCATAAAAATAAGAATCAGTGCATGCAATGCAACAACCAGCTACAAAAGCTACCGGCACTCAACTACAACTCGTATCTAACATTCAGTTAACTCAGCGTAGTCTAGCGTGGCCTACAGTTAGCGCGACTCTGATACCAAGCGTTGTGGCACCCCGGCTCAGAGCGACTGGATTACCATGGATTGCCAGCCCAGAGACCTTATCTTCTGGCACCACACAGCAACTTGGTACATAAAGACAACCACTTTATTGATGCAAGCGGATAAGAGTTTATATTACAATAGTTAGCGAGGCCAAGCGGCGCACACGGTGCGGCTGAACAATATGTACATTATTTAGTGAACATAAAGGGCCTCGATCATGACAACTACGCGGCAGCGGAACAACGTCGTAGCGGGACTCCATAGCACTGGGACACCGATGTGGACACGATCTAGACTCGGACAGCTCTTCTTTCCAACGAGACTTTTCCTGAAATCTGGCATGACACACTAGGTCAGTACATTGAATGTACTTGCAAGCTCACAACCAGCATAAACATAATGACAAACAATATCATGATATTTAACCAATTAATAACAATGCAACAATATATCCAACATGCTGTGACTATGCTCAAATGGTATCGTCCCATGGACTGGCTTACCGGACGTGATCAGACCACAAACGTGATGAAACACAGAGACAAACTCGTTATCCTTACGGCGATCACAACCCAACCAATAAATGGCTCGTGACCCTTACGGCGATCACAACCCGACCAATAAATGGCCCGTGATCCTTACGGCGATCACAATCGGACCAATAAATGGCCCATGATCCTTACGACGATCACAACCCGACCACACCTGGTCCAACTCAACACGATGGCCTTACTGCCATCACCTCAGTGCAAACTTAGTGTGCAAATTTATTAAGTGTTGACCCATGGTGTACCCTACTTTCGAGCGTGTCTGTAACTGTGGACTCGGCTATCGATAGATTAATACACTCTGCAGAGGTAGCGCACTGGACCCACACTACGGAACCCATGGCCTCGCACTCCCATTCGGGTGGACCAACGACATTCCGATGAAACCACTTCATTGTCATGACACTCTCCCGGCCACTCCGACTCAATCCCCATCGGGCTAGTCCTGGGTGGCCCCGTGTCTACCTCAAGACACATCGGCCACCGTCGTGGCCACGATCCACTCTGGGACCCGGTACCAAAAACTTTAACAACGGGCTCACAAGGTTATGCCTGCTTACCGGGACAGGGTACAACACGCCCATAACCTTCCCTAGATGGAGATACCGACCAGAGGCACGGCAATGAAACGCATTAAGGCCGTCCCATACTGGCAAATGTGGTTGCACTAGGAAAAACTCGTTTCAGCGGCACCATGACCCGGTCAACAACATATTCAAGTTGAGTTATTTATCAGGTTCAACATAAAGTGGAAGTAACCGGTGTCATAATGCCATGACATGCATCACCAACATATGCATCACATATCAATGAAAAATAACTAAGTCAACTAGGCTCCCACGGAGCCATCAACAACTCATGATACCCCTTTGGTTAAGATCAAACCTCACTTAAACCAGAATCCTTTCTAACAATCTTATCATCATTCATCATGCCAAAAATGATTTTACTGATTATTTATCTCCATGACCATATCATTTTATCATTACTCATAACTAAATTCTTGTTGGCTTATCAACAAGATTCACTTCAAACTTTATGTAAATCAAGCATATTTAACATGACAAGCATCTAACAGAATATAATTATCATAATAATAATAATTTAAATGCATGAATAATCATAAGTTCAGGTAGGAAAATCACAAATATTGGAGTGGCACTACGAAAATGTTGATGTGGCTTGCCTTAGTGCAGATGAGGTTCACAAGCCTCCTGGTGATCCTCAAGACAAGCCTGCTCTTCTGAAAATAAATAAAATCATAAAAAGAAAACATCAAGAAACCTTCTGAAAATTACCAGAAAATCTATACAGCAAAGAAAAATCCCATCTTTTGGGTGCTGCTAGATTTTTGGACAAAGAACACAATGCAAAAAAGAATTAATGCATTTGGACTTACTGATAAAAAGTTATGGTTGTTTGAAGTTTTCTGGATTTAAATGAATTTGAATTAAAATTAAAATAGACTGGGGGGTGACGTCGAAGGCGTAAAAGCCCAGGGCGCCACCACTCGTACCGCTTCGCGCGCGTACAGAGTGGCTGACTAGCGGGCCCCGCTAGTCAGGTGAGAAGGAGGGGGAGAGGGAAACAAAGAGTGGTGGAACTTCGCCGGAGCGCACGCCGGCGGCGAGGGCTCTTGGGACCAAACGAGAAGGGGGAATCAAAGGAGAAGAAGATGGCGCACCTGCCCATACCCGTAGCATGGCTAGAGGTGGTCGGACGGCGTTAGAAACGACCTCTCCAGCGGAGGCAGAGGGCAGCGGTCGCCGGAGACGAAGACGATGGCAGCTAGGGGCGACTCCAGGGGCTCCAACAGGGTGGAACGGCTTCACCAAAGAGTGGCGGAGGCTCTAGCAGGGTTGCCCTGGCCTGGGAGGGGTTGGAGCTTCGGGGGCGATCCGAAGGGGATCGCCGGCGAGCTCGGGCTCGGGGACGACAGCCCGCGGCCTGCCCGGCCGGACTGCAGCTTCTACTAGCTTGTGGTGAGTGTGGGAGTGGCTGCGGGTGCTCGAGGAAGCTGGGGGTGGCGGCATTTATAGGCGAGCAACGAGGGGAGTTCGGGCTCCGCCAGAGGACACCTGTCCACGGTGCCAGTGAGCGAGGGGGAAGAGGACGGAGATCATGCGGAAACTATTGGCGAGCGCGGACGAGCACAAGGGCGAGGGGGAAGACGACGAGCACAGTGCGCCATGCACTATGTCATTGGAATGACCGTGCCAGTGCCCACTGCGGTGAGCTCCGACGTTGGCGAGTGACAGGGAGGAGTTAAGGGAGTGGAAACGGGGATGGTGGCGCGGTTTGGCATGCTCGGGCAGGCCGGGCAGCGAGCACGCACGCAACAGAGCGCTAAGCGGCACTCAGAGCGCGTGTTTTGCATGCCAGCACGCCCGGACGAACGCGGTCACCGCGTGAACTGTGACATCAGGCCACTCTAAGCGCTAACTTGATGTCTGGCGTGTAGTCCTTGGTAGTTTGGAGTGTTACCACGGTTGGGCTTGGTTCCAAGTGCGGTATAAATGGATTTGGACTCCAAGTAAGTTTCTGGACAGTAACTTTGGAGGTTTACTATGGTCAAACCACTGGGAGTTGAGGGCTGGGCTTTGGAGGCCAGCCAACACTTACTAAGGTAAATAGGCACAAGAAAAACCAGCTACAATGGTGCTAGTAAAATGGTAGTTGGTGTAGAAACTACCATTTCTGTCCAGAAATGAAATTATTTTCTATAGCCAAAATATTCCAAAGAGTGATGAAATATTTTTTCTTAGAAAGGTGCCCTAGGGTTCAAAGAATAATTGGGATTTTTCTCAGGATTTTAGGGGCAAGAAAAATTAGGGTTGCTTTGGAGCATGAAGGGCTAGCTAGGGTTTTGGAGGGCAAAAATGAATATTTTTCATTTAAGAAAAAATTCCAAGTGATATTTTGAGATGTTCCGGAGGTGAAGTGGTGGTTTGAGAAGGAGTAGAAGCACTTGGGTGAAAGTCAAGGGGTACCCAAGTGGTTAAGTCCAAATGAAAAGATTCAAAAACTCCAAACTCAAATCCAAATCAGTTGAAAACCAGGCAAAAGAAGAGAGGGCAAAAACCAGACTGTCACAGCACTGGATCAATATGTTAGTCCCAAAAATAGTATAAAAAGTTGCCAAAAGTATATGAAAGTTGAAGAATATTGGCATGGAACAATCAAAAATTATAGATATGATGGAGACGTATCAGCATCCCCAAGCTTAATTCCTGATCGTCCTCAAGTAGGTAAATGATAAAAAGATAATTTTTGATGTGGAATGCTACCTAGCATAATCTTGATCATGTATCTAATCATGGCATGAATATTAAGACACGAGTGATTCAAGGTAATGGTCTATCATTTGACATAAAAACAATAATACTTCAAGCATACCAACCAAGCAATTATGTCTTATCAAAATAACATAGCCAAAGAAAGCTCATCCCTACAAAATCATATAGTCTGGCTATGCTCCATCTTCATTACACAAAATACTCCCATCATGCACAACCCCGGTTTCATCCAAGCAATTGGTTCATACTTTTTAACGTGCTTCAACTTTTTCAACTCTTACGCAATACATGAGTGCAAGCCATGGACATAGAACTATGGTGGTATATGGTGGTGGTTGTGAGGACAAAAAGGGAGAAGATAGTCTCACATCAACTAGGCGTATCAACGGGCTATGGAGATGCCCATCAATAGATATCAATGTGAGTGAGTAGGGATTGCCATGCAACAGATGCACTAGAGCTATAAATATATGAAAGCTCAACAAAAGAAACTAAGTGGGTCTGCATCCAACTTGCTTGCTCACGAAGACCTAGGGCATTTCAGGAAGCCCATCATCGGAATATACAAGCGAAGTTCTATAATGAAAATTCCCACTAGTATATGAAAGTGAAAGCATAGGAGACTCTCTCTATGAAGAACATGGTGCTACTCTGAAGCACAAGTGTGTTAAAAGGATAGTAACATTGCCCCTTCTCTCTTTTTCTCTCATTTTTTTTATTTTCTCTTTTTTTTTGTTTGGGCTTCTTTGGCTCCCCTTTTTTTATTTGGCTTCTTTGGCCTTTCTTTTTTTTCATTAAGTCCGGAGTCTCATCCCGACTTGTGGGGGAATCATAGTCTCCATCATCCTTTCCTCACTGGGGCAATGCTCTAATAATGATGATCATCACACTTTTATTTACTTACAACTCAATATTACAACTCGATATCTAGAACAAAGATATGACTTTATATGAATGCCTCCGGCAGTGTACGGGATATGCAATGAATCAAGAGTGACATGTACGAAAATTATGAGGGTGGCCTTGCCACAAATATAAAGTCAACTACATGATCATGCAAAGAGCAATATGACAATGATGGAGCGTGTCATAATAATGGAACAGTGGAAAGTTGCATGGCAATATATCTCAGAATGGCTTTGGAAATGCCATAATAGGTAGGTATGGTGGCTTTTTGAGGAAGGTAAATAATGGGTTCATGAAACCGGCGAAAGTTGCGCGGCACAATAGAGGCTAGCACAGTGGAAGGGTGAGTGTGCGTATATCCATGGACTCACATTAGTCATAAAGAACTCATATACTTATTGCAAAAGTCTACTTGCCCTTGAAGCAAAGTACTACTACGCATGCTCCTAGGGGAAGGGTTGGTAGGAGTTAACCATCGCGCGATCCCGACCTCCACTCCTAAGGAAAGCAATCAAAGAACACCTCATGCTCCAACTTCGTTACATAACGATTCACCATACGTGCATGCTACGGGACTTGCAAACCTCAACAAAAGTATTTCTCAATTTCACAATTACTCAACTAGCACGACTCTAATATCACTACCTTTATATCGCAAAACTATTACAAGGAATCAAACATATCATATTCAGTGATCTACAAGTTTTATGTGGGATTTTATGACTAACCATGTGAATGACCAATTCATGTCATCTCTCTAAATAGATATAAGTGAAGCAAGAGAATTTAATTCTTTCTACAAAAGATATTCCCACGCTCTAACAAATATAAGTGAAGCAAAAGAGTATTCTACAAATGGCGGGTTTCTATGTGAAGAGAAACAGGCAATCCAAACTTCAAATGATATAAGTGAAACACATGAAGCATTCTATAAAGCCATACTCAAAAGATTTAAGTGAAGTGCAATGAGTATTCTATAAATCAACCAAGGACTATCTGATACCAGCATGGTGCATAAAATAAAAGTGAAAACTAAATGGAAATTACGCTCCAAGACTTGCACATATCGCATAAACGAAACGAATACGAAAAAATACCGATACTTGTTGAAGAAAGAGGGGTTGCCTTCCGGGGCATCCCCAAGCTTAGACGCTTGAGTCTCCTTGAATATTTACTTGGGGTGCCTCGGGCATCCCCAAACATGAGCTCTTGCCTCTCTTCCTTTTCCTCATATCGAGACCTCCTCAATCAAACACTTCATCCACACAAAATTTCAACAGAAAACTTGGTAAGATCCGTTAGTATAATAGAGCAAATCACCACTCTAAGTACTGTAGCAAACCAATTCATATTTTGTTTTTGCATTTTTTTCTACTGTAACATAACTTTTTCATGGCCTAATCCACTTGTATAAATTGATAGATTCATCAAAACAAGCAAACTATGCATCAAAAACAGAATCTGTCAAAAACAGAACAGTCTGTAGCAATCTGAACATTCCCCAAACTTATGGTACCCCAAAAATTCTACCAAAATTAGGACAAATAAACAGGTTGTAGAGAAAGACTGTGCAAAAAGAATCAGAACCATTTGGCGTTCCAGTAAAAAATGTAAAATCACGCACTACAGCCAAAGTTTCTGTACTGCACCATGCGAACCAACAAGCATTGTAAACATCCTAAAGGCAAACCTTGGCACATTATTTTTATAATACAATGGAATTGTACAAGGGGATAATTATTTTTGATGAAAATTTTCTGTAATCAGGATTCACAAAGTTTCCGTGAGCATGAACAAAGTTCAAGGCTAGCTCCCACTTCGACAATGCTTGTCTTTCTCACTTTCACTTTCCTTTTTGAAAAGTTTTGGGTTCCCCTCTTTATTTTTGTGTTTTTAAACTATTTAAAAGCACTCAATAGAAATAAATGACTCTCTAAAACTTCGGGGTTATCTCCCTGGCAGCGCTTTCTTTATAGCCATTAAGCTAGGCATATAGTGCTCAGGTAATGAATCCACCCGGATCCCAAGGTATATCAAAGCCAATTTTAATTAACAATGATTTGTAATTTAGTAGTGAGCACAAAGTAACATATATCATGCAACAACAAAGTGTAACTCTCTTCCTATGCATCGGCATGTCATAAAAGAACAATTCATGCACACATAGTAAAGGCCAATGCATAGTATAAACAGTTTCTTGCAATTTAATATATTGGAAACATAGAGAGTGGAGATATAATCCCTCTCTAATAATAGTTGCAAGTAGGAGCAGCAAGAACATGCATATTACATTCATCAAAATCATCATGTGCAATGGTAAAAGGCAACCCATCAATATAATCCTTAATAAGCACAAACTTCTCTGATATAGTGTAGTTTGGAGGATTCACAAAGATAATAGGACTATCATACGTGGGTGCAATAGAAAAAATTTAATGTTTAACATAAGGAACTATAGCAAGTTCATCTCCATAAGCATCATTCATATTGGCATCTTGGCCACAAGCATACCAAGCATCATCAAAAAGGGGTATTTCAAGAGAACCCACGGGATCATAACAATCATCATAGCAATCATCCTTCGGTAAGCATGAAGGGGAATTAAACAAGGTATGAGTTGAAGAGTTACTCTCATTAGAAGGTGGGCATGGGTAGCTAATCTGCTCTTCCTCCTTTTCTTCTTTGCTCTCCTCATCATATTTTTCATCCAATGAGCTCACAGTTTCATCAATTTCTTCTTCCATAGCTTCCTGCAAAATATTAGTCTCTTCTTGGACAACAGAGAATTTCTCAATATATGGTTTAACATAGGCATTAGAAGCATAATTATCATAACAATATTCAAGTATGGCAAAATTTTCAGATTTGTAGAGAGTAGCATCATACTTTTCAATCAAAGAAGCAATTTCATAAGCACCCTTAAAAGCAACAAATTCTTCAATTTGTTGAACATCACAGCAATTATAAACACCCTTAGCATACGAAGATACGATTCCATTATCAGTAACCTCACATTGGTAGGGAAGGTGTTTCTTAGGGTTTTAAGCACAACAAGTAACATCATATAATTCACATAAAGTCCAAGCATAGCATTGCAAATGATGAATTTGATCCAGTAAAAGTTTCCCTTTTTCAGATATACGGTGTCACGCATAACAAGCGTGCTCATCTAAAGATTTGCCCTCAACTAAGCTAGTTGGGGTTTCAGCACGAGCAGAAAGGGATCGAAGATGATCCAAGTAAAAAGCTTCAGGAGTGTGATAGATTTTGAGTGGTTCTTCAACCATTGGTTCAGTAGGTACAACTAATTTTTTTGGTATTTTGCGTTTCCTACCCATAACTAAAGATAGAGAACAACTAAGAACAACAAATAAAAATTACTTAGTGATAAAGCAAACAAGCACACACGAGAATATTCACCCCACGCTATGACCCCCCGGCAATGGCGCCAGAAAATGGTCTTGATAACCCGCAAGTATACGGGATAGTTGTAGCCTCTTTCGATAAGTAAGAGTGTCGAACCCAACGAGGAGCTAAAGGTAGAACAAATATTCTCTCAAGCCCTATCTGCCACTGATACGACTCTACGCATGCTTAGTGTTCACTTTACCTAGAACAAGTATGAAACTAGAAGTACTTTGTAAGTGTGATAGGATAGGTTTGCAAGATAATAAAGAGCACGTAAATAAAAAGTAGGGGTTGTTTAGATAAAGATGCAATAAATTAAATATAGTGAGTGTGGAAAAGTGATGGTAGGAGTTGTGAAATTGTCCCTGAGCAATTGAGTACATTACTAGACCGGTAATCACTATTGCAATTCTATTTGAGGGAGAGGCATAAGCTAACATACTTTCTCTTCTTGGATCATATGCACTTATGGTTGGAACTCTAGCAAGCATCCGCAACTACTAAAGATCATTAAGGTAAAACCCAACCATAGCATTAAAGTATCAAGTCCCCTTTATCCCATACGCAAACAACCTACTTACTCGGGTCTGTGCTTCTGTCACTCACGCCACCCACCATAAGCAAATCATGAACATATTGCAAACCCTATAGCGGGAATCCCTCACGCTTGCGCGACACGGAGGGCACAATAGGACAGCACCAATAATAAAACATGCAATTCAAACCAATAATAGCAATTCATCCATCACCGGTAGGACAACGAAAATCTACTCAGACATCATAGGATGGCAACACATAATTGGATAATAATATGAAGCATAAAGCACCATGTTCAAGTAGAGGGTACAGCGGGTTGGGGAGAGTGGACCGCTGAATATAGATGGGGGAAGGTGATGGAGACGTTGGTGAAGATGATGACGGTGTTGGTGTAGATCGCGGTGATGATGATGGCCTCCGGGAGTGTTTCGGCGCCACCGGAAGCAAGGGGGAGAGAGACCCCCCCCCCACCTTCTTCTTCTTCTTCCTTGACCTTCTCCCTCGATGGGAGAAGGGTTTCCCCTCTGGTCCTTGGCTCCCATGGCTTGGGAGGGGCGAGAGCCCCTCCGAGATTGGATCTATCTCTCTGTCTCTCTTTGTTTCTGCGTTCCCAGATCCTTCCCCTTCACCGTTTCTTTTATATCCGGAGATCCGTAACTCCGATGGGGGTGAATCTTTCGCCCAGATTTTTCTCATAAAATTAGCTTTCTTGCGGCAAAAGAAGAGCGTCAACCGCCTTACAGGGGGCCCAGTAGATTCCAGGGCGCGCCTGCCTCCCTGGGGCGCCCCCCTATCTCCTGGCCCCCTCGGGCACCGTCTCGCGTTGATTTTACTTCCCAAAAATCACAAATATTCCAAAATAATTCTCCGTCCGTTTTTATCCCCTTTGGACTCCGTTCAATATTGGATTTCTGCGAAACATAAAACATGCAACAAACAGGAACTGGCACTGGGCACTGGATCAATATGTTAGTTCCCAAAATAGTACAAAAATTTGCCAAAAGTATATGAAAATTGAAGAATATTGGCATGGAACAATCAAAAATTATAGATACGACAGAGACGTATCAGTGCGCCTATGTGACTAACTCAATTCGTGTGTCATCTCCACTTCTTCAGAAGAGAGTAAAGGTGAAGAGTCCCACACACACATCCAAAATGGAACACACACGTAGCATCCCATCATATTAAAGCATTAGTACATATCAACATATTGCTGATTTTGTTTTTTCGTTTGACTGAAGTTTTTAACAAACCCATCATCACCTATAAAATGTAACAACAACACAAGTTCACTTTCTGACATTTGGGTCCTTATGGGTTTTAGATACTACTATAGTAAATTACTATACCACCCCGCTCCGAAAAGAATAAATAACTATACTATCGACACCGCAAATGTCGTTGTAGCTGCATCAAACACACAAAAAGGCCAGAATGCAAGTCTTGCTCATCCTCCTACCAACATGACTATGGAAGCTGAATCGCAGGTCACCATTCACCAGATGCAGTTGTCGCAGCGCCACGACAGGGCGCCATCCTTCTTGGCGTTGACGTTCTCCTTGGACGTACTGTTCAATCATCTTCTCCACCAGCTGTAAAAAAATACGACCACGGGGTGTTACTTGCCAATTAGGTTGTTGTAAGCAATTGGCAAATGATGGTAAGCTTAGGATGTTTTTTTCCTAGAAAAAGGAGGACCACCTTTGGCCTCACACGCACCCATCCTTAATTGTATGAGGGTTGATGATTGCTCTCATGGTTGGCCTACCAGGGAGCACAACTCAAGGCTAGTCGGACCCTCAAGCGAGCCGCAACGAAGGGAAAGGGGATCGACTACACAAGCATTGGAATGGGTGACCACCGTCAAGTCTCACGGGATCCCACGTGACCATTGATTTGAATAGCTCAAATTTCACTAGATTAAAAACTATTTAAACGCTCATATTTCACCAACGCGGAAAAGTGTGACCATGTTATTAACTCGTGCATCATCTCCACTTCTTCAGAAGAAAGCAAAGGCGAAGATACCCCCCCACACACACACTCACACACATCTAAATTGGACCACACACACATAGCATCTGACCATATTAAAGCACGAGTGCACATCAAAATATTGCTAATTTTGTTTTCTTCCGTTTGCCTGAAGTTTCTAACAAATCCCTCATCCCCTATAAATAGTAACATCAATGCAAGTTCACTTGCTTGACCAGATAAACACTGACATTTGGGTCCTTATGGTTTTCAGGTACTACTAGTAAGAAAAGGTAACTACTATCAACACAATAATTGTCGTTGTAGTTGCATCAAACACACAAGATGGCTAGTATGCAGTTCCTCTTCATCCTCCTACCGGCATAACAATGGAAGCTAAATGGCGTTTCACCATCCTCTAGAAGAGTTGTCGCAGTGCTGCGACAGGGCGCCACCCTTCTTGGCATTGACATTCTCCTTGGACTGTTCCATCATCTTCAACACCGGGTGTAAAAAAATCACTACCACTGGGTGTTACCATAAACACACACCCATTTACTATTTAAGACTTGGCAATTGGGTTGTTGCAAGCAATTGGCAGGTGATGGTAAGTGTAGGAAGGTTTTTTTTCTTAGAAAAAGAGGATCATTCCTGGCCTCTGATTCTCACAGCCATAAGAGTATGACGGTTGATGATCGCCGTCATGGTTAGCCAACCAGGGAGCACAACTAAAGGCCAACCAGACTCTCAAGCAATGAGCCGCGATGGAGAGGAAAGGGGATTGACTACCCAAGCATTGCGATGGGTGACCACCATCAAATCTCATGGAATCCCATGTGACCGATGATTTGAATAGCTCAAATTCCACTGGGTTTAAAAACTATTTGAATAGCTTTCACCGACACGAAAAGTGCGGCCACGTGACTAAATTCAACTCGTGTGTCTCCACTTCTTGAGAAGAGAGAAAAGGTGAAGAGTCTCACACACACCTCCAAAATAGACACACACATAGCATCACATCATATTAAAGCGCGAGTACACGTCAACATATTGCTGACTTTCTTTTGTTCCATTTGTCTTATATTTCTGATAAACGCATCATCACCTATTTATAAATAGTAACAACAACACAAGTTCACTTGCTTGACTAGATAAAAGCTGGCATTTGGGTCCTTATGGGTTCTAGGTACCACTAGTAAATGACTATACCATGCTTCTCCCAAAAGAAAAGCTAACTACTATCAACTCACATGGGATTTTGTCTGACCACTGATTTGAATAGCTAAAAATTTATCGGATTTAATAACTATTGAATGGCTCAATTTTCACTTACACGATAAAGTGCACCTACGTGACTAAACTCAACTCATGTGTCATCTCCAGTTCTTCAGAAGATAGCAAACACAAAGACTCCAGCATACACCGGAAAATGGACCACACACATAGCATTGCATCATATTAAAGCGCGAGTACACATGACACAAAGTATGCCCCCGAGCTCATGTGCTCTCTAATGAATAGTAATATCAAAAAAAGAAACAAAAGAAAAAAATCCTGAATTTTTTGGTGCAAACTTTGAAAAATGATCTCAAAGCTTGCAAATTTTATCTCGAAATAACATTCTTAGAAGTCGTGGTGAAAAAGAAAAAATCAACACTCCGTAAATGCTATTTTCGAAAGCATTTTGGAGTGCTGTTTTTTTGCCATGACTTCCACGAATGATATTTCGGGATGAAATTTGCAAGCACCGATAACATTTGTCAAATTTTACACCCAAAAAAATCAAAAATTATTGAAGTTTAATTTTTCATTTTTTTGAAATTAATATTCGTTCTGAACTCAATTGAGCTCAGAAGTAGAAGGGAAGTTTCGGAGTACACATCAACATATTGCTAATTTTCTTTTGTTCCATTTGTCTAAAGTTTCTGACAAACCCATCATCACCTATAAACAGAAACAACAATACAAGTTTACTTGCTTGACCAGATAAACACTGATATATGGGTCCTTGTGGATTTTAGTTACCACTAGTAAATTAATATATCATCCCGCTTTGAGTAGAAAAGGTAAATACAATCAACCCCATAATTGTCGCTGCTGCAGTTGCATCAAACACACAAAACAACCAGATTTCATGTCCTCCTCCTCTTACCAGCACGGCTATGGAAGTTAAATGGCGGGTTACCGTTCATCAGATGCAGCTACCGTAGCGTCGTGATAGGGCGTCACCCTTCTTGGCGTTAACGTTCTTCTTTGACTGTTCCATCTTCTTTATCAGCTGTAAAAATAATCACGACCACCGGGTGTTACCATCAGCACACACACGCACACATTAACTGTTTTAAGACTTGGTCATTAGGTTCTTGCAAGCAATTGGCAAGAGGATCACCCCTCGCCTCCGATACACACAGCCGTAAGAACATAAAGGTTGATGATAGCCGTCATGGTTGGCCAACCAGGGAGCGCAATTGAAAGCTAACCGGACCCTCAAGCAGCGAGCCGTGGAGGAGGGGAAAGGGAATCGACTACCCAAGCATGGCGATGGGTGACCACCTGTCAAGGCTCACGGGATCTCATGTTTGAATAGCTCAAATTTCATTGGATTTTAGAGTTATTTGAATGGGTCAAAATTCACCGACGCAATAAAGTGCGTCCACGTGACTAAACTCTAACCCCACCCCCCACCCCCACACACACCAGAAATGGACCACATGCGTTGCATCACATCATGTTAAAGAGCAAGTACACATCAACATATTGCTAATTTTCTTTTGTTCCATCTGTCCGAAGTTCTGACAAACCCATATAAACAGTAACAACAACAGAAGTTCACTTGCTTGACCAGATAACATTGACATCCGGGTCCTTATAGTTTTAGGTACTACTAGTAAATTAGTATACGACCCCGCTCCGGAATGAAAATTTTACTGCTATAAACACCACAATTCCTCCTCATGCTCCTGCGAGCACGGCTATGGAAGCTGGATGGCGGGTCACCTTTCACCAGATGCAGCTGCCACAGTGCCGCGAGAGGGTGCCACCCTTCTTGGCGTTCACATTCTCCTTGGACTGTTCTATCATATTCTCCACCAACTGTAAAAAAAGATCACCGCCACAAGGCGTTTCCATCAGCATGCACACATTGACTATTTTAAGACTTAGAAATTATAGTGGATTGTTACAAGCAATTGGCAGGTGGTGGCAAGTGTAGGAGGATTGCCAGGTGATGGTAGTAAAATGTACATACCATTTGTTTCTTGGTCAGCAGAATTGTCTTCTGCAACAAAACAATGAAACAGTTTAGTAACGGTAAGAACTGAAAAGCATATGAAAACTGATTTTTCTCATGGTTTTCACTGGTCAGCAGCCCCGTACCTCCTCAGCTTTCAGACGAGCGTTCTCCTCCTTGAGGTGGTTCAGTTCAGCTTCAAGCTCCACGGTATAAGCCTGTAGGATTTAGAAAGACATGTAGTGTAAGTGTCACCAACATTGTTACCACTGTTACAGAAATGGCATTGCATAAAAACCAACAATTTTGGCAGCAAGGTAAGTACCTGCTTCCTAGCACGCGATCGTGCGGCTGACTCACGGTTCTTAATCATGCGGCGGTGGCGGCGCTCGATGCTTCTCTCGCAAGACTGATCCTCTGGGGCACCGCGTTTCCGGGTGCCGCCACTCTCCATCCTCGCTCCATCGCCCATGCAGTTCATCATGTCAGCCTGCGTCATGGCGCTCCTCCCGTCCGACGACCCGGGGCTCACGATACCCACCCCGCCTTGGGGAGGTGGTGGTGGCGGCACCACAACCATCCCTGCGTACCCGTTGGGGATGAACCCCATGCCGTCTCCCATCACCGGGAACATGCCATTGGCTGGTGCCATTGGGTACATCATTGGGCCAGGCTGTTGCCCCTGCTGCGCGGGGTTTATCTGTCCATGGACTATGCCGACCGGCACAGGCGCCTGGCCGCCGGCACCCGATCCCCGGACCACGCCGGCCTTGACAAGGAACTGCTCCAGCATCATCTCGCCTAGGGTCCCCTGTCGGTCGTTGGCCGCAACCGATGGCTGGACAGGAGGCTGCTGTGAGGGTCGCGCGGCCTGAGGCTGGGCATGCACCGGGCGCGGCTCCCTGTTGATCTCAGCCCACACCTCCTCCACCGTCTTTCGGCACAGCGGGGGAGGCAAGGAGAACGACTCCTGCCGGGCTAGGTTGCTTCCTCCTGCATATACGCCACCTTCGCCTCCACCAGCACCTACCACAGGAGCCACCTCCATGCCCACCAAGCCACCACCAGTGGCTGCTTGGAACTCCTCGGCATTCCATATGTTGCTCATGAACTCATCCATGTTCATGGACCCGAAGTTGCGCCCTGCCTCGCACACCGAGTATTGCAGTTCGTCCAGTTTCAGCGCGAAGATGGAAGACTGTCGCGCCGCCGCAACCGTCTGCTCCTCAGCTTCGAGAATGTGCGGGTGCGAGGTGACTTCTTCCTTGGAGAACTTCACGTCCTTGCTCATCTCCGACGCCATCCGATCTCTCCTCACCACTGTGGTCTCACTCTACGTACTCTCTTGCTTGTGGGTTGTGGTGTGTGTGGTTCTGTGGTTCAGCCTTGTGTGCCGCACCCTCTATTTATAGCCTGCAGCATGCAAGAGATAAGGATCAATTAAAGCATCAGATAGCTATTAAATTCACGTGATTAATGAAAAAGGTGAGCTATAGATAGATAGATACAGTAGTAGACAGTTCGTCTCGTACTGGATGGATAGGATGCTGCCAAAGCGCCAAATGAGGCCGCGAGTTAAGCCTGGTATACGAGACGAACTCGTGGGGCGTGGTGGTTTTTTTCAATAGCTAGCCGACGACTGCCGCCGCCGAGACGCCTCACTGCCCGACGACTGAGCATTACGAACGTTAGCATGAGAGACAAGGATACTAGTAAACCGTGTGTGGCCGTTTGCTACTGCCTACTGCTGCCAAGATCGTCGTTTCTAATTCGGGGGTTGGATTAGTACAAGGAGTCTTACGGTACGGTGCTCTTCAATTCAAGGAGGTGACAAAAGGTAGTGTCCTCAAAAATGGAAAAATAGATAGGTGACAAAATGTAAAGTCAGTCTACACGCAAAAAAAATAGTCAGTTATGCATCTTTTTTTTCTGAGAAAAGTCAGGCATGCATGTGAAAATGCATGTCTACCTTTTATTTTTGGGCCTGGACCATCTAGATGGAATCTAGGCCCAGAATTTGTCGTGCATTAGTTGGCCTGTTAGAAGCCCACAGATACACCAATATATATACTAATCTTTTTTTGGAACGTAGGCTCCAGAAGAGCCCGGCTTTGAATTAACAAAGCCATCAACATACTGACTCTTCCGTGTTCTACAAAAATGTCATACTTTTTTTTGAACACTACAAAAATGTCATACTGACAGATACTAACCAGACTTTACTCAAATGGAAGACAGATATTAATCAGACAAGAGTCGACCTGATGACATGGAAAAGCAAAATCAGATAGAGCCCCTCCTCCCCAGGATGGTGTGGAAAAGAAAAATCAGACAAGGGTGGTATGGTATGGAAAAGAAGAATTAGACAGAGTCGACAGATGATAACACATGACTTCTCGCTGTCTGAAGAAAAAGACATGGGCTCGCTTTCAGCGGCAACCTGACAGTTCTCGAGGACATACGGAGAAGAATGGCCCAGCTCACATCACACCAACAATGGCCACCCCAAGAAAAACTACTACGACTAGTACAGCGCGTGCAGGCAAGCACAAACTGGCTTGTGGTTCCACGATTTCGAAGGATTCAGCATTTCAGCTGACGAGAAGGTAGCCGCTGAATCCTCACCTCAAAATCCCTGAATTTTGTTCCATGTACTGACGATCCTAGTCTGATCCCGACCCTGAACCTGTTTGGTACACCAGGAAGCATTCTATCCCGCCCAGGATCAGAGTCTACTCTCACTTACATCCTTACCCACGTGTCAATCCATCGTCTATCACTAGTGCCTTTCTCTCTCCCTTCTAAAATCAACGCAGCCGTGTCTATGCCGCGTTGCCGGCGCCGTGCGCCTTGTGCACCGTCATGTCCACCGTTGCAAACAACGTCGTGCGCTGCTCCCGTCCACGCCAGGACCCGAGCCACACGTTGGCAGTACTCCTCATGCCCGAGGAGTCCGTGCTCTCGTCGTGAGTGCATGAGAGCAAGAGTTCAGAGTTTACGCATCTCCAATTCAGAGCCGCTAATTTTCTCCCACATCTGTCCGTCGACAGAGAGATCCCCTGTCCATGGACATTGATGTCGGTGACCGCCATCCAGCGTTGGCCGCATACAATTCAACAATTTTTGAAACTAAACGGATGAAATTCATGTAAACCAGGCGGATTTCATTCAAGTTCAGATGTAATTTATATAAACAGATGGTTTTTGACCACTTTTACTAAAATCTTTTAAAAAAACTATATCCTATATCGGACAACCACCTCGTAAGCGTGGCCGCCCTATCCTGCCGCATCGCTTCGCCGTCCGTGCCGCCGCCGTTGTCCCTCCAACGGCGCAAGGATGCCGGAGGGCCGCGACAGCCTTGTCCGGTGGTTGCCTGCCGCTCGCGGAGGAATCGCTCCGCCTCCTGTTGCATGGTGAGGAGGGCCGTCTTGGCCACTGCCAAGGACGCCGGTAGAGCCCTGGCAGCGGCCTTGCCTTGTCGGCGTTGGCAGAGCAGTCGCACTCCTCGCCGATCGTGGCAAGCTCGCCGTCAAGGTGGCGGCGGCGCCTGGTGATCGTCTCCCCGGTTGTGACAGAGCGGTCGAGCGCCCACGCGGCGGCGAGGTCCGGGTCGTTGCAGACCCATTTCGACGCCACGTCGATCTTGGCGAACGCAGAACGGTGACCGGCATTGCGCCGTTTGCACCTCGCCTGCTGCCTCGCCGCGCGCTCCTCCTCGGATACCATGTCCTAAGAGCCGGAGGCACCACCGGAACTGCCTCCTCCAAGGTAGTCGGGGATGCGGCCACGTGCCTTCGTGATCGCGGGCAGCAGCTCCTCCTTTATCAGGATGCAGTGGCGTCGTGGTGGCGACGAGGGTCCGTCGATTTGCGCATGGAGGTTGTGCAGTGGGGGCGATGCTGGCTCGTCCTTCACGTGGAGGAGGTGCTGGGGGGACGTCGGCTCCTTCTTCACGCGGACGACGATGTGGAGGCTGCGGCTTCGGCGGGGACGCCGGCTCGTCCTTCACCTATCGGAGTGAGGAATGTGGTTCTGTGCATCGCCGGTGAACGGCCTAAATAGTCACGGCCAGGCCAGGCGGAGGGGCGGCCAACCCGCTTCAATGCGGCACAAGACCGGAGTTGGTATCTCGGGACGGGGCGTCCCCATTGAAGCTGCAACACCCGAGAGGTCACGACCGTCCGCGCCGCCTTCCCGTCCGGTCAAATCGTGGGCATCAATGGCGGCCGCTGCATGCTCTGGGCCGACATGAATGCGGCGCGGCAAGCGCCGCGGGCATTCAATGAAAAGTGGGGGAGAGGTGCGTGGTTTTTTTTGTGGGTTAGGGTGGTCAGGAGCGGATGTGGCAGCGGTCCAGGCGCCCGCAAAGCCCCGCTCCCCCTTGTTTGTCTCTGGTTTGTGGGAAAAATACATCCAGACCGCCCGATGGACCTATACAGGCCTGCATTGGATGGCACAACACATCTGGACAGCATGGTTCGGATGTATGCGGACGGTTTGAGGGTCGGTGTTGGAGATGCCCTTGGTAGGAGAGGGTCGAGGCGGACGATTGAACCCCTAGCCGTCACTCGTCTTCTCCGTCTCTCGCCGCTATTATGATCATCGTCCATGCAGTGTGCGCAGTAGCGGGAATGTTGCTGAGTGTAGGGGCCTGATAGGGAGGAGTTGATGGGTTATTGTGGGTCAGGGACGGAGATGAGTAACCGAGGTGCGGTCTTCGATGAACGATTCTTGACAGCGGCGTTGTTGATCCAGCGCTGCGATCTTAGAAAGTGGGCTAACCTGGCTGGATCATGAGAGAAGAGGGCGTCGGGGCATGGTCCTGGGTGACAATGAGCTCGACATCAAGCCCAAATCTGGCATGAAGCGGCATGGGCGATTGGTCTCCAATTTTCTTTAGCAAGTCGCATGATTTGTGGCGGTGAGGCGTCGGCCCCGTTCCAATGCAGGAATGATGTCCTACGGCATGCTGGCTAGCTGGAAGTTCATGGAACCCCAATGTGCTTATTTAGGATCGTGTGTGCCAATATCTAGTTCTCGTGGTGTGCCTTTTTATTTTCCAAAATTTTCTTGGTGGCGTTGTCCTATGAAGCCGATAATGTGGTTATACATCTTGGTTCTCCGGCATTAGCTCTGGTAGATGATGTTGGCCAGTCTTGACCTAGTCGGAGAGCAGGTGAGGTTCATGTTCCCCAACTCTGCCTGGTCGAACATGGGACGTTCTATGGGTCCTCTTTGGTGTTATCTTTTGCGGTGTGGCAATTTTCTACGTGGATTGTGGTTGCATACGTCTTCTAGCCTACATCGATGATTTCGCGGTCACTACTTTTACAAGGTCATGAGTTTTAATGAGTTGGCTACACTGAGATGGAGGCCCAGAGCCAGCAACAAGATCTTTTTCATGGCACGCCGTTGATGGATGCATGAGGAACAACACTTCGACGTCCTTAAGAATTTGATTTTTTTTCTCCAAGGATGCTTTTGTAGGGACATGTGCTACTTAATACATGGATTTTGTGCTTTTTTGCAAAAAATATAAATAGGCACATTTTTATGATGACAGATATTCATGGAATGAATGTAATACTGACTTTTGCAAACAGTTAAAATGTTTTTTTATCCTACGTCAAGGCCTCGTTTGGTAAAAATGGAAAAAGATAGGAATTTGGAGAACTAAATGCCTATATAAATAGTTCCTATGGTATCATTCAGAGTAAGAAATGCTTCACCGGATTTTTTATGAATTGGACAATCCCTAGGGACTTTGCTGGAAATCAGACATGTGGTCTTACCTTATGTTTTTTCTTCCTTGTGTCTTGAATTCATGTATATTTCATTATATAGTATCAATGGTAATCTTTTAGCATTACTATGTTTTAGGTTAGAACTCAAATTGAACAACCTTTCTTGTTCAATAGATTAAATGGCAACAAAATTCCTGTGATTTTTCCTATCCTGTATTTTTTTAGTTGCTCTGTTTCAAGCGGGTATGTTATTGGATGCATATATGGCACGGACGTAGGTTAGTTGTCCCCATGGCGCATCAACGCGTGGCAGAAATGATTCACACTAGAACAAGCCGCGAGCTATGCCATGAACGGGCAATAGAGAGAAGTCTTGTGACCAGACTCTTCAACCCGCAAGCGTGAGCGCGGGGCCACTAGATCTAAATCCGGATCCAGGTTCATCCTGACTCCACGACAAGTTTCTTCCTCCTTCAAAAGAACACCCCCCCCCCCCAAACTCTCCCTCCCAATCTGACGTGTTGCGGGTTCACGTATTGGTAGATCGCCA
>NC_041385.1:659217630-659238440 GCF_002162155.2 Triticum dicoccoides | reverse complement strand
GGGGGGGGGGCTAATAGCTCCACTCATGCTTATATCGGGTTAATCTTGATATAGAGTACAACGAAGATTTATAGAGAGGGTTTTGGAAAGTTGGGAGGCAACTCGAGGGGTCGATCTAGACAGGGTGCCATGGATTGATGTGGCTTCTATGGGCAGATTGCAATGTGTGTAGATCTTGGTCCTTCTGTGTGGTGTCGGACGACCTTGTATATGTGAAATATGGTGGTGCCCTCCCCCACCCCCAGCAGTGATGCTGGTCCCCAAGAATTGGACTCCTCCCTAGTTTTGAAAGGCCTTGACTTCCTTTATGGGAAATCAGGGGAGGCACCTTCCATTAAGTCGGTCTCCCATGTATGGGTCTCTTGAACCCACACGTCCCTATGCATATATGCCCCATGCGGTACATGCGACAGAGGGATACAACTATCCATCAACACCAATCCCCCCTCCCACTTCCTCCAAAGTAAAAAAGAAACATGGATGTTGTATGAAAATTGTTATGGCTTGTGCTTTGGATTTGTCATCTAAGGTTATGGTAATTTTCCACCCTCCCTATAATTACCCTCCATACAAAAACATAGTTCAAATGAAAAAGGTATGGAAAAGGCTGCTATGTATCATGATCTAGTGTTTCCATCCACATGTGATAAGTTTTCACCCCCTCTAATTTCCCTCGAGAACCCATGAAACAAATGATTGTCATGTGTTAATACCTAGTGTTGACATATAATTATCTAAAAGTTGACATGTGTTTTGTGGCCTAATGTTAGCATATAATTATGTGTCAGATTGCCATCAACATAAGCCAATTAAGTTCCCCTCCATTCTTAACAACAATCAGTAATGCACGTGCTAGGATAATTTGCCATGTTTTGCTAAACAAAACTACCATATGGTGTGTGTGAGAGAGAGAGAGAGAGTTCCCATATGTCGTGGTTATTTTCGCAGTTGCACGCACAATATCCAGAAAGACAAATACCAAGATGGGAAAGAAAACACCCAAGGTCATACTCCAAAATGGCACATAGTCGAATGGTGCACTTATAGGAAATGGATAAGAACATAAGACCAAATAATGTACCTTGGTAGAACTAGTAGGAGTTGTATTGATATCATTCCATATCTTAAATCCCTATATGCCCCAGAAGAAGATGTAATTTATTACCAAGAAGAAGATGTAGTTCACTGGCATTCATAGACCAATAGTGAAAAATGGCGAAGATGAGGAAAAAATCATTTGCATAGAGAAACAAGAGAAAGTTGCCATCTAAATTGCGAAAAAATACAGTTAGCATGGAATGCATCCCTAGACAACCCTATCATGAAGCAGCCCATGTGACTTGGGCAAAAAAATTCGATACTACTAGTACTTGGCCCTACTAAAGTTGCCATGACATGTGAGCATGAGCTACTATAATATAAGTATAAATTGACATGTCAATTGTGTAAAGATTTTCATGAATTACGTGCATATTGTTGAAAGAGCCATCAACCACCGTGTCTTCCTTTATCATCTGATAAATGAGCTTGTTTTTTCATGTGGGTACAACGAAAGGTTCATGAGATATATTTATTTCAAGTCATTGATGTCCAGTGTCTAAGTTGTCAACATGAAGTAGCTGCAAATGACAAATAAAATGCAAAAGTAGAGAGGGTACGCGTGAAAAATCAGCAAAATCATGGGGTGTGAAAGAAAAGTTTGGCTGTGGAGCTTAGCCCTGTAGTGTTAAGTAAACAAAACTTGCCACACGGTAAACAAAGATGTAAATCCATTTATGAACAACACAATTGTCAATGTGCATCCACACCTTAAGAGAGAGAAAAGCACCACCCCTTTGCAAAGGAGTGCCACGAGAAAATGTACAATATGCAGACATGGGGAGAATGTGAAAAAATAACCATATAAGGACACTACAAAAAATTTGAGAGATATTAATTGTGCGACAAAAAAATCAGAAAGAAGTTGCTATGCATGCATATGTAGAGAATGACATTGTGTTTCATACCAAAATATTACCAGAAAAAATCAAATGTATCTCACAAGTAACACGAAATCCATATGTGGATAACAAAACTTGTCATATATGATGCGTCGTCACAAAATCGGGAGAAAATAAAAAAATTGGGGTGTACGAGGTAGATTGCCATGGAATCTATGTAAAATAGGACACACATAAGTGAACTAGAAACTAATTTAGTGTCACATAGTTGCCAATGACATGTAAATAAAGCATGCGGATGAAGTAATTGTGTGCATAGACTAATTACCTTCGGTATTGGGCTATGTGGATGAGAATTTGTCGTCTTTTTATTCCATCAACTATCGCCCCCTGTGACAATGTTAGTAGGAAACATTAACGTGAGATCAAAAAACTTGTAAACCATATATATGTCCCTTCAACGAGAGGAAAATAAAAAAAACATGAAGGATTAGAAAATCATAGGAGGTCATCAAGGGGGTGGGTCCAGATAGAAACCATGGATAGATGGTACCAATATGCATTTCTGCCCGCCCAAGCACTTCCCCCAACCACCGCACAAACATGCATCATCTCGTGTCTCATGTTCCCCTAACTCTATTAATTCGCAAACACACCTTTACAAGACTAGAACCTGAAGACTAAGCCACTCCGCTTCCCGATCGACAAGAATTTCATCATGTGCGGTTAGATCTCGCATCCTCCCACCCCACCCCTCCCCGACCAAACCATATCCCCCAAAGTCCTTGTCGTGGCGAGCAAACAGATGGAATTGATGTATCATTTTTTTAGAATCACCGGGGGGGAGCACCCCACCTGAAAATTGATGAATCGTAATAACAAAAAGAAAAGTGTGCCTGACCACCAAGGGGGTCTAGATAGAAATCATGGCTAGATAATACCAAGATGCATGTCCGCCCGCCCAAGCACTTCCCCCAACCACCGCACAAACATGCATCATCTCCTGCCTCCTGTTCCCCAAACTCTACTAATTCGCAAACACACCTTTACAAGATTAGAACCTAAAGATTGAGCCACTCTGCTTCCCAATCAACAACAATTTCATCATGCGGGTCAGATCCCGCATCCTCCCACCCCACCCCTCCCTGACCAAACCCTAGCCCCCAAAATCCTTGTCGTGGTGAGCATCTAGATGAAATCGATGAATCATAGTAACAAAAATTAAAGTGCTCCTCCCCACCTGACAGAAAATGAACTTTTATTCTCCCTCAAAACAACTTCTATCCCAGATCCACTCAGCACGATTTTGCAAAAAATCTGTCATAAAAACAACACACATCAAAAACGTCAAAGATTGCGACTACGAGGAGAAGAGTGGGTGGATCCGCGATTCGTACTTTGTATGAGTGCGAGAGTGGATGGATTCCAACGAAGGCGATGCGGCGGCGAGCGATACTGGAGGAAAACTCAAGGGAGAGGAGATCTGGTGTGGGAAAGAGGAGCGAGTGTGTGTGTGGTGTAAATGTAGCCCCTGACAAGCGTGGTTTTAATGGGGAAAGGAGGTGCGGTTCCCTAAAATAGTGAAACTGCCGACCCTAGTCAAACCACACCCAGATCATCTCCTCCCTTCATTTTGTAACATATGGCTATCAATGCGTCTCATCGAAAAGGATACAATGCGGACGCTCTATGCTAGATCACGCTATATTGTCCATGTGTATGATCAATGCAACATCATTGCATCAAGCTAGGAGATTTGTCAGGTAAAGTTCATCCAATATAATTTCCAAAGTGTCACATCCCAGATTTTCCCAATTCTGATATGTTAAATTTTTCACAGGGAATTAAATTTTTTTTCTAAGAAAACTTATGATTTTTAGCTTCTAGCTAAATATTGCTTAGGATTTTCTTGATGGTTGACTTGTTTGCTTTTTTTGATTCACCTAGAGGGTCAAGGACCCTATGGCCACATTGAAACCCTTGTTTGAAATTTGGGAGAAATAGAATGAACCCTACATGGTTTAGGGAATAAATTGGAACCCCAAAATAAGTTGAAAATTAAAATATTTATTTGGGCATAAGGCTATCTTTAATAATACCTAGATGATATTCAAGCCCTAATAAATTTCCCTAAATGATTGATTGGTTGGAATCTATTCAAAAATCAAATGGGGTCTTTTATAAAATGGGGCTTTGCATTTATTTTACTAGAAAGTGAGTCCCGTATGTCCAAATAATAGTCTTGACCTTCTGCCAAATTTTTCAAATTGGATTCCAAACATATTTGGGTTTAAACCAAATTGAAATTCAAGATGGAAAATAAAGTACAGAAAATGTATGCTCAGAAGAGCCAAATAAAATGTTGGCACACTCACAAATATTAATATTTGAATTTAGAGAAAGTTTTCTTTGGGATGAAAAATCAAATTCAAATTTAAATGAAAAGGCAAAGACAAAGCAAAAAACAAAAAAGGAACGTGAAAATAAAAAGAAAAAGGCCCAGCCGAGCCAGCTAGCTAGGCCAACCCAACTAAGCCAGTCGCAGCCAAGCCCCGCGCGCACCCTCTCTCTCTCCCCTGAGTTGCTGACTAGCGGGGCCACTGGTTAGGGTCACCCCTAACCTCCAACTGCCCCACGCGTACATGCCGGCTAAATCTCCACCTCGCGCCCATCATCCACGCCAGCTCCTGCCTCCATGTCCATTAAATAGCCCCCGACCCCTCTCCATTTCCCCTCTACCGCCCCTCATATCGCCACCAGGCTCCTCGCCGGTGAACCCTCAAGCTCGGCCACTGACCTAGAAACTCCAGCTTTGATTCTAGCGAGTATAGTCACCCCAAGGCACACCACGGCGCACCCCTGGACATCTTTGCAACGACTAAGCTTCCTCTACACCCGACTTCGATGAAGCCCAAGCCGCGCTGCCGTTGTGAGCTCAACTCTGGTGATCACTATGAGGGTCTTGCCCTGTGACCTTGTCCATCGTGTTCCCCTTGAACATGTGCGTCTTCTGATCCATTTGGTTTATCCATAGGCACTTGATTTCAAGCACCGCTTCATCACCTGAAGCCCTGTCAGTGCAACCGAAGTTCAGTTAGCTCGCCCTGCTCATCTTCGTCACCCTCGAGGCCAACCGACGCCACCTTCGACCTCCCAAGCCACGCTAAGCCCGTCTATGCCCTTCGCTGCCTTAAACCCCCTGGAACTCTGTCTCAGACAAGTCCTCAGCATAGTGCCACTGTGCGCGTGTCTTTCGGTGACTCTCCGGCGAGATTGCGGTGAGCCACCGAAACCCTAACCCCTAGATCTAATTTGGACCGTTAGATCTAGATCGCACGCACCACATTAGTCCACTTAAACTGAATCGGTATCGGCCAATAAGAAACATCCACGTCACCACCTGATCCAAAACATTATACACTAGAATTTTTGTTAAATTGAACTAAATGGCAGATATATAGAAAGCCTCGTGGAACTACAAACACTCACAACTTTTTATCTGTAAATCGAAATTGAGTAATTCTTTTTGCAAAATGATCCTCAAGGAATACACTTTCACCTAGTCCAACAATATTGAACTATTGAATAGTTTATATTCAAACTTGAATAGGGCATAACTTGCAATTTATAAATCCAGTTGATTATTTTTGCAGAATGAGCCTAGTGAAATATAGTTCTAACTTAGCTACCGCGGTTCAAATTTAAAATAATTTAATATTGAAATTGAATATATTTTAGCAGAAGTTATAATTCAAACAATATTTGAACCTAAAGAGTTTATTAGGATAATTAAGTTGCAACTAAGTTCAGAAATTTAAAATGAACTTTGCTGTTTTGGGAATTATTATTAACTTTAGGGAAAATTAATTTGAATTAAATTCAAATAGCATTGTTTATAACTTTGAAATCTTAGGTTTAAATTGAATAGACTTTTGCAATATGACTTAGTGAACCAAATTGAACCTATAAATATTTTGGAGTGACAATTGACTTTAAGGAATTAAACTTAGGGATTTCTATTTATGTACCCTCGGTTCCTTAGTTGTGCTCAATTTTACTCATGGTCTCTAACTTTCTCACTTTCCCCTCCACCACTCGCCCCATGTTCACAAAAAACCAAATGGAGCCTTACCATCGGGTCAAAGCAGTTGACCTTTACCTGCTCAGTTACTAACGTGTGGGGCCAGACATCTTTGGACAGGTGGGCCTCATATGACAGGTGGGCCATGGCCGTGGCCGCTTATGACGAGTAGGACCTGTGCTAGCCACCACATTTCTTTTGCAATAATTAGCCCAACCCCGAGTGAGCCACTACATCCCCAACCCAGCCCCACACAGCCGTTGGCACCGTCGTGCTCCCTAGCAGCCCCGCCGCCTACTCTGACCATCCTCCTGAGTTTCGATGGCGCAACAAAGTGGTTCTACCAGGCAGCCCTTCCTCCCATATGCAGGAATCATTCGAGATCGTTGTCCAATCGGTAAATTTCTAATCGAAACCCTAGAAATTAGGAATCATTTATAAGTCAATTGAATGGGCAATTGAGAAATTGAATTGTCATGAATTTAGTTGCTCCGGTTTGCAATCTGTATTGATGTCTATTTAGGATCTGTGCCAGTGGTACTAGTGGAAGCTAGCTTGGAAATAGAAAACCCAAGAAATTAGGTTTCGTTGATAGGAGCCCTTTTTAGATCGTTTTTCATTGATTTTGATTCAAATAATTGAGCCCGTTTTTAATTCTTTGATTTGCAATTTTGGTCTTTATTTGATTGCTAGTAGGTCTGAGATGGAAGAGGGTGATGGATTTCTTTTGCACCAGGGATGAGCTCTTGCTGGCCAAGTGCAAGGAGATATACTCTTGGTTTCCTAGTGTGAAATATCTCGTGATGCACTCGCTGGGCTTGACATTGGAAGTAACAAGTGATGAGCAGAAGCGGGTACTTCCTAAAGGCAAGGGGGCAGTCCCAATTGAGATTCTCATGTGGGCATTGGCAGAGGCGATGGTGTCTCTGGATCATCGGCAACGAGCCCGTTGGTACAAGTACCGCTCTCGCCTCTCGTTGTCGAACCCAGAGGTGGAAAGGCCGGTGAATTTGCATATTATTCAGGTCATCGACAAGGAGACGGAGGAGGACGATAGCGACGAGGAGGATGTAGAAGAGGAGAGCTATTAGGAGAGGTTACAGATCATCGCATAGGAGGAGGATGCAGAAAAGGAGGGCTATCAGGAGGGTTGAAGATCATTGTGTAGGAGGAGAATGCATGAGAGGAGGGCTATCGGGGGGTTGGAGATCATCGCTCATCCTGCTCAGGCAGACATGATCTAGCGATTAATGTGGACCAGGAGGATGAGCAGATGGTTGACGAGGAGCACTTGGAGGCTGGCTGCAAGAATGCCCCAATAGTGGTGGAGCAGTATGAGTGCTCGATGCAGTTTGAGCAGAATGCTCAATGCTCCCACTGCCGCCAGGTTGGCCATCTTAAGTGTATCAAGTAGTTTATTTTGTTTCTTCTAGCTACTGCCAAGGATCCGACATTTGGGATTCCCTTTTAACTAAAAACAGTATGTTATTTGAATATTTTTAATCACTAGCTGTATGCTATGTTTTGGATTTTCTATGTTGAGTGGGTTTTGCATGTTCAAATAGAGTGCAACATGCAAAACATGCCAAATATAGCAACACACAAAACTTACCAAAAACAGTAACATGCAAAACTTACTTAAATTGGAGTCAAACATGTAATGTTGACTTTTCAAAACTTGTGGCATTGCAAGTTAATGAACTTTCCCACAAACAAGTTGACACAAAGGGCCCCATGCACAAGGATTTTAATTTTTGAGGTTTTTTATTTTCATTGATTTTTTCCAATCTGGAGTCAAACTAGCAATGTCGACCATTCATGCAAAATGGTTTGGAATTTCAACTTTGGTTGTGCCCAATTCATACACCACAAATGCAAAAGCATAAAATGATTTTTGCCAATTTTCAGGACCAAACTACATCACACTTGTAGTTCATATTTGAGCAAGTTCAAATAATTCACTAGAAATCTAGTGAATAGATGAAATATAGTAATCATACTCTGAAATTCAAGAAACTTGGTTAGTGGGTTACCAATGTGGCCTACTTTGGATGAAAAATGAAACGACCCAGTTTTACAACTTATTTCAAGCACTTCCTTCACAAAAAAAATCTTTTCTCGCACTTGAAAAATGAAAATAATATCTTTTATTATTACAAAAAGTATATTATTCCTATGGCATTATTTTTCACAATGGTAACACCCATGGTTGTTTCAAATTCGGACATGTTAGCATTGACTATGCCATGGAAGTGGCTAGGTCCATGTGCATATGCCTTGAAATCCATGGAAGTTCATACTAGATAGGCCATTTTTGTGAAGTTTTCTAAAAAACTTGTGTATGGAAAGTTTATGATTTTTATCACAAACTAGTTGACACAAAATGGCCCCATGCACAAGGATTTTATTTTTTGAGGCTTCTTCATTTTCTGATTTTTCCAATCTAGGGTCAAACTTGCAATGTTGACCATTCCTACAAAATGGTTTGGAATTTCAACTTTGGTTGTGCCCAGTGCATACACCACCAATGTAAAAGCTTAAAATGATTTTATCCAATTTTCGGGACCAAACTACATCACACTTGTAGTTCAAATTTGAGCAAGTTCGGATAATTCACTAGAAATCTAGTAAATCAATGAAATATAGCAATAATACTCTAAAATTCAAGAAAATTGGTCGGTGTGCTTACAATGTGGTCTACTTTGAATGAAAAATGAAATGACCCAATTCCACAACTTATTCCACGCACTTCCTTCACGGAAAAGTTCATTTCTGGCACTTGAAAAATGGAAATTATTTTTTATTACAATTAAAACTTATTCATATGGCAACACTATTCATAGTGGTAACACCCATGCTTGTGCCAAATTTGGACATGTTAGCATTAACTATGCCATGGAAGTAGCTAGGGCCATGTGCATATGCCTTGAAATTCATGCAAGGTCATACTAGATAGGCCATTTGTGAAGTTTTTTTTTTTTCAAAACATGTAATATTGCAATCTTATATTTTCCCCACAAAACTAGTTGGCACAAAAGGGACCCATGCACAAGGATTTTAATTATTGAGGCTTTTTTCATTTTCTTTGAGTTTTCCAATCTGGGGTCAAACTTGCAATTTTCACCATTCATGCAAAATGGGTTGGAATTTCAACTTTGGTTGTTCCCTCAGTTCATACACCACCAGTGCAAAAGCTTAAAAATATTTTAGCCAATTTTCAGGACCAAACTACGCACACTTATTATTCAAATTGGAGCAAGTTCGGATAATTCACTAGAGATCCAGTCGATCAATGAAATATAGCAATAATACTAAAAAAAATCAAGAAACTTGGTCAGTGTGCTTCCAATGTGGTCTACTTTGGATGAAAATGAAAATGCCCAATTTTATAACTTATTGCACGCATTTCCTTCACACAAGAAATCATTTCTCGCACTTGAAAATGGAAATAATATTATTTTTATTTCAAAACAAATAGTATTCCTATGGCAGCATTTTTCACAATGGTAACACCCATGGTTGTGCAAAATTTGGACATGTTAGCATTGACTATGTCATGGAAGTGGCTAGAGCCATGTGCACATGCCTTGAAATCCATGCAAGTTCATATTAGATAAGCCATTTGCGAAGCTTTTTTTTAAACTTGGGGCATTGCAAGTTTATGATTTTTCCACAAACTAGTTGACACAAAAGGGGCCCCATGCACAAGGATTTTAATTTTTGAGGCTTTTCTCATTTTCTTTGATTTTTCAATCTATTTACCATTCATAGACAATGGTTTGGAATTTCAACTTTGGTTGTGCCTAGTGCATACACCACCAATGCAAAAGCTTTAAATGATTTTACCCAATTTTTAGGACCAAACTACATCACACTTGTAGTTCAAATTTGAGCAAGTTGGGATAATTCACTAGAAATACAGTAAATTAAAGAAATATGGTAATAATACTGTGAAGTTCATGAAACTTGGTGAGTGGGCTTCCAATGTGTTCTAATAAGGATGGAAAATGAAAATACCAATTTTACAACTTATTTCAGGCACTTCCTTCACAAGAAATTAATTTCCAGCACTTGAAAAATGGAAATAATATTTTTATTACAAAAACATTGTTCCTATGGCAACATTGTTTATAATGGTAACACCCATGGTTGTGCCAAATTTGGACATAGTTCTTTTTTTTACAAGTGGGGTTAATCTAGCACTTGAAAAATGAAAACAATATTAGTGTGCTCTAGTTGGGTCATATAAATGTTAAAAATGTTGTGACTGGAATAAAAAATACTTATATTATAGTAAGACCATGGTTGTGCCAAATTTGGACATAGTTCTTTTATTTTTGTTTACAAGTGGTGTCAACCTAGCACTTGAAAAATGAGAAATAATATTAGTGTGATATAGTTTGGTCATATACATGTTAAAAATGTTGCGACTTGAATAAAAAATGTGTGTATTATAGTAGGACCATCCATGCTGAAGGAAATATTCCCTTGAGGCAATAATAAAGTTGTTAATTTATATTTCCTTATTTCATGATAAATGTGTATTATTCAAGCTAGAATTTTGTATTAACCGGAAACTTGATACATGTGTGGATACATAGACAAAATACCGTGTCCCTAGTAAGCCTCTACTAGACTAGCTCGCTGATCAAAGATGGTTAAGTTTCCTAACCATAGACATGTGTTGTCATTTGATAAACGGGATCACATCATTAGGAGAATGATGTGATGGACAAGACCCATTCGTTAGCTTAGCATTATGATTGTTCCGTTTTATTGGTATTGCTTTCTTCATGTCAAATACATATACCGGAGGAATGCCTTGTGTGCTATCAAATGTCACAACGTAACTAGGTGATTATAAAGAAGCTCTGTAGGTATCTCCAAAGGTGCTTGTTGGGTTGGCATAATTGAGATTAGGATTTGTCACTCCGAGTATCGGGGAGGTATCTCTGGGCCCTCTCGGTAATGCACATCATAAGAAGCCTTGCAAACAAAGCGACTAATGAGTTAGTTGCAGGATGATGCATTACGGAACGAGTAAAGAGACTTGCCGGTAACGAGATTGAACTAGGTATGAAGATATCGACGATCGAATCTCTGGCAAGTAATATACCGATGGACAAAGGGAATAACGCATGTTGTTATAACGGTTCAACCGATAAAGATCTTCGTAGAATATGTGGGAGACAATATGAGCATCCATGCTATTGGTTATTGACCGGAGAGGTGTCTCTGTCATGTCTACATAGTTCTCGAACCCGTAGGATCCGCACGCTTAACGTTCGATGACGATATTGTGTTATATGAGTTATATGATTTGGTGACGGAATGTTGTTCCGAGTCCCGGATGAGATCACAGACATGATGAGGAGTCTCGAAATGCTCGAGAGGTAAAGATTGATATATAGGACGATAGTATTGAGACACCCGAAGTGTTCCGGAGGGTACCTGGTACATATCGGGTCACTGGAAAGGAGTTTCAGGCAACCCCGGCAAAGATATGGGCTTAATGGGCCGAGGGAGGGCCAGAACAACCCACAAGCGGCTGGTGCGCCCCTTTCCCTCGCCGCAGGACCTAGAGGAAGGAAAGGAGCGGGCGCCACCTCCACCTGCCTTTCCCCCTTGGTGTGAGAAAGGAAAAGCAGGGGGGCACCTCCTCCTTCCTTTCCGTCATCGCCAAAAGAAGGAAAAGGTGGGCGCCGGCCTAGGGCGGGAGCCCAAGTAGGATTCCTCTTACTTGGGGCACCCCTAGGGCTGCTTCTCTCTCCCTCCCACCTATATATACATGGGGGGTGCCACACTTAGCCTAGACATTATCTTAGCTGTGTGCGGCGCCCCCCTCCACAGTTTACGCCTCCAGTCATATCTTCGTAGTGCTTAGGCGAAGCCCTATGCAGATCACTTCGCCATCACCGTCACCACGCTGTCGTGCTGACGGAACTCATCTACTTCCTCAACACTTTGCTGGATTAAGAGTTCGAGGGACGTCATCGAGCTGTACCGTACGTTCGGTGCTTGATCGGTCGGAATGAGTCGGAACGAGTCAGAACGAGAAGAAGTTCAACTACATCAATCGCGTTGTAAAACGCTTCCGCTTTCGGTCTATGAAGGTACGTAGACACTCTCTCTCCCTCTCGTTGATATGGATCTCCTAGATAGATCTTGCGTGAGCGTAGGATTTTTTTTGAAATTGTATGCTACGTTCCCCAACACATGCTTACTTTGTGAATGAGATGATCAAGAATTAAATCATCTCCTTCACAAAGCGAGCATTGATTGTCCTATTATAGTAGAAGTTTCTTAGTGCATCTAAAGACGATCCTATTTAAGATGGTCCGCGAGCCTCTCACGTAGCGATGTGGGACTAAACTGCATCGTTCTTTACGTGTGTTAATTAGGGGGGTATGCTCGAGTGAGGCGCACATGGGCCAACATGGGTACTACGATGGGAGTTAAAATGTGCGTGGTTTTTTAAAAATCCATTAAATTCACACTTAATTTTCTATATGGCTTTACAACAGTTTGATCCAAAATCAGATCAAATTATATTCAAATTAAAAGTCAAGGGCGGAAATGAGAGAGATAGATAGATAGAGAGAGAGAGAGAGAGATAGAGAGAAGAAAACTTACATAATAGCCTAGTAATGTGCAGCCCAGCCCACCTACGGGCTACCCCATCTTCAACCTCGCGCCTAGTGGCAGAAGAGGACACGTCCCAGAGCACCTGCTCCTGCTACGCGTTGTCGAGGGCTTCTTCATCCACAGCTCTACGCAAAGAGACAAGCACGATACCACTTGTTACAATGTATCTACTGTCCATCACTTCGCCTTTCGCTCCTCTTCCTCAATCTCCAACCATGACCGAGAACTCCATGGATGCGATGACATCAACCAACGTAGCCAGCATGCTATCCTCACCTCACCATCGTGTCCTTTAGGTTCGCCTCGACATTGTGAACCTATGCGACAAAGATTGCAAGAATGGACTCCCTAAATCGACGCCATCGTGGCCTTCTTCGATGTATGTAGCCGAGGTCACCAGTGTCGATTCGTCACCGACAACCCATACCCAACCTCGCTAATGTCCTCTCAGGCCTTACCGTGACCTCCACATATTTTCCCTCTCTCATTGTCAACGTTTTCGTGTCATAGTGCCATTAACTGTGAGCTCCCTTTGCTGATAAGGCATGACGTCATGAAGACGCTCCGATGACCATTTGGTCACGTGCCCATGTAAAACTACACCGCACACGGACGTAGAACAACACCAGCACAAAAACTCGTTCCAATTTGTGCTCTATACGTTGTTTGCTGCAACCATCAAACTTCGGCCACGATGTAACTCACCCACTCACATCATTTCTGCCGCCCTAATGCCACCCAAAGACGCGCACACTCACCAGCAACCCGAAGAGGCTAACATATCATCCAACCATAGCCGAAATCGGTCAGATGAGGAACTCTGATGTGCCTGCTATGCATAGGCGACTCACGGTGGTTGGATGACATGGCCGGTAGTGGGCCCACATGCCTCTTTTTTCAGCTCATCCAAGTAACGGTCAAAGGGGTTGGCCCAACGGAAATGCTGCATTTGGCCTTATGTGAGGATAAGCTAGAGGGAGATGGGGAAAAGTGAGGTGCATTTGTTGCCATTGGTAAAACTGAGTAGAATTAAGGAACCGGGGGTATGAAAATAGAACTCCCTTAAACTTAAGTTAAATTTAGTCCAAAATAAAATGAAGTTTGAACATTTTTGTGCTTAGCAAATGATTTTGATTTATAACTGACTTTAGTTTAAACTTGAAATTAACAAATAGACCTTAGTAATTATATTGGATTGGTATTTGACTTTAGAAAAATCAAACATAATTTGAATTTAGTTAAACTTAAAGGAAGCCTAGAATTCATTTAGTTAATCCAAATTAAATGAAATGCTTTGCAAATGAATTCATGGCCCAACATTAGTCAATTATGAAATATTTTCAACTTGAACTAGTTTCAATATTTCAAACTTAATTTTAATTTGAAATCAAACCTCGATTCAAACTTAATTCAATTTGAATTCAAAAAGATGAACCCTAATTCAATCCAAATTTAATTGGAAGCGAGACTAAGTTATTGTCCCAGACAACCTAGTGTGTATTGAAACTCATGAAAGTTCAACATGCTTGAATTATCATTCAAACTTGAACATAAACTTGGCTATCCAAGATTCATGGACCATGACTTCTGTTATTAAGATTCTTTCTGATTGGATGTGACAACCACAACTTGACATCACATACTCCTTATGTGATGAACCCTATTATTTTAAAACTTGCATGTGAACCATTATGTCACATGTATTCTAATTGACGACCAGTATGTTTTTTTCCCAAACTCTTATGCGTTAACAATGACACATTATCTCACAGCACAATGACACTCACACCATGCACAACTCTCATTGTATGTTTGTTGTATTTTATGGTTGTCTATGATTACTCTTTACTTATGTTAGATTGTACAGAGAGCAAAGAGTAACGTGATCAAGATCATGAGATTCAAGAATTGTCAATACCAGGCAACTGGAACCTTTGATCATAACCTATATTTCCTTGCATTGTTGTTGTTTTCAACTAGGAACCCCCTATAAGATTTTACTTTATGCTTGACAGAACCCAATAGAAGAAATGTAGGTCCATTTTACCCTGACTTTGTAACCATCGGGTAGTTGCTGAGCTTGTATAACATGGATTGGGATCACATTAAAGGTTACTTTATGGATGACTACTTAAGTACAACTTAATGAATGAATCAACTGGGTGGTGCTTCAGTATTGCTTGGTGGTTGATAGTGTTGTGGGCGACCGCCCAGGCTCAGAGGGATTGTACGAGTTCAAAGTTGAGTAGCTTCCATGTGTAACTGTTAGACAATATGGCATTTGTCTGGACCAAGTAAGTTGTGGGAACCCTCCTGGGCATGACCAGCTAATGTAGTTTTGCATGTAGGTAAAATGGATAGGTCTGCCGTTTCTGAGAGGGCTACTACTTCCCCAAAATCTCATCTTGATCTACCTATCTACTTCATGAGTGAAGTTTAGTAGCGGGAAGATGTGATCGAGAATCACGGGTAAAGTACACAAACCTCTGCATAGTGTATACAACTGATCATGATTGGTCATGTCCCCGATTACGGACAACTTTTGAGCAACTCATCGGAGAATTGTCAGCTTGATCTCATCACCTTTTTCTAATAAAATTGATGGGTTGAACCAAGGGGGAGTATGGACCCGATCTAAGAGAACTGGGGATGAACTAGGGTCTCTGGAGATTGCCTTATGGCAACTACAGGGCGCAGGAACCCACATGCTCAAATGCTTTATTGGATGATCGTGCAGAACAATTTTTCCAAGACTATTGCAAGATGCGGTATGTCCAGCTATTAGAGTAGACCACTACACAAAGGCAAGGAAAACTATTTCACGCAAAAAGGAAAACCGGCCACACCAAATTGCATGTTCATTTTTTTCAACAAGCAAATCCTGGTGAAGCTTGCCAATACATTGAATGTATTGACCCTTGTAGTTGCAACGTATCATGGTGCAGGTTTACCGTATCAAAGAAAAGGTATGAAGTAGGGTTACGATGCTATACTCAACTCTAGCCTATGAGTGAATGGACGCCATAAGACTAGAATATTATTTCCACTACATGATTGTATACTAAGCTAGCCCATGAGCTAAGCAGGTGTGTATTTTAAAGCACTAGATCTGCGATGAAATACTATGGCATGTGATGTATTGCTGGTATTTCATCGTCGACGGTATGTGTCGGCTATTGATCCAGGGACTAACACTGAAAGCACAGAGATTTGGGGGCCCTCTTAGGGCGGGGTCATGAGACAAAGTCTTTTTAAGAGTTGTTTAAGTTGTAAAATTAAGTGGTTATTTTCTGTAGAATGCACTCTCATATCCCTAATTCCATGTCTATCTTAACATGAGCTCAATCCTTCTTTCATTGTCATTTCAGAAAAAGCAATGCCCTGGTTGTTCTTTACTAATATTTATAAAATATTTATTTTCCATGTGTTTCTGCAAATTTATCTTGGCGAAAACATATTTGGAATCTTGATAAAAATAAATAGTATGTACCATCGCAATATCTTGTTTGTTACGTGCTCACATTTCCAAATTTAATTGCTCCAATTAGGCCAATGCCTTTGCTCGCTTAGCCAACTACTCCCTCCGTTCCAAAATAGATGACCCAACTTTGTACTAAAGTTAGTACAAAGTTGGGTCATCTATTTGGGAACGAAGGGAGTACATGACAAGAAATCTCCAAGAAAATTAATTAAATATATTGATGTCATAATATGCTAAAAAATAGACTTCATATTATGTATCTCGTGGCCAAATCGCAGATAAAGCACGCAAGTATTAACATGTTTTTTTGTTACTAGGTATGTGCCCATGCGTTGCCATGGGGCCAAATATTTTTTTAACATAATAAAAGGACCATACAAGACAAATGTTGATGCAAAGTAAATAGACAAAATAAGATTTTGGTTATAAAGTATAGATTTTCCATATATTTATTAAACTGATAATGCATCATTAATCAGCTTTATTGGGTTACCAAATATAAGAGACTGATTTATATTTTTTTGGCTTTCGGGCTATGAATTTATTGTTATTTATTGGGTTACCAAAGATTTCTAACATGTACCTGGTTTTACCTTAACAAACAATTTATTGACTGGTCATGAATTTATTGCTATGCCAAAGATTGATATGGCTTATTGGGTTACCAAATATTGGTATGATGGAAACTAGAAGGGGATGAAAAATCGGGAATAAATGGTTGAGGATGGGAGGTTGGACGAAGGGGTGGTAGGAGAACACTGAGTGAAAGATGGAACCTTAGGTTATTTTAAGTAGTATATAGAGATAACATCCGAATCACAAATAAAACATAGAAGTGTTAATATGTTTTTCAATTATAACATTTGAAGATGTATATGAGTCAAGTTAAGCCTCTTTAGTGGAGGAATAAAGAAGCATGGTTACATTATTGATCCATTTGATTCAAAGGAATGCATGAAGAACGGAGAAAACATTCCTTAGGCTTAGGTTTCATAGGAAAAATATTTAATCAACTCAATCCTCTTTTTTCTTTCACATGCACTGAGCATTATTTAGATGGTTAGGTTTCTTGTGGTGGAACCAATCAACTAGAGTTCAAGTCCTAAACATGGCACTGATGTTCGTATTTTCCTGCATTTATTTCAAGCATTCTAACGATGTACCCTCAGATGGGAGATGTTCATAGAGTTGAGTGTGTGTGTGTGTGTATGTGTGCGTTTGTGTTTGTATTGTGTTAAAAATACATAAAAACAATGTAAAAGACCATAAAAGTACAATTTTACCTTAACTATGACTTTTTGGATCAGTATGCTTTTCTTATTCGTGCGAATCAACCACACAATTCTGCAAAATTATATTTTCCCACAATTCTTTGTTGCTTTTCATGCAATCTTGTATATTTCTCTGTTTGCTATGTTCCTATGTTTTTCGAACTCCTGCTAACCAAAGAGGCTCTTCACATTTTCTACCAGAAATACATAATTACAACGTCATAACACCCGAAACCTACAGAAAAATGAAACATAGAAATTGACATACATGGTTCTTTGTATGCGCCACATGAGATTTGCATTTCAAAAGAAGTAAGTGCATGGAAAAAATATGAAGCCTAACATGTTATTAGAAACCCTGCAAAAATTAGATGGTAAGAATCAATATATAGAACTTTTGGCTATATTTTTGTTGATTTAGCAGTCGTTGATAGAAAATATTTGTTGTTGTATGAAAAATAACATTAAGTAGGGTGGATACTCTTTGTTGACTGAGGTCGGCGTGTTACGATGCTAGCAAACTTTATAACCAACAATGTACAAACATACATATACGATGGTTGTGCAACGGGTCGAAGTATACTTAAGAGGTCCAAGAAAACCTTTCTTCTATTATTATTGTGGATTTTACCGTTCACAAGGATACGAGGGTGCATTTGAGCTCGGGAGTAGAAACTCATTGTCCTTCATTGAGGCCTCTCTCACCTCCGGGCGGGGGTGGGCGCGACAATGTCTTTTTCGCCATGCGCTCATGCAATTAGCAATAGCCCACATGCAACAATAGCTGCAAGTCCTATCGTTGCGTCGCCTCAAGGAACACCCTAGTGGGCTGGCCCAATAGTGTGTTCGTTCCTTTATTCATTGGATTCCTTTGTTTCTTTTTTATTTTTTTCCCTTTTATCTATATATTTTAAAAATAATCCATTACAAACATTCTAAAACAAATTACTTAATTTAGAAAAAGTCATGCAACTGTAAAAATTGTTTATAGAATTTTTCAAAATTTGTTCGTGACATTTAATAGATGGTCACACGTCTCAAGATAATGTTTGTGTCATTCTTAAATATGGTTATAGAAGTAAAGAAAATGTTTTTGCTAATTTCTTAAAATGTTTTGTATGATTCATAATAATATACTCAGACATTTAAAAAAATCACATGTTTCATAAATATTTCCATGACATTTTTAAGAAACCGTTTATATAACTAAAAACTATTCATGTAATTAAAAAATATTGCATACCAATCAAACAATGTTCAACCTTTATTTGAATTTTTATAAGATTCATTTAAAAAATATTCAAACATGTATTTGAAAAAATATCCATCAATGTATTTGAAAAATGCTCAACGTGTATAAAAGATGGTATGCATGTGTAAAAAAAATGCACAACATGTATTGATCAAAGTTGGTATGTATTTTGAAAAACAAAAAAGCAAAAGGAATAACCAATAAAAACCGTAAAGAAAAACATAGGCAAAAGAAAAAGATGAAACCTTTTTAAAAGCGGTTAAAGACTGGTGGAAAGTTCCACGAACCGGTGCAGAACCTCCGCAAAACTGCTAGTATACGTATCTATTGGGTCGGCCCATCCTACCGCTCACATACTGAGAGACCGACAACGGCAAGTCAAGCGTCATTTAGTTTTCTGATTTGAGAACGGCTATGTCTCGCTTGACGCGAGACAGAGTAAGCTCTCCCCTGAAGAGAGCTTGCAAATGGGCCAGCCCAGTATACGGGGGCCAATGCCTTCTTTGTGTTTTCTGTTTTTAACATTTTTTTCTTTTATTACTTCTATTTGTACTTACAAATATTGTAAATATATACATTAAAATTATATATATATATATATATATATATATAATTATTTGAAACATCTTGATCATGCATTTAAAAATACTAAATGTGTGTAGAAAAAATGTTTCCAATGTATAAGAAAAATGTAAAACATCTATGAAAAAATAGACATAAAAAATATAAGAGTTCAAAATGTTAATCATGTATTTGAAGAATGTTAAACATGTACATAAAAAATATTCCTGATGTATACAAAAAATGTGTAATATGTATGAAAATTTAGACATCCAATAATTATGTTTTAGAAAATGTTAATCACGTATTTGTATAATGTTAAATGTGTATATGCAAAATGTGAACATGTACAAAATATGTATCGGATATATAAGAAAAATGTACGAAGGAAAAGTAGACACCAAAACATATATTTGAAAAAATGTTCATCGTATATAAGAAAAATGTTAAAACTGTATTAATATTTTTAGATGTATACAAAAAATATAAAAATATACAATATGAAGAAAATAGATATGGAAACATTTCTTTTTCTTTTAAAAAAATGTTAGTCATGTATTTGAAAATATGTTCGACGTGCATTAAAAAATGTTCTTGACATATACCGAAAAAGGTGCAGTGTGTAAAAAAATGTAGAAATGTGTTGAAAAAAATGGGAAAATAGAAAAAACAAAGAAAACCAAATAAAGAAACAAAGAAAAGCAAAGAGAAAAAGGAAATAAGAAAACAGAGAACAATGCAAAAAAAAACCCCAAGGAAGAAACAAAACAAAATAAAAACGAAAGAAAAATATAAAAGAAAGCAAAGAACCAAAGAGAACCAGTGCAAAAAAGAAAAGAAAATAAGAGAATCATGTAAAACCAAGAAAAAAGAAAATACCAAAAAACTGAGAAAGAAACGAATGGAACTGGTAAAAGAACAAAGAAAATAAAAAAATAGCAGAAAAAGCATTGAAGAAACAGTACAAAACTGAAGGAAAAAAGGGGGGAAAAGTAAAAAGTAAAGAAAACCAAAGCAACAATAGTCACCATCGTGCGTCTCGATCGAACGAAACCTCATCGAACCAATAAAAGGATGGAAATGGGCCGGCCCAGTCAAGATCTATATCTATACCTGATATTAAAGGAGCAATCATTTGTTCACTTTTTTTCTCCATTGGGCGTTTTTTTGTACGTCATCTTTTTTTTCCTTCGTTGTTTTTGCGTCATACGTAATAATAAAACAAAATTGCATCACGAGGTCTCGAACCCAGCCCGCATAGTTTGAGCGCGCACGCATGACCAGACCACCTAACTGACATATAGTTTTAGAAAGGTAAGGTAAATTACCTTCTTTTTAGAAGAAGATAGATTATGTTTTATATTAATTATTTTCGTACGTAATTTTGGCTGCCAATGTTGGACCTTAGAGAAACCCAAAAAATTTCATGCCGCACTGATGTTGGGCCTCACTGAGAAACAGAAAAACAGAAAAATATGGCGTCGTGGTTGAGGTTTGAACTTCTGCCCAGCACCCTACCATCTAGGGAACACAATCAGCTGAGCAAACTATTGGAATGTGAGAATATTTTGTTTGTTTA
>NC_041385.1:659196245-659216779 GCF_002162155.2 Triticum dicoccoides | reverse complement strand
AGCTGTCGTGCGATGCATGGTTGGCCAATCGCCTTGATTCTCTCCATGGCACGGAGCACAAGGGTACAACCTTTTAGAGGAACATTCACATATGGTTCCATGAGCACAAATATTTCGCTCGAGGATAAGAAGGTCGCGCTCGAGGAAAAGAGGGTGAAGATTGTCGTTAATGTGGAGGCGCCAAGATGTTGACCTTGAATATCGACTCTTTGGATGTTGGCGCTAGAATGATTGTGCAATTCATCCGCAACCAGATGTTGGAGCGACAGAAAAGATAAGTTGGCGGCGGCGGAAGATGAGGACGTGGTGGATACGAAGGCATACATGGAAACGGAGGCTGCCTAAGCGGCGGCGATGGCACCTCCTTAGTCAGGGAGCAACTTGCTGGGATTGCCGGTCCAGTGAGGCAGAAATGTGCGAACTGCCGGGCTGATGCTCTTTTGGAGTCGGACATGTAAAAACCAAGCATATTTGCCTCTTTTTGGTTTTGATCGGAGATGCAATCCGACGCGTTGTGGGATGGATGTACATTTAAATTTGAATTTATTGGCAGACATATACATGCTACGATTGGATGGCGTCCTCATCATTCGTGTCCGCGAACTGGTGCCCCTTTATTCGCGGACAGATGCGGGAGGAAATTTACGAGTTGTTGTTCGTGATGCCCTAACAATGCACTCCCTATTTTTCAGACAAGAATTAGTAATACGCAAGCACACACTCTCATTCATTGTATCCTAGATCGAAAGTGCGCCTTGGCACACCGATGCCTGGCTCAGCACAATCACCCACCGTCTAAACTTCAATACAACAAAAGCATTTTAGTACATCCAAAGGATATTAGAGTAATTGGTCAAGCTAAATGAGTTTTGTAGAGACTACGAACACTAAAGATATGACAAAAGTAATACATCTAATGCCCAGTATAACTGAGTTTAGCATAGAGCATACAGATTAAGGATATACCAAAAGCAAGGTATTGTTCCAAGATAACTGACCTGCAATTTTACTACAAAGCATATGATATGTCTCCGACGTATCTATAATTTTTTATTGTTTCATGCTATTATAATATCAATCTTGAATGTTTTATATGTATTTACAAGCAATTATATATCATTTTTTGAGACTTACCTATTAACTTAGTGCCCACTGTCAGTTGTTGTTTTTTGCCTGTTTTTGGTTTCTCAGAATATCAATACCAAACGAAGTCCAAATGTCACAAATTTTTTTGAAGATTTTTTTCTGCACATAAGAGACCTGAGCTTTGGGAAAGGACTAGAAGATGGACAGTGGCCCGAGAGACCCTGGTAGCAGGTTTCATTATTTTTTGCACAACTATACCACAAATCATGCACAAGTATTATTGCTCCAACAGAAGGAAAAAATACTTGTTGAAATTTCCAGGCTATTTAGCCTATACTTTCCCTGTTATTTTAAGTAGGTGGTCACAGGTATATGGTATGGGCAAAATTCAAAACAACCTACAGTCCCTAAGAAAAATGCAAAGGTACTATATCAGTAGTGGATCTAGCCCAATGGGCCAGGGTGGGCCAAAAATGGATCTGTTCATAAAAAATATATATTTTTCTTAATATTTTTAACCTTTTTCCTATGTTATAAAGTTATTGAAAAAATCCCAGGGTGGGCCGTGGCCCACCCTGTCCACCCTCTACCTCGGCCACTGCTATATACAAGTAGAAAAAAATAATACTGACACTAGTTTCTTGGCAACATCACGTGATCTAGTACTTGGATTTGTAGAATAAAACAAACATCGGATTATAAAAGGCTCTACTACGCCTTAATTTGATATGCAGCAGGCTTCTGTAACCTTAACTTGTACCCTCAACTAAATCACTGATGGATCAAATCTATACTAGAAAATTTAATACTAAAGCAAAGTAGCCATGTACGTACTAGTGCTAACCACCTTCCAGGCTTGCTCAATTTCTTTCTGAAAATTAGAGAAGCGAGGGCTCCAAGGCCAGCTAGAAGGAAGCAAAGCATTCGTAGGAGCAGCGCCTCTAGCACTTTGGGGATGGTGCGGCAAGTACCCACAAGGCGAGGTGTTGTGGTAATATCATGGCAGATGCCAGGGGTGGCTAATTATGGATGGGACCAGGAGTACGTCGTCGGGTCCTGGAAGCGGGAGTGAGCACAAACTCGGACGGACATGAGATGTACCCAGGTTCAGGGCTTTCCTAAAAGATGAAACCCCTACTCCTGCTCCGTGAGGTCTCCGCATGATCACTATATCTCAAGGAATAAAATGGTGATCCTAGAGATGTTTGGCTAGAGGAGGAAGAAGGGCAAGGCCAGCTCTCTTCTCCCCTAGCTGTGGTGTATGGAAATGGTGAGGGAACTAAGGTTCGAACCTTTTGCATGGGTGTGGCCTGGGGGGGGGGGTTATAGGCCAGCCTCCCAGGGGTAAAATGGTAATATGGCCGGGTGGTAGGTCCCGGCCATCAGCGTCTATGGAGGCCAGGTTCTCCACCGGCTGCTAGGGCCCGCCTCTGGCGGGCCCTGCCGGCTGCCGAGGAACCGGCCGATAGGTGGGGCCTGCCGCTTGCGGGCCCCATTGACAACTCTTTACTAGGGCGCCGTCCGTGCTGACAGATGCCGTGTTGGGTGCGCCATGGCTACAGTGTCGCGCCGGGCGGGTAGGCGGCTGCCTGGCGGCGCTCACTGTAGCCATGCGACCGGGATTTGGGGGAGGCATGGTGCATTGTTGCCATGCCTCAACTTGTCACCTGGTCGGGCTCAGACTCCGAGGGGGAGGATAGGCCGCCTGCTAGGTGCCGGCCCACACGTCGGCCACCTTCTTGGGGTCTGCCGTCTTCTAGGAGGCGGCCCTCCGATTCCAGCCATCTTCTTTGGGTTCGCCGTCTGCTAGGGGGCGGCCCTCCGGTTCCAGCCGGCCCAGGAAGCGGGCCTCACGACCAGTCGGACTGAGAGGCTTGGCCGGCCCTGATGTCTTGAAATATGGTTAAGTGTAGATGAGGCTACCCGGGGCCTATCCTCCCAACACAACGACCACCCTCGATGTGCTAGCTGCGATACGGGGACGGGACACGGCAATTTATAGAAACAACAATATGTCAATATGACGGGTATATGTAAATAATTAATAGAATATCATGTAATAAGTCCAAAGAATGTGACATGATTTCCAAATACTGCCCCATTTGTTGCAGCCATGCCTCTTTTTTTGTCCTTGTGGTATGTGCCCACAGATGCCGTGTATGTATATGTCACTGCCTAGCCGGAACAACAGCAACAGCCATGCCTCTTTTTGCAGTATGTTTGTTGGGATCCGATGAATTGTGATTTATGATCAGATTATCCATGAATATTATTAGAGTTTTCTCTGAACTCTTTAATGCATGATTATTATAGCTTTGTATTTCTCTCCGATATATTGATTTGGTTTGGCCAACTAGATTGATTATTCTTGCAATGAGAGAGTGATGTCTACTATGCAACTTTATTCTTGTAGACTCGTGTTGGCCTCCAAGCGTGGAGTTGTGTAGTACTAGCAAATTCCCCTTAAGTGGATGACCTAAGGTTTATCAATCCGTGGGAGGCGTAGGATGAAGACGACCTCTCTAAAATAACCCTGCAATCAAATACAAGAAATCTCTTGTGTCCCCAACACACCAAATACAATGGTAAATTGTACAGGTGCACAAGTTCGGCAAAGAGATGGTGATACAAGTGTAGCATGCATAGTAGATATAGGTTTTTATAATCTGAAAATAAAAAAAGCAAGGTAGTAAGTGCTACTTGTGATCCGCATTAGTAAATTCCCCGAAGAGGAGGGGATGATGCAGCACAGTGGCGGTAAGTATTTCTGTCAGTTACGAAACCAAGGTTATCAATCCAGTAGGAGAACGAAGCAAAACTATATAGACAATAGCTGCACACAAACAACAAATCCTTGCAACCCAACGCGTAGAGAGGTTTTCAATCCCTCCAAGGTATTGAAATATGATAAATTGGTAGTGATAGATGCAAATAAAATAAAAGCAAATAAAACTCAGCGAGATATTTTTGGGTTTTTGATAATATAGATCTGAAACAAAAGTGGTAAATAAATTGGAAACGCAAAGCAATATATATCTGAAAATATATGATGAGAAATGGACCCCGGGGCCGTAGAATTCACTAGTGGATTCTCTCGAGAAAATACATACGGTGGGTAAACAAATTACTGTTGGGCAATTGATAGAAAAGAAAATAATTATGACGATATCCAAGACGATGATCATGTATATAGGCATCACATCCAAGATTAGTAGACCGACTCCTTCCTGCATCTACTACTATTACTCCACACATCGACTGCTATCCAGCATGCATCTAGTGTATTAGGCTCATGGAAAGCGGAGTAATGCATTAAGAATGATGACATGATGTAGACAAGATCTATTCATGTAGGAATAGACCCCATCTTTTTATCCCTAATGGCAACAATACATGCGTGTCATGTCTCTTTCTGTCACTGAGATTGAGCACCACAAGATCGAGCCAATAACAAAGCACCTCTTCCCATTGCAAGATAAATCAATCAAGTTGGCCAAACAAAACCAAAATATCAAAGAAGAAATACAAGGCTATAATAATCATGTATGGATAGATCTGATCATAAACTCACAATTCATCGGATCCCAACAAACACACCGCAAAAATAATTACATTGAATAAATATCCGAAGAGAACATTGTATTGAAAAATAAAAAGAGAGAAGAAGCCATCTAGCTACTAACTACAGACCCATAGGTCTGAGGTAAACTACTCACGCATCATCGAAGGAGCACCAATGAGGATGATGAACCCCTTCTTGATCGTGTTCGTCTCCAGCAGAGTGTTGGAAAAGGGCTCTAGATTGGATCTTGTGGCTCTGGAACTTGCGACGGCTAATTTTTTTCGTCAACTCCTCTAGGGTTTCTGGAAAACTTGGGTATTTATAGATCTAAGAGGCGGTGGAGGATACTCACGTGGGCCCCACTACCCACCAGGGCATGCTAGGGGCCTCTGGCACGCCCTGGTGCCTAGTGGGCCCCATGGGCTTCCTCTGGTGCAACTCTTGGGCCTCCGGGTGTCTTCTAGGTAGAAAAAAAACTCCAAAAAGTTTTGTGGCATTTGGACTCTGTTTGGTATTGATTTTCCGCGAAGTAAAAAACAAGCAAAAAAATCAACTGGCACACGGCACTATGTCAATAGGTTAGTCCGAAAAATGATATAAAGTTGCTAGAAAATGATTATAAAACATCCCAGAATGACAATATAACAACATGGAACAATAAAAAAATATAGATACCTTGGAGACGTATCAGCATCCCCAAGCTTAATTCCTGCTCGTCCGCGAGTAGGTAACTGATAATAATGGAATTTTAGATGTGGAATGCTGCCTAACATGTTCATCATATATTCTTTTCTTTGTAGTATGGACATATGGATTTTTAGATGATTCAAAAAAATAGTCTATAATTTGACATGAAGACCTTAATACTTAAGCATATCAACAAGCAACCATGTCTTTCAAAATATCAACACTAAAGTAAGTTATCCCTAGCCCATTATGCTCAGTCATTGATCCATTCATGAAACATACTCAAATATTAGCTACATCCAATGCTCAAGTATGATAATAGTGTTCCGTAGTTGGTGCTTTATAAGAGAAGATGGAGACTCAATAACAATAAAAATTGCATAAAAGTAAATAGGTAGGCCCTTCGCAGAGGGAAGCAGAGATTTGTAGAGGTGCTAGAGCTAAAAGCTTAAATTGAGAGATAAAATTATTTTGGGTGGCATGCTTTTCCTGTCAACGAAAATAACTAAGAGTTCCCAATATCTTCCATGTTAGATAAATCATAGGCGGTTCCCACACATGAAATAAAGTCTATTTCCTTTTCCACTATTCTTTCACAATCCATGGCTAGCCGTATCCACGGGTGCCTTCCATACCAACACATACCAAAGGAATTTATTATAGTTTTTTTTGCATTTCAGGACTGGGCATCCCTATTACCGCCACACTCTTGTGCAATGACAAGTGAATAAACACTCATCTTGAGAATAACATACCTAGCATGAAAAATATTGGCCACCCCTTGCCGCTTCATGAGCGGTATGTGCACACAAAAGAGAAGTTTATTTTTAAAATTAGAGTTAGCACATACAAATTTACTTGGAATGGCATGGAAATACCGCATATAGATAGGTATGGTGGACTCATTTGGCACAACTTGTATTTAAGGAGTTGGGTGCACACGTAGTATGCCCACTTAGTACAAATGGAGGCTAGCAAATAGATTGAGAAGCAACCAACCAAGAAACGAAAACCATCATAAATGAACATTAAACATAACTAACACCAAATAATGCAAAACAAGTAGGATGTAACTTCATTGCATAACTATTGACTTAATGTGCATAGATAGGGAATATAAACCTTAACACCAACATTCTTACTAAAGCATAATTACTCACAAACATTCTTAACGAGCTTAATTAGCCGAGCCTTAACGAGCACGAGCTTAACAAGTACGAGCTTAATGAGCCGAGCAGCTCGTTAATCCACCCCTAGGCAAAACAAGCATAACTTCAAAACTTTCAACATAAAGAGAGGAAACTTGATATTATTGAGATATGTAAAAGCATATGTTCCTTTCTCATAATAATTTTCAGTAGCATCATGAATGAATTCAACAATATAGCTATGATATAAAAGCATTATTTTCATGATACACAAGCATAGAAATTTTATTACTCTCCACATAAGCAATTTTCTTCTCATTGAGATACTTGATTAAAATTATGATGACAAGTTTCATGGTTATGATTATCATTTATAGCACCCATATCATCACAATAATCATCATAGATAGCAACACTTTTATCATAGTAAATTGAAACCTCTTCCAAAATAGTGGGTTCATCATTAAATAAATTCATGACCTCTCCCAATCCACTTTCATAATTATAATAAGATTCAACACCCTCAAAAATAGTGGGATCATTATTACCTGGAGTTGACACTCTTCCAAACTCACTTTCATCAATATAGTCACCATAAATAGGAGGCATGCTATCATCATAATAAATTTGCTCATCAAAACTTGGGGGACTAAAAGTATCATCTTCATCAAACATAGCATTTGCAAGCTTATGGCTTTGCATATCATTAGCATCATGGGTATTCATAGAAATCATACTAACAACATTGCAATCATGCTTATCATTCAAAGATTTTATGCCAAACATTTTATTGAATGCTTCTTCTATCAATTGAGCAGAATTTTCTGATCCATCATTTTCATGGAAGACATTATAAAGACAAATAACATGAGGCAAACACAATTCCACTTTTTGTAGCTTTCTTTTATAAACCAAACTAGTGATAAAACAAGAAACTAAAAGATTTAATTGCAAGATCTAAAGATATACCTTCAAGCACTCACCTCCCCGACAACGGCGCCAGAAAAGAGCTTGATCTCTACTATACAACTTTAATGTTGTAGACTTGTGATGGGCCTCCAAGTGCAGAGTTTTGTAGGATAGTAGCAAATTCCCTCAAGTGGATGACCTAAGGTTTATAATCCGTGGGAGGCTTATGATGAATATGGTCTCTCTCAAACAACCCTACAATCAAATACAAGAAATCTCTTGTGTCCCCAACACACCAAATACAATGGTAAATTGTATAGGTGCACTAGTTCGGCGAAGAGAAGGTGATACAATGTAGTATGGATAGTAGATATAGGTTTTTGTAATCTGAAAATAAAAAAACAGCAAGGTAGCAAGTGATAAAACAGAGCACAAACGGTATTGCAATGCTTATAAACAAGGCCTAGGGTTCATACTTTCACTAGTGCAATCTCTCAACAGTACTAACATAATTGAATCATATTAAAATCCTTCAACGCGCGACAAAGAGTCACTCCAAAGTTCTTATATAGTAGAGAACATAAGATGAAATTGTTGTAGGATACGAACCCACCTCAAAGTTATCTTTTTTGATCAATCTGTTGAGCCATCCCTATAAGTGTCACGAACATCCCTAGAGTTCATACTAAAATAACACCATATGGTACACATCAACTAACTCTAATGTCACCTAGATACTGCAATGTCACCACAAGTATCCGTGAGTTGATTATACGATATGCATCAAACAACTTCAGATTCACAATATTCAATCCAACACAAAGAACTTCAAAGAGTGCCCCAAGATTTCTACTGGAGAAAGTAGGACGGAAACATGCATCAACCCCTATGCATGGATTACCCCAATGTCACCTCGGGAATCTGCGAGTTGAGTGCCAAAACATACATCAAGTGAATCAATAGAACACCCCATTTTCATCATGGCTATCCATATGCAAGGCATACATCAAGTGTTAAAATTATTCAACCCGATAATTGTGAAACCTCAAAGGTAAAAACTCAATTCATCACAACAAGATAGAGAGCGAGAAACACCATGTGATCCAACTATATCAACAAAGCTCACGGTACATCAAGATCGTGCCAAATCAAGAACACGAGAGAGAGAGAGAGAGAGAGAGAGAGATCAAACACATAGCTACTAGTACATACCCTTAGCCCTGAGGGTGAACTACTCCTTCCTCGTCATGGAGACCGCTGGGATGATGAATATGGCCTCCAGTGATGATTTCCCCCTTTGACAGGGTGCCAAAACAGGGCTCCAGATGGGATCTCTTTGGTACAGAGGCTTGCGATGGCAGAGTCGAAGTTCTAGAGTTATTTCTCGGGGTTTATGTATTTATAGGATTTTTTGGCGGCGTCCTCACGTCAAGAGGTGCCACAGGGGGCCCACAAGGCACCAAGGCGTGCCAAGGGGGGTGGGCGCGCCCAGGTGTCTTGTGTGGCCCCTGTGGCTCTTCTAGCCCTCCCACGAAGCTTCTAGTGTCTCTTTCCTTCCAAAAAACCGTCAAAAAGTTTTGTTGCATTTGGAGAACTTTTATTTCTACACAAAAAACAGCACGACTATAGTTCTGCTAAAAACAGCGTCAGTCCGGGTTAGTTCCATTGAAATCATACCAAAACCATATTTTTTTTTGTAAACATGACATGAATACTTCATAAATTATAGATATGTTGGAGACGTATCAGAAAGGTTCTTTGTAATGGGTTCGATCTTGCGGTGCTCAATCCGAGTGACAGAATGGGACATGACACATATTTGTTTCATTGCCATTAATGATAAAAAGATGGGGTTTATTCATGCGTGAGTTTACTTTGTCATCTTGCTTAAGGCGTTACCCCATTCTTTATGAACTTAATACTCCAGATGCATGTTGGATAGTGGTCAATGTGTGGAGTAACAGTAGTAGATGCAGAATCGTTTCGGGCTACTTATCTCAGACATGATGCATATATACATGATCATTTCCTTGGATATCGTCATGATTATTTTCTTTTCTATCAATTGGCCAACAGTAATTTGTTTACCCATGTATGCTATTTCCAAGAGAGAAGCCTCTGGTGAAAACTATGGCCCCGGGTCCACTTTTATCATATATTAATAATCCTGAAAATATCTTGCTGCAATTTTACTTTATTTATTTTATTTTGTATTTTTGTTCAATCTATCTATCAATTACTACACAATTTAATCTTGCAAGTAACCTTTGAGGGATTGACAACCCCTTGTTCGCATTGGGTTGCAAGGATTTGTTATTTGTGTGCAGGTGCTGCTAACGAGGTGTTGTGTGGTTCTCCTACTGGATTGATAACCTTGGTTCTTAACTGAGGGAAATACTTATCTCTACTGTATTGCATCATCCTCTCCTCTTTGGGGAAATCCCAACGCAATTCACAAGTAGCATCATAAAGGCAAAAATGTACCAAAAGCAAGGCATAGTGCTTGCTCAGGACAACTGATTTGAACTCGATTGCATCAAGTTCAGTACAAAGCATAAAGACATAAGTTCTATAAAATATAGCCAAGTAGTTCATATCGGCAAGCTTAAGTGTTGCAACAAATGTTGTAGCTGCTCATAAACATAATGGGATAACGTACATTTGAGAATGAAGCTCTGAAAACATCGATAAGTAGGCCATTGTCTTTGTTAATCAAAGAACATCTACGATAGCTTATAGCTGACCATTACTTAGAACTACCACTTCCTCCTTCCAAGTGAAAAGGGTATTTTCTGAGGCAAAGCTAATGCAGATAGTGGCCAATACTTTGAGAGGCTTCATCTTGTGAATAATAATATGGAAGATCTACAAAAAATAATAGAATTAGCTAATGAACCCAGGCACTATGCAAGCTATACAAAATTCAGATAAATGGCATACTGAGATTGCACACAAATTAGTAACATTGTGCCTACTGAAACGGCTAGTTATCGACTAGAGGGGGGTGAATAGGCGATTTTTATGAAAGTCTTCAAAACATGGGAGTTTCAAAGACCAACAGTAGAAATAACACTATTCGAATGCATCGAAAGGTAGACTACACTAGACAAGCCATAGTCAAGTATTCAATGAAGTGAAAGCACAAAGACTATTAGCAGCTAGGCAGTAAGGATCAGAAAGGAAGATAGTGTGAAGCCAATCGGGATAAGTAGTCACGCAGTGAAGTCAAACAGATAATTGTAAGCAGGCAATGACTTCACGAAGAAAAATTGTAAGTAAAGAGAAGTGAGAGATAGAACCAGTGACTTCAGTAGGACAGTGGTTTGTTCGACCAGTTCCAGTTGCTGTGACAACTGTACGTCTGGTTAGGGAGGCTGAGATTTAACTCATAAGACCACATCTTCACCTTATTCCCCTTGAGCTAAGGACTCTCAGTCCCCGCCCAATCACTCTGTTAAGTCTTCAAGGTAGACTCATGAACCTTCATAGACTTTGTTCACCGGCAATCCACAACGACTCTTGGATGCTCAGAATGTGACGCCTAACCGGCTGGAGGATTCACAGTCCTCAAGTGAAATAAGTCTTCAGATCACGCGGACAGAAAGACTTAAGTGATGCCAAACACTCTTTGGGCTCTGGGTGGTTTGGTCTTTGTCCTCACAAGGATTCTCTCTCTCAAAGGCTTCGGAGGTGGGTTGCTCTCAAACGACAAAAGCCGTATCTAACTCTGAGCAGCCACCAATTTATGGTGTAGGGGGTGGGCTATTTATAGCCAGTGGCAACCCGACCTGATTTGTCCGAAATGACCTTGGGTCACTAAGGAACTGACACGTGTCACAACGGTCAGATTTCAAACACACGCGATAGCTTGACTTGAGCTACAAGTAAAGTTGACTTATTCGACTCTGGATAAGATTTGCTCTCATTGTCTTCGCTCGAAGACATAGGATTTGGTTGAGCATCACTTTAGTCACTCTGACTTTGTTCAATTGGACCCCACTTAACAGTGTGGTGGTTCCTATGACTCAACAAAGAAGAAAAGAAATAATGAAACGACTAAGTCTTCACGCTCCATAGTCTTCAGACATTTTCTTCACATGTCATAGTCTTCAACATGATTAGCTTCACTAACCACCATTGGCTTCAATGTCTTCACATATTTTTAGGGGTCAACTCCAGTAGGTAAACCAAATCAATGAGGGACTACTACCTGTGTTATCCTGCAATTCTCACAAACATATTAGTCCCTCAACCAGGTTTGTCGTCAATACTCCAAAACCAACTAGGGGTGGCACTAGATGCACTTACAATCTCCCCCTTTTTGGTGATTGATGAAAAACTGGTTGAAGTTTTCAACGGGGATAAAAGTATGTGAAATTGTAAGGGATTAAGGCATTGTCTTCATAAGTGGCAAAAGGCTCCCCCTGAAGATGTGCATATATAAATGTTTTGCGTTGGAATGCAAATGCACATGGCAGGTTGTACTTGTGGAGATCCTTCTCACCATATGAAGACAATACATCATGCATGAAAAGATATACAAGAATAATGACATGCATAATGAAAGATGGATGTCTGCGAAATGACTTCATGCGGGATTTATCATCGCACATGCGGAATTTATTGTCGCATCTCAGAATAGCAGTGAAAATTAGCAGACAACCATCGAGTTTAAGTGTTACAACTCAAAGAACCAAATGTATCAAAACAAGAGTTGTAAACACTAGGCAAAAGTATAGCAGCCACCCACATGGACCTGCTTGAAGACTATCAACCTATGCTTCTCCCCCTTTTGTCAGTAAGGACCAAAAAGGTTTGAAGACATAGTCACTACTCGTTCCCATGAGGAGTAGGTGAAGCAGCAGGGTCGTCGCTGAGGATTGGTGGTGCAGAAGAACTTGGTGCAGTGTCGATATGCGCTCATGTTGGAGGGGATGAAGTGGCATCATCGGCTTCATCAATGACTCTGGCATTTACCATGGCGGCGGACGACGAGTACTCTGAATCTTCAAGAGACGGGGTTCGACGTAAAACAACATTCCTGGGAGGAGTGGAGTCAAACTTGAATCTTTCGGTGAAGCCATCGTCTTGAAGATCAGCTTCAACACTGAGCAGTGTCAAACTCTTCCAAGTCCTCCGAAGGTTTCATGAGTGACAAAGGCATTCTTGGTGGCGAGATTGCGAATGCGATTGACATCCACCAAGAGGCTTTGCATTTGTCGCTTCAACCAGAAATGATGCTTGTCTTGTTTTTGAAGCAGTGCCACAAGAAGCTCTCGATCATTGAGCACACGGGATCGCTTGCGTGTCCTTGGAGCAATGGTGCTCTTTGTGGCTTCAGTACGTGCACGTCGAGTGTTGCCGACCAATGGATAGACACGAGAAGCATCCTGAACACCTTCAACATCTTGATAGAAATTCTGACGATCTATATTATGAAGATATTGTTGGAAATATGCCCTAGAGGCAATAATAAAAGTATTATTATATTTCCTTGTTCATGATAATTGTCTTTTATTCATGCTATAACTGTATTATTCGGAAATCCTAATACACGTGTGAATACATAGACCACAATATGTCCCTAGTGAGCCTCTAGTTTACTAGCTCGTTGTGATCAACAGATAGTCATGGTTTCCTGGCTATGGACATTGGATGTCGTTGATAACGGGATCACATCATTAGGAGAATGATGTGATGGACAAGACCCAATCCTAAGCCTAGCATAGAGATCGTGTAGTTCGTATGCTGAAGCTTTTCTAATGTCAAGTATCTTTTTCCTTAGACCATGAGATTGTGCAACTCTCGGATACTGTAGGAATGCTTTGGGTGTACCAAACGTCACAACGTAACTGGGTGGCTATAAAGGTGCATTACAGGTATCTCCGAAAGTGTCTGTTGGGTTGGCACGAATCGAGACTGGGATTTGGCACTCCATGTAAACGGAGAGGTATCTCTGGGCCCACTCGGTAGGACATCATCATAATGTGCACAATGTGACCAAGGGGTTGATCATGGGATGATGTGTTACGGAACGAGTAAAGAGACTTGCCGGTAACGAGATTGAACAAGGTATCGGTATACCAACGATCGAATCTCGGGCAAGTACAATACCGTTAGACAAAGGGAATTGTATACGGGATCGATTGAGTCCTTGACATCGTGGTTCATCCGATGAGATCATCGTGGAACATGTGGGAGACAACATGGGTATCCAGATCCCGCTGTTGGTTATTGACCGGAGAACGTCTCGGTCATGTCGACATGTCTCCCGAACCCGTAGGGTCTACACACTTAAGGTTCGATGACGCTAGGGTTATAAAGGAAGTTTGTATGTGGTTACTGAATGTTGTTCGGAGTCCCGGATGAGATCCCGGACGTCACGAGGAGTTCCGGAATGGTCCGGAGGTAAAGATTTATATATGGGAAATCCTGTTTTGGTCGCCGAAAAAGTTTCGCACTTTATCGGTATTGTACCGGGAGTGCCGAAAGGGGTCCGGGGGTCCACCGGGGGGGGTCCACCTGCCCCGGGGGGCCACATGCGCTGTAGGGGGTGCGCCTTGGCCTATATGGGCCAAGGGCACCAGCCCCAAGAGGCCCATGCGCCAAGGAAACTTGGGGAGGGAAGAGTCCTCAAGGGGGAAGGCACCTCCGAGGTGCCTTGGGGAGGATGGACTCCTCCCCCCTCTTGGCCGCACCCCTTCCTTGGAGGAAGGGGCAAGGCTGCGCCTCCCCCCTCTCCCTTGCCCCTATATATAGTGGATGGGACGGAGGGCATCCATACCAGAAGCCCTGGCGCCTCCCTCCCTCCCGTGACACCTCCTCCTCTCCCGTAGGTGCTTGGCGAAGCCCTGCAGGACTACCACGCTCCTCCATCACCACACGCCATTGTGTTGCTGCTGGATGGAGTCTTCCTCAACCTCTCCCTCTCTCCTTGCTGGATCAAGGCGTGGGAGACGTCATCGGGCTGTACGTGTGTTGAACGCGGAGGTGCCGTCCGTTCGGCACTAGGATCTCCGGTGATTTGAATCACGACGAGTACGACTCCTTCAACCCCATTCTCTTGAACGCTTCCGCTTAGCGATCTACAAGGGTATGTAGATGCACTCTCCTTCCCCTCGTTGCTGGTTTCTCCATAGATAGATCTTGGTGACACGTAGGAAAATTTTGAATTTCTGCTACGTTCTCCAACAGTGGCATCATGAGCTAGGTCTATTGCGTAGATTCTTTGCACGAGTAGAACACAAAGTAGTTGTGGGCGTTGATGTTGTTCAATATGCTTACCGTTACTAGTCCAATCTTGTTTCGACGGTATTGTGGGATGAAGCGGCCCGGACCGACCTTACACGTACTCTTACGTGAGACAGGTTCCACCGACTGACATGCACTTGGTGCATAAGGTGGCTAGCGGGTGCCAGTCTCTCCCACTTTAGTCGGAACAGATTCGATGAAAAGGGTCCTTATGAAGGGTAAATAGCAATTGGCATATCATGTTGTGGTTTTGCGTAGGTAAGAAACGTTCTTGCTAGAAACCCATAGCAGCCACGTAAAACATGCAAACAACAATTAGAGGACGTCTAACTTGTTTTTGCAGGGTATGCTTTGTGATGTGATATGGCCAGGAAGAATGTGATGAATGATATGTGATGTATGAGATTGATCATGTTCTTGTAATAGGATTCACGACTTGCATGTCGATGAGTATGACAACCGGCAGGAGCCATAGGAGTTGTCTTTATTTATTGTATGACCTGCGTGTCATTGTACAATGCCATGTAAATTACTTTACTTTATTGCTAAACGCGTTAGCCATAGAAGTAGAAGTAGTCGTTGGCGTGACAACTTCATGAAGACACGATGATGGAGATCATGATGATGGAGATCATGGTGTCATGCCGGTGACGATGATGATCATGGAGCCCCGAAGATGGAGATCAATGGAGCTATATGATATTGGCCATATCATGTCACTACTATATAATTGCATGTGATGTTTATTATGTTTATGCATCTTGTTTACTTAGAACGACGGTAGTAAATAAGATGATCCCTTACAACAATTTCAAGAAGTGTTCTCCCCTAACTGTGCACCATTGCTACAGTTCGTCGTTTCGAAGCACCACGTGATGATCGGGTGTGATAGATCCTTACGTTCACATACAACGGGTGTAAGACAGATTTACACAGCGAAAACACTTAGGGTTAACTTGACGAGCCTAGCATGTACAGACATGGCCTCGGAACACGGAGACCGAAAGGTCGAGCATGAGTCGTATAGTAGATACGATCAACATGAATACGTTCACCGATGATGACTAGTCCGTCTCACGTGATGATCGGACACGGCCTAGTTGACTCGGATCATGTAATCACTTAGATGACCAGAGGGATGTCTATCTGAGTGGGAGTTCATAAGATGAACTTAATTATCTGAACATAGTCAAAACCTTTTGCAAATTATGTCGTAGCTCGCGCTTTAGTTCTACTGTTTTAGATATGTTCCTAGAGAAAATATAGTTGAAAGTTGAAAGTAGCAATTATGCGGATAGTAGAAAGCTTATGTCCTTAATGCACTGCTCAGTGTGCCGAACCCCAAACGTCGTTTGTGGATGTTGCGAACATCGGACATACACGTTTTGATAACTATGTGATAGTTCAGTTAAACGGTTTAGAGTTGAGGCACTAAAGACGTTTTCGAAACATCACGGAACATATGAGATGTTTCAAGGGCTGAAATTGGGATTTCAGGCTCGTGCCCACGTCAAGAGGTATGAGACCTCCGACGATTTTCTTAGCCAGCAAACTAAGGGAGAAAAGCTCAATCGTTGAGCTTGTGCTCAGATTTTCTGAGTGCGACAATCACTTGAATCGAGTGGGAGTTGATCTTCCAGATGAGATAGTGATGTTTCCCCAAAGTCATTGCCACCAAGCTGCTAGAGCTTCGTGATGAACTATAACATATCAAGGATAGAGATGATGATCCTTGAGGTATTCGCGTTGTTTGACATCGCGAAAGTAGAAATCAAGAAGGAGCATCAATTGTTGATGGTTGGTGAAACCACTAGTTTCAAGAAGGGCAAGGGAACAAAGGGATACTTCATGAAACGACAAATCAGTTGCTACTCCAGTGAAGAAACCCAAGGTTGAACCCAAACTCGAGACTAAGTGCTTCTGTAATAAGGGAACAGTCACTAGAGGGTAATTACCCTAGATACTTGGTAGATAAGAAGGTTGGCAAGGTCAATAGAAGTATATTGGATATATATTATGTTAATGTGTACTTTACTAGTACTCCTAGTAGCACCAGGGTATTAGATACCGGTTCGGTTGCTAAGTGTTAGTAACTCGAAATAAAAGCTACGGAATAAACGGAGACTAGCTAAAGGTGAGCTGACGATATGTGTTGGAAGTGTTTCCAGGGTTGATATGATCAAGCATCGCACGCTCCCTCTACCATCTAGATTGGTATTAAAACCTAAATAATTGTTATTTGGTGTTTGCGTTGAGCATAGACATGATTGGATTATGTCTATCGCAATACGGTTATTCATTTAAGGAGAATAATGGTTACTCTATTTATTTGAATAAAACCTTCAATGGTCTTGCACCTAAAGGAATGGTTTATTTAATCTCGATTGTAGTGATACACATTTTCATGCCAAAAGATATAAGATAGTAATGATAGTACCACTTACTTGTGGCACTGCCATGTAAATCATAATGGTATAAAACGCATGAAGAAGCTCCATGTTGATGGATCTTTGGACTCACTCGTTTTTGAAAAGTTTGAGACATGCGAACCATGTCTATTGGTGTATACGCATGAAGAAACTCCATGCAGATGGATCGTTTGGACTCACTTGATTTTGAATCACTTGAGATATGCAAATCATACCACATGGGTAAGATGACTGAAAAGCCTCGTTTTCAGTAAGATGGAACAAGATAGCAACTTGTTGGAAGTAACACATTTTGATGTGTGCAGTCCAATGAGTGCTGAGGCATGCAGTGAATATCGTTATGTTCTTACTTCACAGATGATTTGAGTAGATGTTGAGAATATTTACTTGATGAAACACAAGTCTGAATTATTGAATGGTTCAAGTAATTTCAGAGTGAAGTAGAAGATCATTGTGACAAGAGGATAAAATGTCTATGATATGATCATAGAGATGAATATCTGAGTTACGAGTTTTGGCACGTAATTAAGACATTGTGGAAATTGTTTTGCAATTAATACCGCCTGGAACACCATAGTTTGATGGTGTGCCCGAACATCATAGTTGCACCCTATTGGATATGGTGCGTACCATGATGTCTCTTATCGAATTACCACTATCGTTTATGGGTTAGGCATTAGAGACAACCACATTCACTTTAAATAGGGCACCACGTAATTCCGTCGAGATGACACTGTATGAACTATGGTTTAGAGAAACCTAAGCTGTCATTTCTTAAAGGTTTGGGGCTGCGACGCTTATGTGAAAAAGTTTTAGGATTGATAAGCTCGAACCCAAAGCGGATTAAATGCATCTTCATAGGACACCCAAAACATTTGGGTATACCTCCTAATTCAGATCCGGAAGCAAAAGTGATTGTTTCTAGAATCGGGTCCTTTCTCGAGGAAAAGTTTCTCTCGAAAGAATTGAGTGGGAGGATGGTGGAGACTTGATGAGGTTATTGAACCGTCTCTTCAACTAGTGTATGGCAGGGCACAGGAAGTTGTTCCTGTGGCACCTACACCAATTGAAGTGGAAGCTTATGATAGTGATCATGAAACTTCATATCAAGTCACTACCAAACCTCGTGGGATGACAAGGATGCATACTACTTCAGAGTGGTACGTAATCCTGTCTTGGAAGTCATGTTGCTAGACAACAATGAACCTACGAGCTATGGAGAAGCGATGCTGGGCCCAAATTCCAATAAATGGTTAGAAGCCATGAAATCCGAGATAGGATCCATGTATCAGAACAAAGCATGGACTTTGGTGGACTTGCCCGATGATCGGCAAGCCATTGAGATAAATGGATCCTTAAGAAGAAGACGGATGTGGACGGTAATGTCACCGTCTATGAAGCTCGACTTGTGGCGAAGAGTTTTTCACAAGTTCAACGAGTTGACTACGATGAGATTTTCTCATCCGTAGCGATGCTTAAAGTCTGTCGGAAGCACATTAGCACAAGCTGCATTTATGAAATCTGGCAGATGGATGTCAAAATGAGTTTCCTTACCAATTTACGTAAGGAAAGGTTGTATGCGATACAATCAGAAAGGTTTTGTCGATCCTAAGGATGCTAAAAGGTATGCTAGCTCCAGCGATCCTTCTATGGACTGGAGTAAGCATCTCGGAGTTGGAATATGCACTTTGATAAGATGATCAAAGATTTTAGGTTTATGCAAAGTTTATGAGAAACTTGTATTTCCAAAGAAGTGAGTGGGAGCACTATAGAATTTCTGATGAATATATGTTGTCGACATATCATAGATCAGAGATGACGTAGAATTTCTGGAAAGCATATAGGGTTATTTTGAAAGTGTTTTTCAATGGAAAGCCTGGATTAAGCTACTTGAACATTGAGCATCAAGATCTATAAGGATAGATCAAAATGCTTAATAATACTTTCAAATGAGCATATACCTTGACATGATCTTGAAGGTGTTCAAGATGGATCAGTCAAAGAAGAAGTTCTTGCCTGAGTTGTAAGGTACGAAGTTAAGACTTAAAGCTCGACCACGGCAGAATAGGGAGAAAGGACGAAGGTCGTCCCCTATGCTTAAGACATAGGCTCTACAGTATGCCATGCTGAGTACCGCACCTGAAGTGTGCCTTGCCATGAGTCAGTCAAGGGGTACAAGAGTGATCCAAGAATCGATCACAGGACAGCGGTCAAAGTTATCCTTAGTAACTAGTGGACTAAGGAATTTTCTCGATTATGGAGGTGGTAAAAGAGTTCGTCGTAAAGGGTTACGTCGATGCAAGCTTGACACCTATCCGGATAGCTCCGAGTAGAGATACCGGATACGTATAATGGAGCAACAATTTAGAATAGCTCCAAATAGAGCGTGGTAGCTGCATCTAGGAGATGACATAGAGATTTGTAAAGCACACACGGATCTGAAAGGTTCAGACCCGTTGACTATAACCTCTCTCACAAGCATAACATGATCAAACCCAGAACTCTTGGGTGTTAGTCACATGGGGATGTGACCTTGAGTGTTAATCACATATCGATGTGAACTGGATTATAGACTCTAGTGCAAGTGGGAGACTGTTGGAAATATGCCCTAGAGGCAATAATAAAAGTATTATTATATTTCCTTGTTCATGATAATTGTCTTTTATTCATGCTATAACTGTATTATCCGGAAATCGTAATACACGTGTGAATACATAGACCACAATAGGTCCTAATGAGCCTCTACTTGACTAGCTCGTTGTGATCAACAGATAGTCATGGTTTCCTGGCTATGGACATTGGATGTCGTTGATAACGGGATCACATCATTAGGAGAATGATGTGATGGACAAGACCCAATCCTAAGCCTAGCATAGAGATCATGTAGTTCGTATGCTGAAGCTTTTCTAATGTCAAGTATCTTTTTCCTTAGACCATGAGATTGTGCAACTCCCGGATACCGTAGGAATGCATTGGGTGTACCAAACGTCAAAACGTAACTGGGTGGCTATAAAGGTGCATTACAGGTATCTCCGAAAGTGTCTGTTGGGTTGGCACGAATCGAGACTGGGATTTGTCACTCCGTGTAAACGGAGAGGTATCTCTGGGCCCACTCGGTAGGACATCATCATAATGTGCACAATGTGACCAAGGGGTTGATCACGGGATGATGTGTTACGGAACGAGTAAAGAGACTTGCCGGTAACGAGATTGAACAAGGTATCGGTATACCGACGATCGAATCTCGGGCAAGTACAATACCGTTAGACAAAGGGAATTGTATACGGGATCGATTGAGTCCTTGACATCGTGGTTCATCCGATGAGATCATCGTGGAACATGTGGGAGCCAACATGGGTATCCAGATCCCGCTGTTGGTTATTGACCGGAGAACGTCTCGGTCATGTCTACATGTCTCCCGAACCCGTAGGGTCTACACACTTAAGGTTCGATGACGCTAGG
>NC_041385.1:659192427-659195879 GCF_002162155.2 Triticum dicoccoides | reverse complement strand
CCGGGGGGGTCCACCTGCCCCGGGGGGGCACATGGGCTGTAGGGGGTGCGCCTTGGCCTATATGGGCCAAGGGCACCAGCCCCAAGAGGCCCATGCGCCAAGGAAACTTGGGGAGGGAAGAGTCCTCAAGGGGGAAGGCACCTCCGAGGTGCCTTGGGGAGGATGGACTCCTCCCCCCCTCTTGGCCGCACCCCTTCCTTGGAGGAAGGGGCAAGGCTGCGCCTCCCCCCCTCTCCCTTGCCCCTATATATAGTGGAGGGGAGGGATGGCATCCATACCAGAAGCCCTGGCGCCTCCCTCCCTCCCGTGACACCTCCTCCTCTCCGGTAGGTGCTTGGCGAAGCCCTGCAGGACTACCACGCTCCTCCATCACCACCACGCCGTTGTGCTGCTGCTGGATGGAGTCTTCCTCAACCTCTCCCTCTCTCCTTGCTGGATCAAGGCGTGGGAGACGTCATCGGGCTGTACGTGTGTTGAACGCGGAGGTGTCGTCCGTTCAACACTAGGATCTCCGGTGATTTGAATCACGACGAGTACTTCTCCTTCAACCCCGTTCTCTTGAACGCTTCCGCTTAGCGATCTACAAGGGTATGTAGATGCACTCTCCTTCCCCTCGTTACTGGTTTCTCCATAGATAGATCTTGGTGACACGTAGGAAAATTTTGAATTTCTGCTACGTTCCCCATCAGATATATCGCCTCCTTGGCAGGCTCTTGGTAGATGGCTTCAACTAACATATCAACCTCTGGCAGGAATATAAGATGATTGCACGCAGAGGGCTGATAATTAATTGTAGAGTGAAGCTTGATCAGACGCATAACCCAAGGAGCATAAAATTTCAGACCAAAGATGTCAGAGCCAGAAGCAGCAAACTGTCTAATGAAGAAGTCCTGAGCATTGAAGCTTTTGCCATTCAGAATGTAGAAGACCAATGTCTTCATTGCACCTTCAAGCTTTGTAGAGGAGGAATGTCCTTTGATGGGCCATAGAGTTCGCCTTATGATATGATAGATGGTGCGGGGCAGATACTCCAGGTCTTCAACAAAGAATTCCTTTGGATATTAAGCGTCAAGCGACAGTGGCTTCATCATGCTCAGCATTTAGCTCATGTTGGGCTCTGGCTTCTGAAAGATGCTTTCTACTGCATTGCGGTGAAGCTGACAACCAGGTTCATAGAGGTCACCTGGAGTGGAAAGGCCGGTAAGCTCAATGAGGTCAAAGGCTTCGGCTTCATGATGGACATTTCCTCTCATCCACTCAAGGACCCATGTCTTCGGATCCCTGTTGTAGCCTCGAATGTGAAGAGTGGCATAGAACTGGAGCAGAAGCTCTTCATTCCAGTGTTCCTTATTAGTGACAAACTGCAGTAGACCTGCATCTCGAAAGCAGTCAAGTGCTTCTTCTAGGCATGGCAGGCCAACAATAGCTTCAGAATCCAGATGCATATGAGGAAATATGCGCCCTTGGTTGTACAGAACACATGAGTAATAGTTGCGTTGCTGATAACTCCAGAATCTATCAGACGATATTCTGGGCTTGGAGTATGGGTTTTTGGCACTGTTGAAGAAGGTGTTGTGTGCAATGAAGCCATTAATATTGAACGATCCAGGTGCAGATGCAATACCTGGAAACCTTGGAAATAGGGGTTTTGGCTTCTGAACCTGAGGCCTATGCTCCACATGATAATCAAACTGGGGACCGGGAGCAACCGGAGGAATTAGAATAGGCCATCTGACAGGAACAAGTTCACCTTGATAGAATGCATGCTCAATAGTGTGTGGCCTTGGTGGTTCTACAGGAGTAGAGGCATTGGCAGAGGCGTCAGGCTGCATATTGGATGCAGGTGCAGTATTGGCTTCATCCAGAGTGTTGACTTGAGGCGCCACATTGGCTTTAGTCATGCCAAAGTCATTGGCTTCAGTGGCGTTGTTGGTGGCTGCCTGAGTATTCTCAACCTCCACTTGAGTAGCTGGAGGGTTAGGCATGGACACATTCTCCTCGAGAACATCTTGTGCTTGATTGGTGGGGGGTGTGGCAACACGTTCTTCTTGTCTTTCATCGGCTGCTGCAGCCGGAATCTCGTCAGAAGCATTACCTTCGAACACTGGAACCGGCACAAATGGATTGTCTTCAGGAAACACTTGACGTGCCACTAAGCTGGACTAGTGTGAATCCTCTTCTGTGATGGTTGTCATGGAGACCGATGGCCTCTGGCCTTTGCGAAGCCGTTGAAACACGGGCGACGCTTTCGGTGATGGTGTGGTTTCCATGTAATTGTCGTCATTGAAATTGGACCGGTACCTTGCATTGGTGTAGGATGGGGTGTACTTGGGGAGTCTTAAACTGGGGTTGCTGGTTGGGGGCGATCAGCCCATGAGGCATCCTGCGAGATTGGCGTCAAAGGACGACCAATACTGCTGTTTTCGCTATTTGTGTGAACAGGCGATGATACTGTGGGGCGCTGAATCTGAGGAAGGACTACATCATCTTCTACATTGTCTTGGGGACCAATGTCTTCAGTCGGGATGGGATCAACGACTGGAACTTCTTGTGCTTCAGGAGCTTCTGTAGAAGAAGGCTCATGTACAATCAACTGACGCTCTTGATTATCGGATGGAGGGGGAGCAAAAGCAATGGGTTGAACAACAAGGGGATCTTTGGGAGCAGCCCGATCTCTCTTCTTGGTCTTCCTCTTCTTGAGGGGTGGTGCATCATCAGTGTTGTTCTTGGTTTTTCTCTTTCTGGCTTCAGCTTCAGCTACCTTGGTTTTCTTCTGTTCTGAAGCTGATGTGGGGACCTTAGGCTTCGAGCCTGTCATGCTGGCAGGGAAGACAATGCGAGGTTCTTCCCGCCATGTAGCTTTAGTTGGGGCCACAACAGACTTCTTCTTGGCAGCCATCTTGGGGTCAATGCCTGGATGCCCACACTACAAAAAAAAGACACATCCGTGACATTTTGGGCCGAACGAATTTTTTTCCTGTCATACATATGACACTTCTATGACGATAATTGTGACAAAACCCGGTATCATCATAGATGTGGTGGGCTCCTACTTCTAAGACAAAAAATCATGACATAAAATGGGATTTTCGTCCTGGGTGGGCCGGAGACGCAGCTGCATGACATTCTTTTGGCCATCCATGACGGAAAAAACCGTGGTAGAAGCGACGGGGAGGAAAATTTCGGGGAGTTGCCGGTTACGGTGGGAGGTCGGGGGCGGAGCGATGCACGTTTCTCTCGTACGTACGCGCGTGTGTGCGAGGCGTTGGCTCTAACTGAAGCCGAGTGAGGCGTTGGGCTCTAACTGAACCCGAGCGATTGCACTGCAGGCTACTCGTTACTGAACCCGAGCGATCGATCGATGGCTGTTAACTGAACCCGATGGAGCGATTCCTTCGCTACTGCTACTAACTGAAGCCGATCGATGCTGCCTCTAGGATGAACAGTGAGCG
>NC_041385.1:659178405-659192160 GCF_002162155.2 Triticum dicoccoides | reverse complement strand
AGTGGTGGCGTTGCCCCTGGATGAACAGGAACCCGTGGTGTGGAGGGATGGATGAACAGTAGACGTTGGAGGGGTGGCCGTGGAGGGGTGGTTGAACAGGACCCCATGGTGTGGAGGGTTGGATGAACAGTAGATGGTGGAGGGGTGCCCGTGGAGGGGTGGTTGAACAGTAGCCGGTGGAGTAGCGCGCGGTGGAGGCTGGATGAACAGGAGCCCGTGGAGGCTGGAGGAGGTCGATGGTAGCCCGTGGAGGCTGGAGGAGGTCGACGGTGGAGATGAATAGTATCCCGTGGAGTCCCGTTTTGCGGTACGGCACACCCCTCCCCCCCTGTTTCGACCGTAGCGCTCCAACACAAGTCCATTTCATCCGTTTTGCGGTACACCACACCCCTCCTGATCAACAGGACCCCCGTTTCTACCGTAGGAGGCCCGTTTCGTCCATTTTGCGGTACGCCACACCCCTCCTGATCAATAGGACCCCCGTTTCGACCGTAGGAGGTCCGTTTCCTCCGTTTTGCGGTACGCCAGGCCCCTCCCGATCAACAGGACCCTATTTCGAACGTGGCCGGTCGAACACAAGGCCGTTTCCTCCGTTGTGCGGTACGCCAGGCCTCGTTTCCATCACCTGTTCCGTCCAAGCCCTCCCGATGAACACGACCACGCATTCCGTTTCGACCCAGCCGGTTGGCTCCCCATGAACACGACGACGACGTTGTTTCTCCATTCCGACCCAGCCATGTACGTATGTGCGATAGGCGTTAGAGACCCTGCCCGTATGTACATATGTGGCCGTATTTTCTTTCTTGCACCCTCGTCGCTGTACGTACGTGTACATGCTACGTGCACGCCTCTACTACGACACGTGCGCGCCTCTACTACGACACGTGCGTGCCTCTACATCCACCAGTATATATGTACGTACACGTTTGCGACCAGAATGACAACGGTACGTACACTTCGACCAGGTGGGTCCCGACTATCAGGCACTTCCTTGCCTGCGAAGATGTAGCTGGTGGGTCCCAGCAGTCAGGGGGGCGAATCGTTTTTTTGCCCGGACGCACTTCCTTTCGTGCGAAGATGTAGCTGGTGGGTCCCAGCAGTCAGGGGGGCGAATCGTTTTTTTTGCCCGGACACACTTCCTTGCGTGCGAAGATGTAGCTGGTGGGTCCCAGCAGTCAGGGGGGCGAATCATTTTTTGCCCGGACGCACTTCCTTGCGAGTGAAGGTGGAGCTGGTGGGTCCCAGCAGTCAGGGGGGAAACGTTTTTTTCGCAAAATACTGTGGCCCGTCCGGTGGGTCCCCGCTGTAAGGTGGATGAATAATTATTTTCCGCGTAATAAGGAGGCACTTCCTTGCTGCGGCCGTGGACCCAGCTGTCAGCCTCTCCACATACAGTCCACGTCCGATGGAAGTCGTTCCTTGACCACGTTGACCACGCCACGCCGAGAGCATCAGGGCGGTGGACGACGGCGAGGCCTAGGAAGGGGACGACGGGGAGCCAGGGAAGACGTGGCAGTGGAAGCCCGCGCGGAGAGGAGTACGAGGGTTCACTGGTTCGGCTGCAGTGTGAGGCTGCCATCACCGCAGGGCCTGGCCAGCGGTGGGAATAGTAGGGGGCGGTGAGGCCTCCGTGGCAGCACATCCGACCACGGGAAGCAGGAGCATGCGCACGACCGGCGCTGCTTTGGGTGGCTGGAGCAAGAAGACCAGAGGTTGAAGAAGCACTACGACCATTGGATGGTCATCGTACGGTCACTGGAGCTAGAATCGTTTATATTGACTAAGTTGACAAAGCCCTTCGTCCCCGTCGACTTAGTAGGCCCACAAGTCAGCCTCCCACCAAGGTGGGTCCCAGCTAGTAGGGGGGTATTCATTTTTTTGTGCGTAATAAGGAGAAACTTCCGGTGGGTCCAAGCTGATAGCAGGGGGAATGTTTTTTTCGCGAAATACGGTGGCCCGTTCGGTGGGTCCCAGCAGTCAGGGGCAAACGTGTTTTTCGTGAAATACCGGTGGCCCGTCCGGTGGGTCCCTGCTGTCAGGTGGAGGAATAATTATTTTCCGCATAATAAGGAGGCACTTCCTTGCGGTTACCGTGGACCCAGCTGTCAGTCTCTTCACGTACAGTATTCTTCTGATGGAATTCGGTCGTTGACCACATTGACCACGCTCCACCGAGAGACCATGGCGGTGGACGACGGCGAGGCCTAGGAAGGGGACGACACGAAGCCGGGGAAGACGCGACAGTGGATGCCCACGCGGAGAGGAGTATGAGGGTTCACTGGTTCGGCTGCGCTGGCATCGTCGTAGAATAACAGGGGGTGTGGGTGAGTGGAGTGGAGGGATGGCCTGGCTAGCGGTGGGAGTAGTATGGAGGCGGTGAGGCCTCCGCGGCAGCACAGCCGGCCACAAGAGGCAGGAGCAGGCGGCACGACCGGCGCTGCTTTGGGCGGCTGGAGCAAGAAGACCAGAGGTTGAAGAAGCACTACGGCCGTTGGATGGACATCGTACAGTCATTAGAGCTAGAATCGTTTATATTGACTTAGTTGACAAAGCCCTTTGTCCCCGTCAACTTAGTAGGCCCGCAAGTCAGCTTCCCACCAAGGTGAGTCCCAGCTAGCAGGGGGAGTATTCATTTTTTTTGTGCGTAATAAAGAGGCACTTCCGATGGGTCCGAGCTGACAGCGGGGGGAACGTTTTTTTGCGAAATACGGTGGCCCGTCCGGTGGGTACCAGCAGTCAGGGGGTAAACGTTTTTTTCGCAAAATAAGTTGGCCCATCCGGCGGGTCCCTGCTATCAGGTGGAGGAATAATTATTTTGCGCGTAATAAGGAGGCACTTCCTTGCGGCCGCCGTGGACCTAGCTGTCAGCCTCTCCACATACAGTACTCTTCCGATGGAAGTCAATCGTTGACCATGTTGACCACGCCATGCCGAGAGCATAAGGGCGGTGGATGACGGCGACGCCTAGGAAGGGGACGACGCGGAGCTGGGGAAGACGCAGCAGCGGAAGCCCGCACAGAGAGGAGTACGAGGGTGGTTCGGCTGCGGTGTGAGGCTGTCGTCGCCGCAGAATAACAGGGGGTGTGGGTGAGTGGAGGGATGGCCTGGCCAGCGGTGGGAGTAGTATGGGGGCGGTGAGGCCTCCGCGGCAGCACAGCCGGCCACGAGAGGCAGGAGTAGGCGGCACGACCGGTGCTGCTTTGGGCGGCTGGACCAAGAAGACCAGAGGTTGAAGAAGCACTACGGCCGTTGGATGGACATCATACGGTCACTGAAGCTAGAATCGTTTATATTGACTAAGTTGACAAAGCCCTTTGTACGCTCCAACTTAGTAGGCCCACAGGTCAGCCTCCGAAATGGTGCACCCCAGATGTCAGGGGGAGGAATCATTTTTTGGGCGGCCGAAGCTAAGAATATCCGAGATTGAAGAAGAAGCACGACATCCATTGGATAGACATCCAACGGCCACTGCTCCTAGAACCGTGTGTTGACTATAATAAGTTGACAAAGCCTTGCATACACGTCAACTTATTTTTTATAGGGGACGCGTCACTTAGTAGGCCCACAAGTGAGTGGCAGAGAACTTATAGCCCATTTGCATTTTGTAAGAATGTACAACCCATTTTTGAATTCTAAAGGAATTTACAACAGCCCATTTACAGTTTGTTAAAAGTACAACCCATTTTCTAGCTAGGACAATGATTAATAATTTCAACCAACCGTTGAAGACAGAATTCAATAAAATTTCCCACATTTTGATGGAATCCGAAATATTTTTATCCCGAAATTTCTATCCGGATTAAATATAAATTTGTATTACGTAAAAATCCAACAAAACATTGCGCGCGCAACAATGAAAATTTAAGATTTTCAAAATCCATAAATAATATTTTATAAAATAATTTCGTGTTTGGTGCATTTTTTTATAGTTACTGCCCAGTTTTTATAATTACATCCCATTTATTATTTTTAAAGCCCATTTTCCTGTTAAGCCTAATGCATCCCTCATAGGAAAAATTTGCAGCACAGCGGGGCGGAGAATAACAAGTTGACCTTGCCTGGGTATTCCTCAAAAAGACGTATAGCTGGGCTAGCCATTTTCATCTTGAAAAAAGTAGTATCTGGGCTGGATATCTGGCCTGGGCTAGACGGGCCACAACCCACCCAGTTAATACCCTGCTCTCCTCTGAACAACAACAAAATCATCGCCAAGAAAAACTCTGCAGTGCTCACGCCTCAAAAACACAAATACTGCTCAAGCTGCTTGGTCCCAGCTGTCGGCCGCACCTTGTGCAATTCTCTCGTTTATATTGACTACATAGGTTGACAATGGTGTGGGACCGTGATGTCAGGAAACTAGGAGAAAGCAAAAAAAAATATAGTTATACATAATAAGGAGGCAGTTGCATATGTATGGCTATGGCCCTAGTGGGTGCCTAGTGTCATCCAGTCAAAATAAAGTCATCTCCTGAATCCTCATGTTTGTTGACCATGTTAACAATGCTCGGCGCCACGGCGAGTGGAACAACTCGAAGGATAATGGAGAGGGCCTCGCGGGCCCTACGGAGGTCTGATACAATGCCCGCTGCTCATTCAGGAAGCCAGGATCATCGGACACCTATGAGCACCGTCGAGAAACTGAGACGACATGAAATGGTAAGGCCGCGCTTGGGAGCTCTGGTTTATTTCAAACCTGTATTAACATACAAGTGTAATTTACTCATCATCGGAAGGCCCGAGGTCTATAAGTAAAACCGGCGGGTTACGCGTGTAATTTGAGAGACTAGTGTATATTTTACGAGCATTGCTATATGGACGACATTACCAGACGATACATGCACGACGTGCGTATCATGCCATCCATGGGCAAGGCTGAAACAACAGCTAACGGCTGGATTAGCAATCGTCCGAGTGTCGTTCAACGTTTTTATCATGTGTGAAGTACTTCCGATATTTTACTAGTCGAAATCGACAAACCAAGCGCCTTCGCCTGAGACCATCTGCTTTAATGTACAAGCATCAGTTTTACAAGTGGTTTTGGTTGGAAAACAACGATCCAATCACGGCCTAATATCATGAGTTGGTCGGAAGATCATATGGTTTCACGTCTAACCTACCCGACATGTCGTATAGGCTATGAATGAAACATCATACGATGAACTTCTTACGCACGGAAACAACAAAAGAGGATGATCTGCTTAACAAGCAAATCACTGGCATTAGATCGACATGCAAAACAATATAAAGCATTATTCTCAGGAGGCACGGTGAACAGCTTGTGATGCCGCATGCCATAACATTCCAAGCTCAACCTTGCAATCAAACAGAAGGCCTGGCATTACATAGACAATATTCAGAACAAACTCTTAACACAGGAATATCTCAGCATAGTAACTATTTACTTCTAAACTGAACACAGGAATAGGAAAAAACACTCGACGCTGCTCACAGCAAGGGCGTCCCACTCAAAAATATCAAATGCATGTCTTCTGGCTAACATGAATGAGCAAATTTTGACAAGGTTTTCCAATTCCAATATATTAAACTAACGTCTTCTTGCTAACATCAATGAGCAAATTTTGACAAGGTTATCCAATTCCAATATATTAAGCTAACGTCTTCTTGCTAACATCAATGATTAAACTTTGACAAGCTTTTCTCATTCAAAATATGTAATGCCTATGATCGTGTCCTGTCTTAGCTTCTTGTACTTGTTTGGGCACTTTTTGCCCAGGGCACTCCACGTGTTGTTAAATTGCCAATGGTCTCTGCAGACTAGTCATGTCACCGGTGTCTAATAATACTCTGTAAAGCTTCTCGGTCATTCCTTCTGTAATGTACCGCATCTAGTGACTGCTTCTTTCTGCAAAGTGGAACGACCAACTGGACCCAGTAACGCAGCAATTTGCCTTGGACACGTTGGCTCCTTTTGTGCAGTTCAACTAAAATCAAAGTCGGAATAAAACCGAGCTTTAATTTTGATATCCCTGTAAGCAACAATAGGTATAAGGGAAACAATTACTGAGAAATAACGGTTGATGACTTGTCTTAATGGGAAACAAAGCAGGAGAGGAGCAATTCTCCATCAGTGTGATTCATTCATATTGACTCCTATTTTAACAGAGGCAAAAAAGGAAATAATTACTTGCCGATAAAGGAGGATGAAACAAACGGTGACAGAAAGAAGCATCTAACTTATCTTGGATGGAAAACAAAGTAGGATAGTAGCATTTCTAAAACGGTAGCATTGATTCATATTAACAGAGACACTCTCTTGAAACAACATTTGTTAAAAAATGTAATTTACTTTTAGCAGTGGCATTGCTTCAATTTTCCGGCGGCATTCTAGCAAAATAGCTGTATGGGACATGCTAGCACCATGTGCGTCCACACGTATAAATGGGTGATGCAGAGTATGTAGCCAAGCAGCATATCTGTGTTGGTCCCATATTTGTTCTCTTTGAACTTTTTTCCTATGTGAGGGTAGCAAATCTAGTCCTGCACAAACTACCTGACCCCCCCAGTTTCTTTCCCTTTTCAACAAAGAGATCGGTTCCTTACATATGTGTGTACTGGGTTACCCCCTTTTTCCCTTTTCGACCAACAAAGCGGCTGGATAGCCAGTCTATACTACTTTTCCTCCCTCCTTTCCTCATTGAACCACGTCCTAGATTCATGCTCCACTCCACCGCACCTTTCTTTCCTCTTTGAACCAAGACCTAGATTTGACTACAGATTGAAAAAGATCCACATGCAGCTAGAGCAACGACGGTTTCAAAGAAACTTATACCTTATGGTCGTCGGGATGTGGCAAGGCGTGCGGCATGAGGCCGGATCTGCCCACACTATGTATGGCAGCAAGGCAGAAGGGGTCAGTGGCCCTCCCGCACAGGCGCTGGGTGAAAGAGAACATCGCAGCCGGCAGTGGATTGCCTCCCTCGCCGAAGGCGATATAGTTAACGCTGCACCTCCTCCCCTTCCCGGTGCGACGGGATACGGATGCCTCCTTCACCAGCTGTGAGGGGGGGGGGGAGACAAGAGTCCTACGCAGTCTTGTTTAGGTCTGGTGAAGAGAGGGTGAGAGACCGCGAATATAGCAAACCCTAGCAAATGAACTGAGCCTCCAACTGTAACATATATGTATTGCGGCGAGCGTGTGGAGAGTGCAAACCCTAGCGAACAAGCGCTGAGGCTCCCGCTTATATATATACTAATGTAGTACGGACTGAGCTCTGGTGCCTTCACTCCATCTGCTTTTGGCTGTATGACAAGTGAGCCAGCCACATTGTGGGCCCACCTGTCATAAACCCAAAGGCAGGTGCACTAAGTCAATGAAGCTGCGTCCATATAGTACTCTTGTGTGTATACGACTAATATATAGTGGAGTGGTTTTCTTATTCTCTCCATAACAATCGTTTTAAATTGTTTAAGTATGAAATGAAACTCTTTATTTAATGTACAGAGGGAGTACTACTTCCGATGAACTAACGATCCATGCCCACGCGTCCTGGTCACACTTCCTGTCCTTCACGTGTGGTACACTACCCTCCCTTAAGTGAACAACCACACATGCACCAAATTACTGGAAACGTGTGAGAGTGTGTACAAATAAAGAATTTTAATTTCAATTATCGGAAAGGTTTGAGAGTATTACAAAGTTTGACTTCAGTCAAATCTAATATGCGGAGTAAATAAAAATGGAGGGCTACTACGTCCATTCGAGTTTTTAGTCCACACCATTTTTTAAATCAAAGTTAATAGCTGGACAAATAAAATTACAGGGGAGCTGGAGACAAAGTTGTGAGAAGGCTTAGAAATCAATACAAAACTTATGCTCTTAGTACCAACGTCGATCCTTCTTCGAGGAAACATTTGGTTCATAGCCAATTATGTGATAAAATTGCACCAACGTGAAAGACGACTGCGTCTCCAACGCAACCAAGGTGAACTGACGAAGGATATCATCTTTGTGCGTAACAAGCAAAGAGCACTGATGGAAGACAACATGTTTTTCATTGAAAATTGATCAGCTTCACCAGCCGACGCAAACATGAGGCGCGACCATGAGCATCGATAGTTTGTGGTCTATTTTTTGTCCTAGTTTTTTTGTTTCTTGTTGCTACATTATATACTTGTGGGAGCTTAGATGTGATATCCTTAAATAACATCTAGATGTGAATTGGACAAACTGATTTTCTAACGTACCAAGAAAGAAAACTCGATCAAAAACACGCCCCCGCTTCCAGGTCGCGAGAGTCGTCGCGCACACACACATAGACATAGACATGCATATCCGTGTTTACGTAAAATTCCATTTCCATCTCCATCTCCAATCATATTTGTCCAACTGGCACATTATTCACGTTGTTAAGTATATATGCAACAATATTAACGTACATCATCTCTTGTTTGCACACGTCCGGACCGCTGCCATGGCCGGTCCTGACCAACCCGAACCCTCTTCATCACCCTCGCGTGATTCCCGCCCGAAACGGTCAATGCCGCATTCATGCCCGGCCAGAGCGGACGAAAACTCTCACTTGCGCCAGCATTGAAGCGGCGCGCCGGCCGAGAGAGTGTTGCCCGCACCGCTTCCGGGTGCACGCGGCTGCTCTGCATTCAAAGGTCGCAATAGCCGGCTACAACATCCATGTAAAAAGTTTTTGGGAGTCTGTGCTACAGCTAGCTGTCCTCCCCCAACTCGTCAATCTCTTCCAGAAGTGCTAGTAGTACTCCATGGCGTGATCCATCAACAAGCAGGCGGGAAAGTTATCGTATACTTGGTTTGCGTTGAGTGGCATGCCGAGCGACCGTGTGGGGTCGAGCTGTGGAGGAGGGTGAGACACGACCACGACATACGTGATTTACTGTGTGATTTGACTGCTCCTTAGTGGCCCCTACACGTACTCCCCCTACGTGTATGCAACAGTCACACGTACACATGGACGCAAAAACGCGTGCGACGCCCTAATGCATGCATGTCCGAGCACACGACAGAACACACACGGTCACGCTAAGTGCTCAACCTACACGTGCATGCACACACATACTCAGTCAGGGTGAGCTAGTGACCGTATAAACACCGGAATATATATATATTGAGCGCAATGAGCGTATTATGAAGTCCACTGACCGTATTTTTACAAATATACAGTGACAGACAGTGTATTTATCTTGTTTGAAATTAATCCATATTAACCGGAGAGGAGGCTGTATGGACTAGCATTACTTGCGCGCGGTGGCTCGTAGGACAAGGAGAAACTTTTGACTAATGCAAGCTCTCCGTCGCTCAAGCGGTGGACGTGCAACAGTTAATTCGGTGTCAGATTGCCAAAAGCATACACTTCTATACTACTAGTGCTACTATTGTTCGACTTCCCGAATAGGCGAACAGCCAAGCACAAAGTTTACTAATATAGTCTATAAAGGTAAGTACTATACTAGTACTAGGAACCGGATGGAGGAGCGTCTGCACTCTTATTATAATTTTAAAATGTGATAAAGCAATCTTCAGCACATTTGGTTATCTTCGAGGGTTCTCGCATGTGATAATGTAAGTTGATTGCATGGAACACTCGCCACAATTCTCGCTTAATTCTGGCTCATATCCTGTTACAAATAGTAGTGCTCGGTAATATTTCCTCTTTTTTTGTTATTCAGCATGTAAACAGGTCAGCAAACCTTGTGGCGCATCTTCGTGCGAACCGTGCTTGCTGCAATTTGAATGTGGCCGAGAGCTGGCTTGATGAAACACCTCGCTTCCTACTTCTTGTTTTGCGGGGTACCTCGCTTCCTAGTGACCAGTGTCTTGGCTGATCGTCCTAAGAATGTTATATATGAATAAAGCTCTCTCATTTACTCGCAAAAAGGATTGAGACATATTAACCGGAAAGGAGGGAGTATGGACTAGCACTACTTTTTGGTGTGTCCCGTCAATTCGCAGAACGAGGAGAAGCTTGCAGGACAAGGTGAAGCTCTCTTACGCCTTTTGACTAATGCAACCTACCCTCGGTGGACATGCATCAGTCTATTTGGTGTCAGATTGTCAGAGGCATACACTGGAGTACTACCCAACATGCGGAGTACCATCATTGTTCGACTTCACGAAGAGGCGAAGAGCCGAGCGCAGTAGTACGAGTAGTACTACTACTAGAACCGCATGGTGGAGCATTTGTACTCTTATTTCTTTTTATCTCTGATAAAGTACACGTTTATTCCGGAGAAGGGCGGAAAACGGCAGCCCAACATCATAATGTAATGAATGATATCGATCAACCAACCATGCTCGAATATATCTTGGCCTCCATGCGAACCCGTCTGTGTGTTCTCTCTCCTCGTCTCTCTCAAGGAACGGCGGGTTGGATCTTTGCCGTCAATTGAGATCGGTTTGCTCACACTCCTGTCCCACATGTCAGTGATATGCCAAGAGGAGGTGCGTTGACCGACTGGCCATACGCGTACTTGGTTTTGAACCTTCATACTACTCCTCCCTCCGTCATAGTTTACAGGGCATGCTTCATTATGATGCATTTCTCTCAATGCATTTCCACCACCAGAGAGACTTTAGACGCGTTTGGTTTAATGCTCAATTAATTAGGGCATGGTAACCGCAATCAAGTCCACAATTTTCTCTCCATGTAACTACGGAATGGAGTAAGTGCATGCATGTGTGTACCCGGGGTGGAAGCACTGCATGCATGTGTGTACGCATTATTCCCTCTACTAGTAATAGACGCTGTGCTATAACTACCAATGCTATTTTTCAGGCCGATCGCTAGTCACCTTGGTCCCACAGATCTTTTTTATTTTTTCTAAAGCACTATGTATAAATAGTGACGGATGGAGTAGTATGAGCGGATTCAAAGAAGAGCATATTGATGGTTGCTTCTTCAGAGCAACTTACAGTGGGAAAGGTGGGGCTTACGATTTGACTGCTCATTACTCACTATTAATGCGGCGCAATGACCGGGATGAGTCTCCCATGCGGTTGTGCACTACCTCCTCGGTTCTTAAATATAATCCGGAGTATATTTGTCTTTCTAGAGATTTCAACGAGTGACTACTCAAATATTTGTCTTTTTAGAGATTTCAAATGGACTGGCACATACGGGTGTATATATATATTTTAGAGTGTAGATTCTCTCATTTTGCTCCGTATGTAGTCACTTGTTGAAATCTCTAGAAAGACGAATAGAATATTTAGGAACGGAGGGAGTACACATAGGGGCAAAATGAGTGAATCTACACTCTAAAATATGCCCGTTTGAAATTTGTAAAAAGACAAATATTTAGGAACGAAGGAGTATAATTTTGTGCATGGCACATGGACCCGGATGATGAAGAGGCTTCTGGCAATGCTATCAAGCTTCCATCATTTGTTTACATAATTGACGTACTATACAAATAATTTTCCAATGAGACATGAAATTGTACAATGGTGTGAGCTTTCAGCTTCTGTTTCGCGTGTCTTGCCATCGATGCTCTTTCGGCAACAATGAAAAACTAACTTCCTTGCTAATGCATGTCAATTATTAGCAGACCAGAGCTAATAATTACATCACAACTGAAGATAGAGTTGTGAGAAGGTGTTAAATTAAAATCGATCCATGCTTTCATTGGCAGCAACGTCCCCCCAGCTCTGTCTAAATCAACAAGGCATGTTGGGAAAAAAGTAGCTGTCTGGAGCATGCAACATTCCGATCATTTTGTGCAGTTCCACTAAAATAGAGTTGAGCGTCCCTGTTCCAAAGATATTAAGTGTGATTACGATAATAGAGGACTGCTGATGAAACAATAAACACATAAATAGAAGCCGGTCACCTTTGCAATCTCTTTTAAGACTAACTAGTTGGAGAAGATTAGGCTCGGAGTTGGACGAGGAGGATAGAGCAAAACCAATCTCCCTTTGTGCAGTCACACTGAAATGTAGAGACGTTGCCCATGTGACATTTTAGTACAACTGCACAAAACACTCTTAAGAAAAAAGTGATTTGTGCAGTTCACCAAAAGGTCGCAATAGCAACGAGGTGAAATGGATAGCCCTGTTTGCAAAAAAGAGGTAGAAAGGAAACAATTACTGGCCAATAACAGTTGATGACACATGCGACGACAAAAAAGAAGCATAATCCTCGCCCTAAGGGAAGATAACAACACGGTTGTGTTTGTCTAAAATGGTGTGAGGACGAGAATGCAATATGGAAAGTACGCTGGACGAGCTACGTTTTGGGCAAAGAACTATGGAAGATCCACATGCAGCGACGTGGGAAGACGGGCAGTGGAGCAAGGCTGGAGGGGATACCTGGAGGTCGTCAGGATGTAACTAGGTGAGCGGCGGCGGGCGGAATCTGCGAGCAGGTGGCGTAGGCCCTGCCGCGCCGGAGCTTGGTCAGAGAGAACGGCGTGTACCGTAGATTGGGACGTGCTGCCTCGGCGCTGTCGAACAGAGAAACGATGAACTTCCTCCCTTTCCCCTGGCGGACGGGATGCGTTCGGATCAGTGACCAACGGTGAGAGAGATAGAGGCCACCACACTCCCTTTCCCCCGGCAGATGGGATGCGGTCGGATCAGTGACCAACAGTGAGAGAGAGAGAGGCCACCGTAGCCTTGTGTGAGATACTCTGAAGAGCGACAAACGAGGCACTCAAGGCTCCATTGTATATAGTGAGCGGACTACCTTTTTCTCCATAAAAATCATTTTATATTCTGTGTACGTGCCATTGAGCGCTATAACTTTATTTAAAAATAACACGGCAACGCGTCAAGTCGAACTTTGTTTCGTGCAGGCGTGGTACACGACCTCCCTAGGTAAACAACCGCTACAGGCGTTCAAATTAGCACGTGGTCTGCCATTTCATAAAGAAATGAGCTCCACCATGTACCCGCGCGGGTGTGGCTGGGCACGAAGCACGAGTACATGCACGGTGCACCTATTCTCTTCTTGTATACGTACACCACCTACGTGGGGTTATGTGAGAGAGATACAAACCTAGAGAGATATAGTGTGTGGATTCTTGAGAGTTTGTTTGGGGGGGGGGTCAATCAAAAAATGTAACATATGCAATGTGTGTGAAATAGAGTCCTGGATATAACATATATATAGAGGGGGCGATACACGAGAAGAGAGTGGAGGTATCACCGGCTTGAGGTGTCCATAGAATCGAAAAGAGGGATGATGTGTGTGTGTGCGCGCGCGCGATCGATAAAGAGTGCCATCGAATTTGTGTGTGCCCACGTCAAAGATATAGAGTGGCTGGCCTACTGGAATGTGAGAGGGGACATGTGCAGTTTGTCTCTATGGCATGGATACCTACCTGCAGCGCTCGACTACCGGTGTGTGGTGGGGGAAGAGGGAGGCCCAATTAACTATAGAGGTACAATGGCTGGTATATGTGTGGAGGAGGAGAGAGGCCTACCTCATGTATTAAGGAGATCTATCTGCCTCATGTATTAAGGGAGATCGATCGGCATCCATGCATATGTGCATGAGAGGAATAAGGTTGGGAGAGAGACGGATCTAGAGTGTTGGAGGGGGTGGTAGTTGAGTTGCTTCTAACAAATGGTGGGATAGGCTTGCTAGACAAACGGAGGGCACGCCCGCAATATCAATAAGAGAGGAGATGGCTGCTTGTTGTCTGTGCACGTGCGTGTGAGAGACAGGTCAGGAGGCATGCACGACAGGTCAGGAGGCATGCACGACAGGTCAGGAGGCATGCACAAATGATGAGGGGGGAAGATGTGGCTGTGGTAAGCAGACA
>NC_041385.1:659175649-659177923 GCF_002162155.2 Triticum dicoccoides | reverse complement strand
GGGGGGGGTAGTTAAAGTCGATCCAGGTATATGTTGGGAGATTGATCGGTATACATGCATGTGTGTGTTAGAAGCAAACGAGACATGAGGAGAAGGATAGAGATAGAGGGATGCATGTAGGAGGTGGTACGAGAGGCATACTATATCGAGCGGGGAGGAGTGTGCGAGTACGAGAACGATGAAAAGAGTGGTGGGAGTGAGGCATGGACGGTGACAAGAGAAGAGGGGAAGCTTGTGTTTGTGCTAGGCACAACTGGCTAGAGAGGCATATTGATCGATGTGTGCCGTAAAGAAGGAGCTGGGGGGCCTACACACACCGTGGGTGAACGACCTAAAGTGAAAAGACGAATTTGCACGATGGAGCTAGAGAATGCTGAGGGAGGGTGAGAGGGATGCGGGCGTGTGCATGCACAAGAGAAAGTTAGCGCTAGCTACAAAGATAAGAGGGTTGTGTGGGTGTAAAAGACGAATAGAGATCATATATACTTCATTATAAAAAGCGAATTTGGATATTTGAAGAATTTATCATAGTGTTTTAAACCGACGTATGTGTGAATATATATAACGGTGATACACATGGTGTGTTTATGAACATGTTATACTACATTTAATATATTTATCTCTACTCTTATAAAAAAACGGAGTTGTTGATGATGGTGTGCCTGCCATCCTGCATTATAGGCCGTCCGATTTATATCTGGCGAATAGCAAGGAAACTATGATGGTTGAAGTTGGCAACAATCATGATTGTAGATTCTTATTGAAATAGAGAAACGAATTCAAATTTAGTTCGAATTGCAGCAGTAGTATAGACATTTGGAATGCACTAAAATGTTGGTATGAGTAGGTTACATGCATTGTGCAGCAAAGCGAAAAAAATTAATCGGACATAACATGGATTCATACTCCCTCCTTCCATCTATATAGGGCGTAATGAGATTTTTAAGACTGCCTTTGACTATTGACAAGATTAATAATACATGACATGCACAACGTGAAAATTATATCATTGAAAGAACCTTTCACTGACGAAGTTAACGGTGTGCTTTGTGTAAGTTGCATGTCATATATCATTGCTCTAATATTTGGTCAAAGTTAGCATCGAAAAACGTATTAGGCCCTATATAGATGGAAGGAGGGAGTAGCTTTGAATAGCATTTGTATAGTAAAATGGAGCAAGACTCTCTCTTTGTGTGGTGTGAATAGTTTTATTTTTTCGTTTTCATTTTTGTTGAGGGAAGTGTGAATTGATTTGGTACGTACAAGTACAATATTACTACACGTTAGGCTTGTCCCTAAAATTCAACCCACGTCTTGTTATATCCTGAAAATTCAGATATCGTGCTCCCAAAACTGGTGCCTTCACAACCCACGCCTTGCTATCCCGAAATTACAACATGCGCGAAAACTCCTTCCAGCTGCCAAATCCCGACCCGTGAAATCCCCCTTCTAACCCTGAGCCGAAAGGGCTGCTAGTTCAAATCGGTGGGGGGTACTTTTGTAACACACCCTACATTTTGGACAAGCGCGTCCCTAAGTCATGCTTCACCCCCTCCCATCGCCCCCTTTTCGCCATTCGAAATACCAGGCCGCCATAACCTCTCTGCTCAAGCCGCGAAACCCCACCCTCCTCCGTCCGCCACGTCACCGCTGCCCAGCCGGAGCCTCTTCCCCGACGACATCGTCCACTGCAACAGCTCGACGTCCCTCGTCCACCTCCCCTGATGAGGATCCGTCGTCCCGCCGGTTCAGCCGCCCCGTCCTCCACCTCCAAGGAGCTGCTCCGACGATCGCCTCGTCTATCGCGGCTGCTCCATCCCCACAGCGCCGCCTTAACCTGCTCCACCGGAACCGCAGCATCCTCACCGACTCCTCGGACGAAGCCGAGGCCTACTCGGCGCCACCAAAGAGGTTGTCCACTCATCGCATCACACCTTCTCCTTAACTCGACCACCCGGCGCCGATGGTGCTCCATCCTGCACCACCATGGAGCGGCTACCTTGAAGCCGGCACCGCGGGCGACATCTCCACGGCGGGTCTCCCCCAGTGTGAGGCCCCTTCGGCGGCGGCGTCCATACCAGCCGGATCTGCTGCTGCTGCTCTGGCTCTCGCTCGTTCGCTCACGCTGCTGCTGCTGCTCCGGCTCTCGCTCGATCGCTCGCTCGCCCAGCTGCTGCTGCTGCTCTCCCCCTCGCTCGTGCTGCTGCTCTGCTCCGATTAAGCCACACTTCAGTCGACTGAATCGACTTTTGGGTCAGTCGATTTTCAAGGGTT
>NC_041385.1:659147589-659175428 GCF_002162155.2 Triticum dicoccoides | reverse complement strand
GGAGAGGTACCCCACTATCTATCTTAGGGTTCAGGGTGGGGGGGGGGCTAGAGGGCTGGTCGGGGCGGCGGTGGCGAGTTGTTTCGGGGCGGTGAGGCGGCGCTAGGGACGGCGGTTCGGCCTGTGGTGGCAGGAGGCTCAGGGGTGTGCAGGTTGAAGATGAACTGTAAGCCCTCCCTAAACTACATGTCAAGTGTCTCTCTGCTACCATTGCGTTCAGTTTCGACATTAGCATTCAGATTCCACAGTTAATTTCAGTTTCGACAGTTAAGTTCAGAGTCAACAGTTTTTACCTCATCTGTTGTAGTCAGGTGGTTTTTGGTGATGGTAATTTTACATCCATTTTCATCATCTATTGGAGATGCTATTAGAATCCCACTTGAGATTGACGATGTCTGTCTTGTGCTGCTTCAGCCTTGACGTCTTACGGCTCACCGGAGCTGCTCCAATGATAGAAGGATCCATCACAACAGAGCAGTGCCCTGGACGCCATCTACAGATTCCTCAGATCTTCCTCCACACCTCCGACAGCCACCTCTGCCTCAACTGCTTCAGCGCCCAACCCAATGATGCTGAGGTCGACACGACTACGGCAAAGAGGTTGTACACTTGTTGCGTCACTTATTACTATACATTCACATCGATCCATTAGGGCTATTTTGGTTCAACGGAAAAACATAGCAATAGGGAATTTATCAATGGCACTCTACTATTCAATTATTCATGCATTTTGTTGAAAGGAATGAAGAAAAACATCCACCTGGACCTACTTTTCGAAATCCTATGCATGAAAACAAGACCAAGTGCATTAGTGCCAGAATAACATTCTAACTGTACACGCTTTCATATGGTTTCTCTTTATTTTGGCCATGTTTCTTTGCATTCCTCTGCTCTTCCAATTCCTATAAACCAAACACCCAAGTTGATAGAAATCCTGTGTTTACAAATGCTCTGTTTACCATGTGCATTTTCCTATCCTATTCCGGTGTTTTTCCTATCCCTGCGTTTTATGAATCATGCAAGCCAAATGAGCCCTTACAGAATTACTTCAGTTACAGGTACGTGTCGAAGGGAACTTTGTGTGGTTTGTCCTGCTCCTGCCGCAACGTCGTCCACCTCACCTGAGCTGCTCCATCGACAGAAGCATCCACCAAACCAGACATCACGACTCCTGACCATCTTTCGCCGCCTCAGATCTCCTTCCCTGCCGCCGGCACGCACCCCAACGGCATCACCATCATCGACTCAGCAGATGAACCTGAGGAGTACACGGGTCCACAAGAGAGGCCGCACTCTTTTGTTTCTGCTTATGTTATGCATTTCTTAAACTTACCTGCTACTTTATCGTCATGTTCTGCTCTTGGACTCCCAACTCAGGTCCAAATTCATGTTCAAACTTGAGTTCTAAATTAGTTGTGGGGCACATATCGAGGCAACAATGAATAGTATGTTTGTCTAATATCTGGTTCACCTAGGGTATGCCTATGTTGTTCATCTTGGGTGGGAAACAAATAGTAAAGCAATCATCATCTGTCTTTTTATTAATTTAAAGCAATCATCAGCCTGCTATCATTATTTTTGGACCCATCCACTGGTTGTTACCATCACTCTAAATTTCTGCATGCTCTCCTTACATAATCTCACCATATTTTTTCGTATGCATGTCAGATATTGTACACAGTCATGCTGAACATGTAGAGAAAAAGAGAAGAGTTTTGCGTGGCAATACAATGTCATGCAGACATCGCTCCATGGTGGGTTCAATGGCAAACCCTCCGCACCCCTCTCCAGATTGTAATCTAGAGGAAGATATCTGTTCTGAGGCGTATTCAGACGCCGCTGACCACTCCTATTTACCCCCAAGGTGTTTGCTCTACCATGTCATGACGATGTTAGTCATATCATGCATATGTTGCCTTGCAGTGCCTACTTTTGACATCATATATGTCATCCGCTTAGTTTAGACATGTTCTGTAATGCCACCTATTTAGTTTCTATATCATATATGGGAATTATGCAGTCTCATGTCTTTTAGCCAGCCATAATATATGTGAAATGTGCAATGCCATCCTGTTTAACCAGGCATCATATATTTGAATGATATCTTGCCCATCCTTTTCTTTATTACATTTACATTTGTCGACAATGTTTGTACATTAAACTACTCTTCCTGTGAATCAGCCATTTGGGTGGGAGATGGAAAAATCTGGAGTGAAAACAAGGCCTTCAGAGTAGACAGTGCTACCTGTCGAAGCAGATCTCTTGTTGGGTCCCGATAGCTCCTCAGAGATGGATTCAGAGACAGATGACCAGTCCTATTCCCCCAGTGAGGTGTATGCACTAAATTGGCATGGTTATACTGCTCATATCATGCATACGGTGTCTTGCATTGCATAGTTTAGACATCATATACAAAATATGCAACACCATGTTCTTAGTTCAGATATCACATCGAATGCCCTCTGTTTAGCATATAAATCACATATGTGAATTAAATGATGCGATCCTGATTACTTAGATAACATGTAGGTGAATTATGTCATGCGATCCTGTTTAGTTATTCATCATATCTTTGAATTATGTTATGCTATGCTATCCAGTTTAGATAGACATCATATATGTGAAATTATGTCATGCTATCCGTTTTAGTTAAACAATATACATGTTAACTAGTTCATGCCCTCTTTTTTCCACACTATCTATTGCTTATGTCTCTCATACAATGTCTATACATTCAACTATGTTTCCTGTTTATCAGCCATTTGAATTGGAGCGGGTGATGCCAGTATCTAGCGGAATAAGAGCACGGTCTTCAAATAAAACAGTGCTACCTCTTGGTGGAGAAGCACCCCGGTTGTACATGCACAAGAACCAGCCCTACCACACATAACCCAAACTCTCGCAGATTGTACCCCTACTGCGATGGATAGAGAACTAGCTTCACCCAATCTAACCCCAACCCCAGCCGATAGTAACCCAGTTCCTGTTGACACAACACCATCTCCACCACAGAGCTCCCAAACAATAGCAGTTAGTAAGGCAGCTCCAGTGCCCAAAGGGCCAATACTATCATGGCGGACCCCAACTCCACCAGTTAGTACACCTATTCCTGTGGAGGAAGCACAACCAGCCAGTCGTAGTTTAGCATCTATCGCATTTGACGTTGTTAAATCGTATGTGCATATCTTCCCATCTTGGAAATATTATACTGAAGATGAAGGAAAATGCCAGTTGCAGGTGTTTGTCCAGGAGTTATGTGTAAGTAATGTTATTCATGGCAATTACTTTGCTTCGTCCCATACATCCTACCTCCATGATGGTTATAATACAGCAAATTTTCCCATTTTTCTCTATAGAGAAGGACCAATTTGGAAACTCAGGATGAGGTAACCTGTGCTAATACCTCTGCTATCTTCAAGAATGCTTGGTGGCAGTATCAGAATTACCTGAAGAAAACGTACTTCACCGGCAAAGAAACTCATCAAATTCCCTTACGTTCTCCTGAGACACATTTACTGGACGATGACTGGGAACGCCTTGTTCTGTACTGGTCCTGAACCAAGAATGTGGTAAGGTCTATGAGCTCATTTTCTATTTTTAAGTATTTTATTCTTGCGTCTTATTGTACTCTGTTCATGTAGAACAAGTGCCTAAACCTGAAGAACAACTGTTCTAATTTAAGATTCCATTGCTATCATAGTTCAAAAAAGCGCTAGGCGTTAATTGTGCGTTTTGCCACCGCCTTGCGCTTTACTGACCAAAGCGCATGCTTATGCACAGCTATGCACAGATTAAGCATAGTTATGCACAATGCGTTTTGCCAACTCCTAGAGCCTAGGCGCGCCCTTTTAAACAATGATTGCTTTGCTCTTGTATCACTGTATTTACTGATACGAACTTATTTTTAAATTGAAGGATCCAATCGAAACTCCAATGGCACAGCAGGTATGTTCACACATGTTTCTTTAACAGGTTTGCTCTTATCAATAGCTCTGTTGATTTCAATTTCAATTGTGTATGCAGTTCACTTTCATATCATGCACATTACTAGCATCACAACAGAGCCAATAGTGTTGTTGTACATGTAGACCCGTGGTACCCATCTGAAATCTTGTTGTGCCGTGTAGTTTCCCACACATTGTATTCTTTCACTGCTGCTTTGTCTTGAACTGATATGATTTGAACTGTGTCTCTATTTTGATTTGGCAAGACAATGCAGTGACCATAGGACATAGATATATGTTTGTTTGATGCTTTTATTATGTACTAGTACTTGGCAATAGAAGACTTGGTAGTTTAATCATGTCCACCTTACTAATGAACTGGTTCACCGAAATGAGTTTCATATACTAGTACATGCTAAACTTGTTATGTGTCTGCTTGTTTCTTCTTTTAGAATGCTGACAGAATATTGGGGAAGAGTGCCTTATTGAGCAATGGTAAAGGAACTAATGCAGATAAGGTTCAGGATAGTGACACATCCTTGTTGGTCTCCAACAAAGCTGATAAAACAGCTAAGGAAGACTATCTTGAAGACAGCGAGACAACCCCAAAGTCCTGTCTTGGTTTATTGTTCGAGTTACTCGCCACTACCGCATGCACAATATATTCAAACTCACTGTCTGAATCAGTTCGGTTTCTTGAGTCTCAACTACAAGCTGAAAGACATCGATCAGCTATGCTGCGACAAGAAGCGGAAGGACTGCGGAAGTCCCTGGAGCATTCAGATGCATACTTTCTGGTGCAATAGCAAGCGTTGGAGGATTTTAGCGCCAAACAGGACAAAGCGAATCAGCTTGCTAAGCTTATTGCCAGCATGGTGGATACCTAGGATAACATTTCTTGAGCTCTTCTGAAGTTGTTTCAGTTATGCTCTTGTTTTGTTGCCGCGTTTATTTGCACTGGTGGCCAATTTTGACGGCCAAGTGTATGTAATATGCTGCTTTGTTCCCTATATTTGCACTGGTGGCGAACTTTGATGCCCAGTGGATGTAATATGTGTAATAGTGGTAATAGGCTAGCCTTAATTGCTTGCTTATTTATTTCCTTATTGTCTTGTTTAGTTGTTTGCTTGTAGTCACTGCAGTTCTTTTTCTGTGTTTTCTAGTGGCCACAATAGCCTATTTTTGGTAACTAGGCCAAAATAATCATGGCAACACACGGACTATTGTAACCATGGGCCTCCTACAGGCCGTATGATCCATGGGCCTTCGTTCGGCCATAGGACCATTGGCCTTCTATACGGGCCGTAGGATCCATCGGCCTTCTATACGGACCTTATGGATCAATGGGCCTTCTATGGGTCATAGGGTCCATGGGCCTTCTACGGGCCGTACCATCCATGGGCCTCATACGGGCCGTAGGATCCATGGGCCTTCTACGGGGCGTATCATCATTTCGCCAATCATGGGTCATACTATTCGTGGACCATAACGGGCCGTTAATAGGCCGTATTTGATAACTCTATGAAAACAGCCCAACAGGTTTTTTACATGAAAACGGCCCAACGTACTAACAGTCCGCAAACGGGCCGACTGTAACGACGGGCTGAATTTGGCGCACAAGCAGAAAATGACAGTAACAGGCCGTATGTAACCGAATGCTGCAAATGAGGCCAAGAATCAATGGGCCCTAAGAAGGCCGAAAGATAACTTGGGCTGGAAACGGCCCAATGGAATAACGGGCCATTAATGGGTATAAAGTGATACATTGTTCATTACGGGCCAGTTTTACAACGGGCCGTTAATGGGCAAAGAGTTACAAAGGTCCTCATATGGGCCGAAAGAAGTCATGGGACACACATGGGCCGGAAGTTAAAACAGGCTGAATCATATTGGACGTCCCAGATGACGCTACTGGGCCTAATTCGGATAGGGCGTAACGGGCCCTTGGTTAGCGGGCTGTAAATCGGCTATATGCGAACAGGCTGTTAACAGGCTTTCCGTGGGCCGGCCCGCCACCTTTTGACCAAGTCAAACGGGCCGGCCTTTTCACAGGAATGGGCCTCTGTTGGGCCATGCCACATGTCGACGTATCATAGGCGCCTTCTGTCCAATGAGTGGATGACATCTGTCCCAACGGTGAGCCGACACGTGTTTCCTCCAGCCAATGATGATTTTACACGTGGAAAATCCCCATTGGTCGGGGCTATTAACGGGTTATCGGATCCAAAACCCGACCCGATAGCTTAATGGTGTTCCATTACGGTGGATGCCACGTGTCGATCACCCTTGACGAAAGTAGTTCTGTGACGCGCGATTTATCATCATGGAAGTGGACACTTCCGTGATGATAATTTTGGTAATGTCATGGAACACTTCTATGACAGCACATGTATGACTATCTTGATTCTGTCATAAATTTGTCATGGATGTACATGCATGACAAAAAACACGACCTACTGTGACAAACATGTATCATCACGGAAGTGTATTTTTTTGTTAGTGCCAAGAGCCTTGCACTTTTCAGCTTCATTGTATGCTTAAACACACTTGGCGGCAAGATTCTTCATGCGTTCTCTTGAGCCTTTGGCTTCTTCATGCTTCATGCGAAATGCTTCTTTGAGGGCATTCAACATCAGCTTTAATTTCTGAACATCAGCCACACTGAGCTTGACCACATGCTTCTTGAACTGCTCTTTCTCAAAATCAATTTTGTTGTTGAGTTCGATGATCTTCTGAGCCAGAGCCAGCTCAGGAGCAATGGCTGCTTGGAAGGCGACGCTGATGCCTATCGGAAGCTGAAGATCATCAAAGCTGAGATTTGGGTTGTCAAACCACTCATCAATGAAGTTGTCCAGGATTTGTACATTAAATAGAGGCAGATCATTTAAGATCTCTGCCTCTTGCTTGCTCTTTATCAGTTGTACAAGAGCATCCTCACCAAACTCGTCATCAGATGACAGATTAATAGCCTCAGATTCGTTCCTTAGAACTGCAGCTGGTGTCAGTGCTTGACTTGTCCTCTAAGCAGTTCTCTTTTGAGGCTTCTCGGTCCGTTTGGAGACACGAGATTGATCTTCAGAGGTGTTACTTGGAGCAGGAAGGGCAGTTGCCAATGGCTTCACTCGAGAAGCTTTTGGTGCAGCAGTGGGTTTGGAAGCTTTAGCTTTCTTCTGCTTCTTCGGCTTAGGAGGAGGATCTGGTGCATCATCAGTGTCAGCATAACCATCAGAATGATCCACATTTGCACCTTGAACAGCGATGTGTGCGAGGAGGCCTTCAAAGTTGTAGAAGCGACCGATCATGTTTTCATTGGCTTCACGGGTGCCATCTTCCTATGGAGAGGACGGACCAGGGTTGAAGTCAAGTCCGAATGCCTTTTTGTTCTTCACAGCAGAATCTTTGGCGAACTGGTAGTTGCGCTTGAAGAGATGGTCTTCGCGACACCACAGCAGAGAAGAAGGGTCAGCATTCTATGGCTCTGGTCCGCAAACCATGCATGGATAGAAGCCTTGCTCAATAGCTTCAGTTTGGGTTCTGGGTTGAAGATTTTTGTACAGAATATCTCCCCAGGGTCGCTTGATGGCATTTTTCTCAGCATACTCTTCAGTGATAAAATGGTACGTGAACCATTCCTCAACCCAGTATCTTCGAATCCATTGAATGCGATTCTTGCATCCAGTATAGGTTTCCTCTAGGTCTGTTTTGTACAGTTCATGCAAATCGGGAGGCAAATCCTTGGAAGTGTTCCCATGATGCTTTCTGCCACCCTTTCTTGCTTGTTTCTCAGTAGCCATGAAGCTTAACCTAAAAGGCTTTAGAACTTGCAAAGGCTTCTTGCGGCTAGTCAGACAAGAACTTGCTTTAGGAAAATTTATATGATTCTTTAAGAACTCTACAAATGAATGCAGACTATGAGAACCAAGGGATTCTCCCACAGACATGTACCTGTGACAACATTAGAATGCGAGGGAAGGGGAAGATGTCATATGCATTCTCAGAGGATTTTGAAGATAAATCAGTTTGAAGACATTGACCTCATATCACGAAGACATTCACTGATTTGATGAGAGTTGATTCCAGATTTGTACGAATTCAAGAATAAGTACAAGTGAGGAATCTAACTTGTAGTGAAGCATAAGTGAACACACTAGGAACAGTATGAGATGCAGAGAAAAAAAGATCCAACTTTGGAGAGGTAGAAACTACTTTTGGTAAGGAGGGATGAATCTATCAGATCAAAAAGACGGTAAAAAGAGAGTTTTAATTACCACTAGAAGAACTGCTAGACGGAGGGGAAGTTGAGGCCGAGAAGTTCAATCTCCCGTGCCCTAACTTGGCGACAAGAGACCGCTACGGCGGCAGCGGAGAAGATGAGGTCCGCGGCCGGCGTGAGGACGGCGTCGGAGAAGTCGCGGCAGCTAAGTGCTTCATCGCCGGCGTCGTCAGGAGCTAGTGGTGGCGCTAGGGTTTTCGGGAGGTGGCGAGGTGGAAGAAGAATTTTTGACCGTGATGGGATGTGTATTTATAAGGAAAGGGACGACATAGCGTAATTACCCAGGTGCCCCTGGCGATTCGCATTTGAAGGACACGTGGCGTGCATGCAACTCCTTGGTAGTTGTTCCATGTTCCCACGCACGCCTGGATTGTCGGGGCGGTCGTTCCGAATTCTTAGGATTTCTGGTGATAAAGATAGAGCATTTAAAACAGACATAAATGTTTGTCAGATTGACATCAGCTGACAAGGTTCAGTGAAGACAATTAAGAGTTTTCAATGGAATGCATATGAGTTGGACAGATAGAGTTGAGGTAGCAGCATAGATAGGTTAGGGTCCGATCACATTCACTTAGATCAAAAGATTCAACAAGAAGTCATAGCTATAAGTGAATGCTGTGGAGGACAGAACACAAGCCGTAATCAACCAGATGAAGATAAACTTGAATACAAGTCAGGGAAAAAGACAAATCAATTATGAAGTTTTTTTTGCAAACATAACGCCAAGAGGAACACTTCAAACAAAAGTTTGCCGGTGGCGTTACCCACCGTATAGGAAGTATTACACCCAGACACGGCGCACAATTATCGTGGCACTCCGAAGTCAAATTCCGCATTAATGTAGTCACACTTAGAGTGTATGTCTTCATTGATTGAAGATATACGTTACTTCGTGTGTTGCATATCTAAGTCATCAAAATGCATAAGTGTTAGGATGTGTGTCCCATTCACAGGACATTTGAGGATTCCAAGATGTTTAGCTCACACTGCAACTTGCAAAACCTTTTCTCATCCAAGGGCTTTGTGGAGATATCTGCCAATTTCTCTTCAGTGTTGACGTGAATGATATCAATATCTTCCTTCATAACATGATCTCTGAGGAAGTGATGACGAATCTCAATGTGCTTTGTCTTCGAGTGCTGAACTGGGTTGTTGCCAATCTTGATGGCACTCTCATTGTCGCAGTAGAGAGGCAGATTCTTCAGGTGTATACCATAGTCCTTGAGAGTTTGCTTCATCCAGAGAAGCTAAGCACAACAAGATCCAGCAGCAATGTATTCAGATTCAGCAGTGGAGAGAGATACACAATTCTGCTTCTTTGAAGACCAACAGACAAGTGATCGTCCCAGAAAGTGACATGTGCCTGATGTGGACTTGCGATCAACCTTGTCACCGGCATAATCAGCATCTGAGAATCCAACTAGATCAAACTCTGAGCCGTTTGGATACCATAATCCTAGTGTTGGGGTGTAAGCCAAATATCGAAGAATTCACTTCACAACCAAGTGATGCGATTCCTTTGGTGCCACTTGGAATCGGGCACACATGCAAACACTAAGCATTATATCTGGCCTAGATGCACATAAGTAAAGAAAAGAACCAATCATGGAGTGGTATACCTTTTGGTCGAACTCTTTACCATTATCGTCGGGACCCAGATGACTTTTGGTTGGCATTGGCGTCGTGTAACCTTTGCAGTCTTGCATCCCAAACTTCTTCAGGCAATCTTTGTGATATTTTTCTTGAGATATGAAGATACCATTGTGTTGTTGTCGAATTTGGAGACCCAGAAAGAATTTCAGTTCACCCATCATGGACATCTGATACTGTTCTTGCATCATGTGACGAAACTCATCATTGTATTTCTTGTTGGTGCAGCCGAAGATAATGTCATCCACATATATTTGGCACACAAACAGTTCACCATCATATGTCTTCGTGAAGAGAGTGGGATCTAGTGAACCAGGTTTGAAGCCTTTGCTCTTCAGGAAGTCCTTGAGCGTATCATACCAAGCACGAGGAACTTGTTTGAGGCCATACAGTACCTTGTTGAGCTTGTAAACCATATCAAGATGTTTTGGATCTTCAAAGCCAGGAGGTTGTGCAACATATACTTCTTCTTCTATCTTTCCATTGAGAAAAACACTCTTCACATCCATTTGATACAGGAGGATGTTGTGATGATTTGCATAGGCAAGTAGTATGCGAATGGCTTCAAGCCTTGCCACAGGAACAAAAGTTTCATCAAAGTCAATCCCTTCCACTTGAGTGTAGCCTTGTTCAACGAGACGAGCTTTATTTCTGACCACTTGACCATGTTCATCTTGCTTGTTGCGATATATCCATTTGGTGCCAATGATATTGTGCTTCCGAGGATCAGGACACTTGACCAGTTCCCACACATTATTCAACTCAAACTGTTGAAGCTCTTCTTGCATAGCTTGAATCCATTCAAGTTCCATGAAGGCTTCGGTGACTTTCTTGGGTTCTGAGATTGAGACGAATGAAAAATGTCCAGAGAAATTGGTGAGTTGTGTTGCTCTTTGTGTGGCTCTTGAACGAGTGAGCGGACCAGGTGCATTGAGGCTATCGATCATCTTCTCAATCTATACTTCATTTGTAACACGAGGATGAGCAGGACGAAGATTTTGTTCATTCTGATCAATGTCATCATTTGGAGGATTATCTTCAGGATGAGCATTGTCTTCAGGTTGAGTGGAAGCAGAAGTGATCAGTTCTTCTTCAGTCTGATTCTCAGAGGGTATGATTTCTCCAGTTCCCATTTGCTTGATTGACTCGCTAGGGGATAATTCATCTAGCACATTTGGCAGGTGCTCTCTTTGCGAGCAGTTAGTCTCATCGAACCGCACATCCATAGTTTCAACCACTTTATAGTGAAAGAGGTTGAAGACTCTGTAGGAGTGCGAATCCTTTCCGTAACCAAGCATAAAACCTCCATGTGCTTTCGGTGCAAATTTGGAAGTGTGATGTGGATCCTTGATCCAGCACTTAGCACCAAATACTCTGAGGTAACTTATGTTTGGCTTCTTACCAGTTAGGAGCTCATAGGAGGTTTTCTTCAGAAGCTTGTGAAGATAAACATTGTTGATGATGTAGCATGCAGTGTAAATGGCTTCAGGCCAGAACTTCCGTGGAGTCTTGTACTCATCAAGCATTGTTCATGCCATCTCAATAAGAGTTCTGTTCTTGCGCTCCATGATGCCATTTTGCTGAGGTGTGTGAGGAGCAGAGAACTCATGAGTGATACCCATGGTATCCAGGTAGAGGTCGAGGCCGATGTTCTTGAACTCAGTGCCGTTGTCGCTTATGATGTGCTTGATTTTGACACCATAGTTCATCATGGCACGATTGGCAAAGCGTTTGAAGACATCCCGCACTTCAGTTTTGTAGAGGATTATATGCACCCAAGTGTATCGAGAGTAATCATCAACAATGACGAAGCCATAGAGGCAAGCAGTAGCATTGAGAGTGGAGTAGTGAGTAGGGCCAAATAAGTCAATGTGCAGCAGCTCAAAGGGTTGAGACGTGGTCATGATTGTCTTCGAGGGATGCTTGGCTCTTGTCATCTTTCCAGCTTCGCAGGCACCACAGAAATGATCCTTCTTGAACTTAATGCCTTCAATGCCCACAACATGCTTCTTCTTCACGAGAGTGTGCAAGTTCCTCATGCCAGCATGCCCTAGCCTTCGATTCCAAAGCCAGCATTCTGAAGCTTTTGCTAGAAGACATACGGCCATCTGTGGACCTGCTGAGAAATCTACCATATACAGATCATCTTTTTGATATCCTTCAAAGACTAGAGACTTGTCAGATTCCATCAGTACAAGGCAGCAATATTTTCAAAATAGCACAATCATGTTTAAGTCACAAAGCATTGAGACAGACATTAAGTTGAAACCAAGGGATTGAACAAGCATCACTTTATCCATGTGCTGATCCCTTGATATTGTAACTCTACCTAGACCAAATACCTTGCTTTTACCAGTGTCAGCAAATGTGATGTGGCTCTTGTTTGATAGACGTAGTGTTGAATCCATCAGAAGACTTCGATCGCCAGTCATGTGACTAGTGCACCCACTGTCCATAATCCATTCTGAAGAATGAGGTGTCGTAGACTACATTGCAGTTTGGGGGATAGGCTTCACCAAGCGAGTTGTGAAGCAGAAACATTTGAAGAACAAGTGGAACATGGAAATTCAGGTCTTGGTTAGGATTGATAGGATGAGTATCAAGGAAATCTGGAGTGAAATACATAGTAAGACCATTTGGGCATTTTATCTTGCGCCCAACAAGATTTTTAAGGTCTCTAGCATTAGCTTTGGACACTTTTGATTTCCGGCTGGAGACCTTTCCCTGCAAAAGAGAGTTAAGTTTTCTTAACCACCCACATCTTCAGGGGTGGCTTAGAAGCAATGAGTCTAAGTGCAGCATCTGAGAACTTCGGCTTCGGAGCACTAGTAAATAGCCTTGCAGGGGGTGAATAATACTCATGTGAATAAGCAGAAAAGTTCTTGGTTCTATGAACATAGCGGTTTAATGAAACACACTCATATTCATGGGTCTGAGTATGATTGTCCTGCAAAACATTGACATTAGGGTGACTCAGATGAGTCCTCGGTCTGTACGAAGCTTTTGGAACATATGAAGCCTTTGGTATGGGGTTTGTCTTCTTCACAGGTGGTGTGATGATGACATTCACGGGAAGATTCTCGAGGCAACTCTTGGGTACCCATATCTTCTTCATAGGTGACCCATTCCTGCAGTTAGTACCAATATACCTGGCAAACACTTCGCCATTTTGATTCTTAAACAATTTATAGTTTTCATCAAAGGATTCACCAATGATAATTGGGTTAGCACAAGTGAAGCCAGATAAGGTGGATGGATCTATAGGAGGTTCCTTTGCAGCAACCCAGGTGGTTTTGGGGTATTGCTCAGGTTTCCAGTATGACCCATCAACATTCATTTTTCTCTCGAACCCTACACCCTCTTTTCTAGGGTTTCGGTTCAGAATCTGCTTTTTGAGGACATCACATAATGTCTGATGCCCTTTGAGGCTTTTGTACATCCCTGTCTCCAGCAGTGTTTTCAATCTGGCATTCTCATCAGTAATAGTGGTGGTATCCTCAACAGAGGGGTTAGTTACCATATCAGCAGTTGAAGATATCTCAAAGTAGTAGAAGTAGAACATTCAGCAACAGAGGCAGCGTTATCACGCTCAATGCATTTTAGACAAGGTGGTTCAAATCCTTCCTGAGCGGAACTGATCTGTTGAGCGTGGAGTGACTCATTTTCTTTCTGAAGATCTTCATGATCCGATCTCAATTTCTCAAGCTCCTGCTTCCTTTGAAGATAATCGTAGGAGAGCTTTTCATGAGAAGTTGAGAGCGTTTCATGTCGACCTTCAAGATCCTGGTACTTAACATGAAGATTTTTTATGTCTTCAATTAAGGATTGAGTCTTGGTCATTTCCGCGTCCAACAGGTCATCGCTTTTGTCTAACAGTTTTTGAATATGTTCCATGGCATTCTGTTGTTCAGTTGCAATTTTAGCAAGTTTTTTGTAGCTGGGTTTGGATTCACCATCAGAGTCATCTTCACTTGATGTTTGAAAGTAAGCATCGCGAGAGTTTACCTTGGCACCACATGCCATGAAGCAGTAGGTGGGAGCTGAGTCGTTCTCGTCATTAATGTTGGTGACGGAGCCATTATCTTCAGTGTTGAAGATGGACTTGGCGACGTAGGCTGTAGCTAGAGCCCGACTTGCGACACTAGAGTCAGAATCCTCCTCAGACTCCACCACTGCCTCCTCAGAAGCAGACTCCTCTGAATCCATTTCCTTGCCAACAAAAGCACGTGCCTTGCCTGATGAGCTCTTCTTGTGTGATGAAGACTTAGAGGAAGATTTGGAAGAAGACTTTGAGGATTTCTTCTTCTTCTTGTCATCAGAATCATATTACTTGCTCTTCTTTTTCTTCTTCTCATTGTCCCACTGTGGACATTCAGAGATGTAGTGGCCAGGTTTCTTGCACTTGTGACATGTTCTTTTCTTGTTGTCATAGTTGGAAGCTTCCCTTGAGCTGGATCGTGAAGATTTTCTGAAGCTTTTATTCTTAGTGAATCTCTGGAACTTCTTCACAAGCATAGAGAGCTCTTTTCCAATGTCTTCAGGATCATCAGAATTGCAGTCAAATTATTCTCCAGATGAGGAACCGACAGCCTTTGCCTTCAAAGCACGAGTTCGCCCATAGTTGGGGCCATAGATATCTCGTTTCTCAGATAGCTGATAATCATGTGTGTTAAGCCTCTCAAGTATGTCAGACGGATCGAGTGTCTTGAAGTCAGGGCGTTCTTGTATCATCAGGGCTAAGGTGTCAAATGAGCTGTCAAGAGATCTCAGCAGTATCTTCACTATTTCATGCTTCATAATGTCAGTTGCACCGAGTGCACGAAGCTCATTTGTGATATCAGTGAGGCGATCAAACGTGAGCTGGACGTTCTCGTTGTCGTTTCTTTTGAAGCGGCTGAAGAGGTTGCGAAGAGTACTGATTTGTTGATCTCACTGAGTTGAGACGCCTTCATTGACCTTGGAGAGCCAGTCCCAGACTAGCTTCAACGTTTCTAGAGCACTCACACGGCCATACTGCCCTTTGGTCAGATGACCACAGATGATGTTCTTGGCGGTATAGTCCAGTTGAATGAACTTTTTCACATTAGCGGGGGTGACACCTTCACCAGTCTTGGGAACACCATTCTTGATGACATACCACAGATCGACATCAATGGCTTCAAGATGCATGCGCATCCTATTCTTCCAGTAGGGATATTCAGTGCCATCAAGGATGGGGCACACAACGGAGACCTTGATTATCCCTGCAGTCAACATAGCTAAAACTCCAGGTGGTTAAACCAAATCACACAGAACAAGGGAGTACCTTGTTGTGATACCAATTGAAAGGGCTAGTTATCGACTAGAGGGGGGTTGAATAGGCGATTTTCATGAAAGTCTTCAAAACATGGGAGTTTCGAAGACCAACAGTAGAAACAACACTATTCGAATGCAGCGGAAGGTAGACTACACTAGACAAGCCATAGTCAAGTATTCAATGAAGTGAAAGCATGAAGACTATTAGCAGCTAGGTAGTAAGGATCAGAAAGGAAGATAGTGTGAAGCCAATCAGGATAAGTAGTCATGCAGTGAAGTCAAACAGATAATTGCAAGCAGGCAATGACTTCACGAAGACAAATGGTAAGTAAAGAGAAGTGAGAGATATAACCAGTGACTTCAGTAGGACAATTATTTGTTCGACCAGTTCCAGTTGCTGTGACAACTGTACGTCTGGTTAGGGAGGTTGAGATTTAACTCATAAGACCGCGTCTTCACCTTATTCCCCTTGAGCTAAGGACTCTCAGTCCCCGCCCAATCACTCTGGTAAGTCTTTAAGGTAGACTCCTGAACCTTCACAGACTTCGTTCACCAGCAATCCACAATGACTCTTGGATGCTCAGAACGTGACGCCTAACCGGCTGGAGGATTCACAGTCCTCAAGTGAAATAAGTCTTCAGATCACGCGGACAGAAAGACTTAAGTGATGCCAAACACTCTTTGGGCTCTAGGTGGTTTGGGCTTTGTCCTTGCAATGATTCTCTCTCTCAAAGGCTTCGGAGGTGGGTTGCTCTCAAACGACAAAAAACGTATCTAACTCTGAGCAACCACCAATTTATGGTGTAGGGGGTGGGCTATTTATAGCCAGTGGCAACCCGACCTGATTTGTCCGAAATGACCCTGGGTCACTAAGGAACTGACACGTGTCGCAACGGTCAGCTTCCAAACACACACGGCAGCTTGACTTGAGCTACAAGTAAAGCTGACTTATTCGACTCTGGATAAGATTTGCTCTCATTGTATTTGCTCGAAGACATAGGATTTGGTTGAGCATCACTTCAGTCACTCTGACTTTGTTCACTTGGACCCCACTTAATAGTGCGGTGGTTCCTATGACTCAACAAAGAAGAAAAGAAATAATGAAACGACTAAGTCTTCATGCTCCATAGTCTTCAGACATTTTCTTCACATGTCATAGTCTTCAACGTGATTAGCTTCACTGACCACCATTGGCTTCAATGTCTTCACGCATTTTTAGGGGTCAACTCCGGTAGGTAAACCGAGTCAATGAGGGACTACTACCTGTGTTATCTTGCAATTCTCACAAACACATTAGTCCCTCAACCATGTTTGTTGTCAATACTCCAAAACCAACTAGGGGTGGCACTAGATGCACTTACACCTACAGTGTAAAGTGCACAAGATGGTACTTCACAATTGAGAGATCCAAATTAATATTGCAATAGAAAGAAGACGGTGCCTGCAAAAAACAATGATGTAGGTGAGAGCAACATATGAGTCACTTGATATTTGAGAGGTAAACGGGTGATATAAATCATGTGCATCCAAAAGAAATTACAGTACTCTTACAGGACCAATACGTTCAATATAGATAACAAATGGTAGAGACATATCAAAAGCAAATAAATTGAGTATACTAATCAGTATGATAATTATTTTGCAGGTTGATGACAAAATTTGTTCCAAAAGTCAAAGCGGCAGTGCCAGATAGGAAAAACTAGTTCGCATCAAGTTCAATAGAAAGCATAAAGATTTAAGATGCCAAAGCTTGAATGCTGACCTCCTGATTGGAGAACCATACATCATTTCCACCATCATAGACTGGGAGTGTAGCGCATCAACTCCCATTGGTTCAACACGTCAAATCCAATACAATACCAAATTCAAAACAACAAACTGTGTAGCATGGCCAGACGAAAGGAGAGTAGATGCCCTTTTCCGGACTGAAGTTGCATATTCAATCACTGCAGAAACTAGCACATAGATCCTTGGTTGGTATGATTTTTAATACAATTGAGCTCACAACCAAACAAAAACAGGTGGAAGAAATCTGAATAGGGCCATTGGCCAAGTAAAACGTTGTAGACAACAGACCATTAGGAAAAGGAAATAGAAAAACAATAATCATATTATACATAGATACGTTATGCCGGGAGAAAAACCTAAAAGTAGTTATGCACAATGAGTTCAATATAAATCACAAATAATAAAGAGCAATGTCACACATGATCAATAGTAAACATAACCATAACCCACTAAAATATGTACACATGTATAATGATGCGGCTTGAACTACGTCGGTATTTCCCCAAAGAGGAAGGGATGATGCAGCACAACTATGGTAGGTATTTCCCTCAGTGATGAGACCAAGATTATTGAACTAGTAGGAATGTAAACAATACCTGCACATAAAGGACGAATACTCACAACCCGATGTGTTAAAGGGGTTGTCAATCCCTTTCGGGTAACAGTGCCAGAAATTGTCAAGTTGACGAGATAAAATTGTAGTGAATTGATAGGTGCAAATAAAAGCAAATAAAATTCAGCAAGGTATTTTTGTGTTTTTGATAATATAGATCCGAAAATAAAAGTGGCAAATAAATAAAAAGGCAAATAGAAAAATAGATCTGGAAATATATGATGAGAAAATAGACCCGGGGGCCGTAGACTTCACTAGTGGCTTCTCTCGAGAAAAATAGTGCTACCTCTTGAGCTTGCGTTGGTTTTTCCCTTGAAGAGGAAAGGGTGAAGCAGCAAAGTAGAGTAAGTATTTCCCTCAGTTTGAGAACCAATGTATCAATCCAGTAGGAGACAACGCACAAGTCACCAAATACCAGCACAAACAATCAAACAAACTTGCACCCAACGCGATAAAGGGGTTGTCAATCCCTTCACGGTTACTTGCAAAAGTGAGATCTAATAGAGATAGATAAACGGTAAATTAAATATTTTTGATATTTTTGGTTGATAGATCAGAAAGTAAAATATTGCAAGATAGTAGATTGGAAACTAATAAGATGGAAAAGAGAACTTGTATGATGGAAAAGAGACTTAATATGATGGAAAAGAGACCCGGGGGCCATAGGTTTCACTAGTGGCTTCTCTCAAGATAGCAAATATCACGGTGGGTGAACAAATTACTTCCGAGCAATTGATAGAAGAGCGCAAAATTATGACGATATCTAAGGCAATGATCATGAACATAGGAATCACGTTCGTGTCAAGTAGACTGAAATGATTCTGCATCTACTACTATTACTCCACACATCGACCGCTATCCAGCATGCATCTAGAGTATTAAGTTCATAACGAATGGAGTAACACATTAAGTAAGATGACATGATGTAGAGGAATTAACTCAAGCAACATGATGAAACCCCACATCCTTTTATCCTTGATGGCAAGAATACAATACATGCCTTGCTGCCCCTACTGTCACTAGGAAAGGACACTGCAAGATTGAACCCAAAGCTAAGTACTTCTCCCATTGCAAGAAAAACCAATCTAGCAGGACAAACTAAACCGATAATTTGAAGAGACTTGAAAAGATATCAAATCATGCATATAAGAATTGAGAGAAGATTCAAATAATATTCATAGATAATCTCATCACAATTCATTAGATCTCGGCAAACACATCGCAAAAGAGTATTACATCGAATAGTTATCCAAGAACATCAAGGAGAACATGGTATTGAGAATCAAAGAGAGAGATGATAACCCGCAAGTATAGGGGATCACAACAGTTTTCGAGGGTAGAGTATTCGACCCAAATTTATAGATTCGACACAAGAGGAGCCAAAGAATATTTGAAGGTATTAGCAGTTGAATTGTCAATTAAACCGCACCTGGAAATTAATTATCTGCAGCAAAGTGATTAGTAGCACAGTAGTTTCATAGGTTTGATGATAGCAACAATAGTAATGGTAACAGTAACAGTGATAGCAGTGATATTGTAGCACTAACGATGGTAGTAGCAACAGTAGTAACTTAGCAAGAACAATATATGATAAGTTCGGAGGCATTGGATCGGTGACTCGTTGGATTGTATTCATCATGAGACAGTTATAACCTAGGGCGATACGTCACTAGCTCCAGTTCAAAAATATAATGAAGGCATGTATTCCGTAAATAGTCATACGTGCTTATGGAAAGAACTTGCATGCCATCTTTTGTCCTACCCTCCCGTGGCAGCGGCGTCCTATTGGAAACTAAGGGATATTAAGGCCTCCTTTTAATAGAGAACCAGAACAAAGCATTAACACATGGTGAATACATGAACTCCTCAAATGACGGGCATCACCGGGAGTGGTCCCGACTATTGTCACTTCGGGGTTGCTGGATCATAAAGCTTAGTAGGTGACTGTAACTTGCAAGATCTGGTCTAGAACATGGATATAATGGTGATAACATAAACGGTTCAGATCTGAAATCATGGCACCCGAGCCCAAAGTGACAAGCATTAAGCGTGGCAAAGTCATAGCAACATCAATCTCAGAACATAGTGGATACTAGGGATCAAGCCCTAATAAAACGAACTCGATTGCATGATGAATCTCATCCAACTCCTCACCGACCAGCGAGCCTACGAAGGAATTACTCACCCCTAGTGGGGAGCATCATGGAATTGACGATGGAGATGTGTTGGTGATGACGAAGATCGAAGATCCCCCTCTCCGGAGCCCCAAATGGACTCTAGATCTGCCCTCCTGAGGAAGAACATGGCTTGGTGGCGGCTCCATCTCGTGAAATGCGATAATTCTTTCTTTCTGATTTTTTCTGGAAATATGGTATTTTATAGCGTCGGTTTGAGGGTCAGCGGGGCCACCAGGTGGGCAGCACTCACCTGGACGCGCCTGGGGGGCTGGTGCGCCCTAGTGGGTTGTGCCCACCCAGGTGCCCCCCTCAGGTCCATCCTGGCTCCACAAATTCTCTTTTATTGTATAAAATATCCTCACAAATTTTCGATTCATTCCGAGAACTTTTATTTCTTCACAAAAACAACACCATGGTAGTTCTGCTGAAAACAGCGTCACTTCGGGGTTAGTTTCATTCAAATCATGCAAATTAGAGTCCAAAACAAGAGGAAAAGCGTTAGGAAAAGTAGATACGTTGGAGACGTATCAACTCCCCCAAGCTTAAACCTTTGCTTGTCCTCAAGCAATTCAGTTGATAAACTGGAAGTGAAAAAGAAAAACTTTTACGAACTCTTTTGCTCTTGTTTCATAAATAAGCTTAAACAACACCCCGAATTTCAGCAAACATTATAACTAACCATGTCGACAGTAACTCTTAAAAATTATATTAACTCATATCGATGACGTAAACAACTAGAGAGCAATAATAAAATATCTCAAATAGCAACACGTTGTCAAAACAACCATGATATAATATGACAATAATGGTATCTCGCTAGCCCTTTCTGAGACCGCAAAACATAAATGCAGAGCACCCCCAAAGTTTAAGCAGCGACTAAACATTGTAATTCATGGTAGAAAAGATCCAGTCATGATGCACCCAACATTAGCTATACACAATGCATCAGCATGACAACAGTGCTCTCAGGTTCTGGCGCTTATTTGAGAAGGTGATGACACAACATAAAAGTAAATAGATAGTCCCTTCGTAGAGGGAAGTAGTGATTTGCAGAGGTGCGAGAGCTCAAGTTTTTTAAAACAGAGGCAAATGATATTTTGAGACTGATACGTCTCCAACGTATCTACTTTTCCAAACACTTTTGCCCTTGTTTTGGACTCTAACTTGCATGATTTGAATGAAACTATCCTGGACTGACGCTGTTTTCAGCAGAACTGCCATGATGTTGTTTTATGTGTAGAAAAGAAAAGTTCTTGTAATATCCTGAAAATCCACAGAGACACTTTTTGGAATTAAAAAGAATTTCTGGGCGAAAGAAATACACCAGGGGGCCCAGGGCCTGTCCATGAGACAGGGGGTGTAGGGCGCGCCCCCCTATCTCGTGGGCCCCCTGGACCTCCACCGACCTCAACTCCAACTCCATATATTCCATCTCGCGGAGAAAAAATCAGAGAGAAAGTTTCATCGCGTTTTAGGACACGGAGCCGCCGCCAAGCCCTAATCTCTCTCGGGAGGGCTGATCTGGAGTCCGTTCGGGGCTCCGAAGTGGCAGATTCGTCGCCGTCGTCATCATCAACCATCCTCCATCACCAATTTCATGATGCTCACCACCATGAGTGAGTAATTCCATCGTAGGCTTGCTGGATGGTGATGGGTTGGATGAGATTTACCATGTAATCAAGTTAGTGTTGTTAGGGTTTGATCCCTAGTATCCACTATGTTCTGAGATTGATGTTGCTATGACTTTGCTATGCTTAATGCTTGTCATTAGGGCCCGAGTGCCATGATTTCAGATCTGATCCTATTATGTTTTCATGCATATATGTGTGTTCTTGATCCTATCTTGCAAGTCTATAGTCACCTATTATGTGTTATGATCCGACAACCCCGAAGTGACAATAATCGGGATACTTCTCGGTGATGACCGTAGTTTGAGAAGTTTATGTATTCACTATGTGTTAATGCTTTTGTCCGGTTCTCTATTAAAAGGAGGCCTTAATATCCCTTAGTTTCTTCTAGGACCCCGCTGCCACGGGAGGGTAGGACAAAAGATGTCATGCAAGTTCTTTTCCATAAGCACATATGACTATTTACGGAATACATGCCTACATTACATTGATGAACTGGAGCTAGTTCTGTATCACCCTATGTTCTAGCTATTACATGGGGAATCGCATCCGGCATAATTATCCATCACTGATCCATTGCCTACGAGCTTTTCATATATTGTTCTCCGCTTATTTACTTTTTCGTTGCTACTGTTACAACTACTACAAAAACCCAAAAACATTTATCTTTACTATTGCTACTACTATCTTTACCTTTTGCCACCGTTACCATTACTATCATACTACTTTTCTACTAAATACCTTGCTGCAGATACTAAGTTATCTAGGTGTGGTTGAATTGACAACTCAACTGGTAATACTCAAGAATATTCTTTGGCTCCCCTTGTGTCGAATCAATAAATTTGGGTTGTACTTCACCCTCGAAAGTTGTTGCGATCCCCTACACTTGTGGGTTATCAGAGACATGCACCCTTCTTATTCACTTCACGACCATCAGTTATCAATATCTTCCATGCTAAACACGCTAGTGGTGGTTCCCAAGCGGAAAGGTAAAGGTTATGACTCCATTGGGTGTTTTTGTTTGATTATTTGTAAGCTCTTTTCTTTTTGCAATTTGGGACTGGGCATCCCTATTACCGCCCTTTTTCTCATGCGATGGCGAGTGAATAAACACTCGACCTGAGAATAACCCTCTTAGCATGAAGATACCAACCACCTCCTGTTGTTCCATGAACGATCCAGGGACACAAAAGGATATTTGTTTGAAGTTTTTATAGGTGGCACATGCAAATTTACTTAGGACGGCAGGGTAATACCGCATATAGGTAGGTATGGTGGACTCATCTGGAATAACTTGGGTTTCAGGTTTTTCGATGTACAAGCAGAGTTCCCACTTGGTACAAGAAAAGGCTAGCAAATAAGTTGAGAAGCGGCCAACTAGAGAGCAACAACGATCATGAACATGCATTATGCATAAGTAACATTGGATACTAGAATGAGTAGGATATGAACACCATGAACATAAATATCATAGAGGCTATGTTGGTTTTGATTCAACTTCATGCATGAACATGTGCCAAGTCAAGCCACTCGAACATTCAGAGGATGATACCATATCATCATACTACATCACAATCATTTTAACGCAATGTTGATATCCAAGATAAATCATTATTCACTCCTAGCTACTTATGCATGGCATGAGAAACTATACTCTCTAATTGTCATTGCAAACATGTTTGATCATAATAGGATGAAGCATGGATACTAGGTTAAACATATTTACAAAAATAGAACAAGTCGAGTTCATACCCATTTCTCTCTGCCATGACCAGTTCATCTAATATCGTCATTATTGCCTTTCACTTGCATGACCAAATGATTCAAAATAATAATAGTGCAAGAGTGTCGTGGACTAAGCTGGAATCTGCAAACATTTTATTCAAGAGGAGAAGACAAGGTAATATGGGCTCTTTTTAGATCAACATGATGCAAATGAGAGCCACTCAACATTTTCATCATGGTCTTCTCCTCGACATGACTCGATAAAAGAGAAAGAAATTCGGAGAAACACACTGAAATATTTTTGGAGTTTTTGGTTTTTCAAAAGCAAGCAAACGAAAAAGGGAAAAGCAAAAACAAGAAAAACTATTTACATGGGAAAGCTCCCAACAAGTAAAAGAAGAACAAGGAAATCTTTTTGGGTTTTCTTTCTAGTACTGCAGCAATTTAAACTAGGAAGAAAAATCAAAAAGAAGCAAGAAACATATTTTTGGATTTTCTCAAGGTTTTTCAAACACACAAGAAGAAAGCGAGAAAAATAATTTAAGCATGGGTGATACAAAAGTGTGAACACTGACAACTGGAGTGAAATGTGTGAACATGAATGTAATGTCAGTGGGAATACATATTCACCCAAGCTTAAGCTATTGTCCTAGCTTGGTAATCAGTAAGTAGGCTGGATGGTAGTCGGCGTGGTAACTCATGGAGACCCTCGGTGCAGATGCCCCGGCCAGCCGTGCTGCCTCCACTACTGCGTTATGAGCTCGAGCCTCGCTCTCCAGAACATAATATCTTCCCTTGCTGTGATAATCAAAAAGAGTAGGAGCAGACAAATATGTGTGCACAATAGAGGTTTGGTTAAACAACAAATTATAAGTGAAGTCATGATTTTTTCCTTTCAGGATCTTATGGCTTTTTAAAGCCTCAAAAACTAAGTACTGCGTGGGTAGGATAGGGTCAAAGGGCAAAGGTGGAACACCCAGCTCTCGTGCTAAACACATGGCATAAATTCTGCCACAAAAATAACCACTGGTAGAGTTGTGATGTAGCCTGCATGCAACAATCGCTGCAAGATTATAAACCTTTTCACCGGTGATAGCGGCACGTATGAGGCTCAAGTCTGGAGCACAAAGTGTAATACAGTCTTGCTTGCCTACTATGCATTTTCCATTGAATAATGCAAAGTACTGAATCGCAGGAAAATGTATGATCTTTATTCTACCTTGTGCCACCCCCCTAGTTTCACCAAAGCAAAGACTAGTTAAGATAGACTCAAACTCAGACATAGGTTGCTCATCGAGTAAACCCCAAAATGGGATTTTGCAGAGGTGAGCAAACCTTTCTAGAGAAATGGTAAACGGATTATCATAAAGTTTAAAAGACACCCTAGACTCACGAGGAAAGAATTTAAATTCTTCGACAAATGATTCAGTGAGGATGAGGTGTTGGTCGCACTTATCTGAAATGTAGGGACCGAGTTCGGCATTGTGAACTAGTTGATCAAATTCTTCCTTAATACCCACTCTCACCATGTAATCGTCACATGGCCATAAGCATGTTTTGGTTGTGGCACTTCGAGGATGCCTCCGAGGATCTCCTCCTAGAAGAACTCCTTCCAAAGAAGTTCATAATGTTCGTGTACAATTTTCTAAAAAAAATTGGTCATGAATTTTTTTTTAACAAAACTTCACAAGATTGATAGAAACTACTCATAGGGATGTATAGAGGCCATAGCAAGCATCCAAACTACTTAGAACTCTAAGAATTCAACATGCAAGCTCATCTACAACAACACCAAGAGTAGCTAATTATTCTAAATATAAACCACTAAAACAAAAACTAATTGGACACATGGAGGAGTCACATACCAAGCAACAAATCCCCGAAACAGTTTCGGAAATGGAGCTTGGAGCAAAGAGATCAAAATCCGCAGTCTCAAAAGCAAGAACATGAGAGAGTGTGTGTTGGTGATTTTTTTTCTGGGTGAATGTAGTGGTGTGGGAGGAAGAAGTAAGTGAGGGGGGCCACCAGGTGGACAGCACCCACCAGGGCGCGCCTGGGGGTGCTGGCACGCCCAGGTGGGTTGTGCCCACCTGTTGCACCTTCTTTAGGTATTATTTGCACCAGAAATTCATAAATATTTAGAAAAAAATCGTATCAGGTTTTCAGAGCATTTAGAGAACTTTTATTTTTGGGTCATTTCTTATTTCACGGAAAAAAGAAGAAAACAAACAAAGCATGGTATTTTATTTTACTTAAGTCATAAAAACAGAAAACAAAAGGTAGGGACAAAAGGTAGTGCTTACTAAATTCATCAACTACATACCTCTAAAAAATGATCCATTAATAAGGTCAATCAAGTCTTATTAACAACCACTTGTGATTAGCATGAAACCGAAGAACTTCTGTAAATCACTAAGTTACCTCAATGGGGATATGAATGTCCCCAACAATAAGCATTTCATATTTATTTTTTACAGTGGTAGAGGTAGTTGAAAACTTCCAATAGTGATTGTCGAAGATTTTTCAATAACATTAATACCATTCACTTGGAATTGTTTCTTCAGAAAGTGCACCGTATGTTCATTACCATTGCTAAGAAAAGTGACTTTGCTTTTATTGCAATCAGTAAGAGCCACTGCGGTATTCAAGAAGGGTCTACCAAGGATAATTGACATGTTTTCATCCTTGGGCATATCAAGTATAACAAAGTCAGTCAAAATAGTAACATTAGCAGCAACAACGGGTACATCCTCACAAATACCGATAGGTATGGCAGTTGATTTATCAGCCATTTGCAATGATATTTCAGTAGGTGTGAGTTTATTCAAATCAAGTCTTTTATATAAAGAGAAAGGCATAACACTAACACCAGCTCCCAAATCACATAAAGAAGTTTTCACATAATTTCTTTTAATGGAGCAAGGTATAGTTGGTACTCCCGGATCTCCAAGTTTTTTAGGTACTCCATCTTTGAAAGTGTAATTAGCAAGCATAGTGGAGATTTCAGCTTCCAGTAGTTTTCTCTTATTAGTGATGATGTCTTTCATGTACTTTGCACAAGGAGGTATTTTCAAGATATCAGTCAAGCGAGTGCGCAAAAAGACTGGCCTAATCATTTCAGCAAAGCGTTCGAATTCTTCATCATCTTTCTTTTTAGTTGACTTACTTGGAAAGGGCATGGGCTTTTGAACCCATGGTTCTCTTTGCTTTCCATGTTTTCTAGCAATAAAGTCTCTTTTATCATATCTTTTATTCTTAGGTTGTGGGTTATCAAGATCAACAGCTAGTTCTATCTCAACATCATTATCTGATTATTTATCATTAGGTTGAGTGTCTTCATGAACTTCATCATTATATTTTTCATTATCAGAAGGTGAGTATTCATTACCAGATTGAGTTTCAGCATCAGAGATAGAAACTTCATTATCATTATCAGGAGGTTTTTCTATTTTACACTACTGGAATTCACTTCTTTGCCGTCTGCCATGGCGGGCGGCAAAGGCATGGATCATGGATGGCAAACTCCTTTGCCATCCGCCAGCAGACGACAAACCGTCCGTCTGAACACGTGCCAACAAAGGCCTTCTTTGTCGTCCGCTACCTGGAAACGGACGGCAAAGGATTGTGCCGTCCGCCGTTGGTGGCCAGTAGACGGAAACAATAATGGACGGTAGTGAGGTGGGGTGAGAGTCGTTAGGGCTTAACGGCATGCTTTGCCGTCAGCCAGCAGACGACAAAGAGGCTAAGGTCTTTGTCGTTCGCTAGCAGACGACAAAGTGCTCAAACATGCGAGTCCTAGAAGTCACAGGTATCTGCCACGTGGCACGTTTGTCGTCCGCTAGCTGACGACAAAGGATCCAAACATGCAAGTTCACTGATACAAAATAAAAGCACAAATGGAAAAGAAGCACTCCATCCATGCAAGCTTCCGTGAATTAAATCAAATCTGCAAAATGATGAACAAGATGTTAGAAAAAGAAGAAGACTATAAGAAGTAAGCATACTTAAGTAAAATGGAGCTAACCTAGAAGAAAATATAGAAGAAGAAGACTAGAAGAAGACTAGAAGAAGAAGAAGATAACTTAGCATATTAGAGATAACTTAGCATATTAGAGCCAACTTAGGTAAAATGGAGCCAACCTAGCTAATTATGCCATCTTTCAGTGAACTAAGCATGTTAGAGCTAACTTATGTCATTTTGGAGAAGAATAAGAAGAATAATAATAAGAAAAAGACTATAAGCTTATTATGTAAACTTGGTAATTTTGTGCTAACATAGGTAATTTTGGAGCTAACCTATAGGAAACTAAGCATAGTAGAGATAACTTAGCATATTAGAGCCAACTTAGGTAAAATGGAGCCAACCTAGCTAACTATGCCATCTTTGAGTGAACTAAGCATATTAGAGCTAACTTAGAGCTAACTTATGTCATTCGTCTTCTTCTTCTTCTTCTTCTTCTTCTTCTTCTTCTTCTTCTTCTTCTTCTTCTTCTTCTTCTTCTTCTTCCTCCCTCCTCCTCCTCCTTATACTCTTCTTCTTCTAAACTAAAACTAAAACTAATCTAAAATAAACTCAACTAATACTGAAACCAATACTAAACTGAAAATAAAACTAAAACTAAAAATGAAACTAAAACAGAAACTAAAAAAACTAAACTAAAAAAGGGGGGAAGAACTCACCTACAGGGGATCGCCGGTGGAGGAGGTGCGGGGCGGCCGGTGGATGGGAGGGCGGCCGCTAGAGGA
>NC_041385.1:659138776-659147332 GCF_002162155.2 Triticum dicoccoides | reverse complement strand
AGAGAGAGAGAGAGAGAGAGAGAGAGAGAGAGAGAGAGAGAGAGAGTGGATCGGCCGGGGTGGGGCTCGGCCCGTTAGTTAGGTTAAGTCTTTGTCGTCCGCCATCCTTTGCCGTCCGCTTTTATGCTCTTTGTCGTCTGTTAGCAGACGACAAAGAGGGGGGCCATTAGGTTTTTTCTATGCAGCTCGTTAGTGGGGCCCACCTCTCTCTTTGCCATCCACCAGCCGACGGCAAAGATTCTTTGCCGTCTGCTAGTGAATGACAAAGAAGTGGCTGACGGCAAAGACCTTCTTTGCCATCAGCCAGTTCTTTGCCATCTGTTTTATGTAAGCGGACGGCAAAGACTTTCTTTGCCGTCAGCCAGCAGACGACAAAGAATAGGTAGACGGCAAATAAGCTAATTCCAGTAGTGTTTGGTTCACTAGAGGTAGGCAAAGTCTTACCATTTATCTTCTTCTCTTTCTTTTTAGAAGAACTAGGTCTAATGGTGTTGTTCCTTTGAGAATCTTGTTCAATTCTCTTTGGGTGTCCCTCAAGATAAAGTGGTTCCTGAGTCATTTTACCTCCTCTTGTTGCTACTCTAACAACAAATTCACTTATATTATTGTTCATTTCATCAACTAACTCTCTCTGAGATTTAGCAACTTGTTCTAGTAACAGTGATAGCAGTGATATTGTAGCAGTAACGATAGCAGTAGCAACAGTAGTAACTTAGCAAGAACAATATATGATATATTCGTAGGCATTGGATTGGTGACTCATTGGATGATATTCATCATGAGACAGTTATAACCTAGGGTGATACGGCACTAGCTCCAGTTCATAAATATAATGTAGGCATGTATTCCGTAAATAGTCATACGTGCTTATGGAAAGAACTTGGATGACATCTTTTGTCCTACCCTCCCGTGGCAGCGGGGTCCTATAGGAAACTAAGGGATATTAAGGCCGCCTTTTAATAGAGAACCAGAACAAAGCATTAACACAGGGTGAATACATGAACTCCTCAAACTACGGTCATCACCGGGAGTGGTCCCGACTATTGTCACTCCGGGGTTGCCGGATCATAACGTGTAGTAGGTGACTATAACTTGCAAGATTGGATCTAGAACATGGATATAATGGTGATAACATAAATGGTTCAGATCTGAAATCATGGCACCCGGGCCCAAAGTGACAAGCATTAAGCATGGCAAGGTCATAACAACATCAATCTCAAAACATAGTGGATACTAGGGATCAAGCCCTAACAAAACTAACTCGATTACATGATGAATCTGATCCAACTACTCACCGACTAGTGAGCCTACAAAGGAATTACTCACTCTCGATGGGGAGCATCATGGAATTGGCGATGAAGATGTGTTCGTGATGATGAAGATCGAAGACCCCCCTCTTCGGAGCCCCAAATGGACTCCAGATCTGCCCTCCCGAGGAAGAACAGGGCTTGGCGGCGGCTCCATCTCATGAAACGCGATAATTCTTTCTCCCTGATTTTTCTGGAACTATGGGATTTTATAGTGTCGGTTTGAGGGTCAACGGGGCCACCAGGTGGGCAGCACCCACCTGGGTGCTCCTGGTGGGTTGTGCCCACCCAGGTGCCCCCCTCAGGTCCATCCTTGCTCCAGAAATTCCATTTTATTGTATAAAAAATCCTCGCAAAGTTTCGTTCCATTCCAAAAACTTTTATTTCTACACAAGAGGACAAGCATTAGAGTCCAAAACAAGAGGACAAGCATTAGGAAAAGTAGATACGTTGGAGACGTATCAATAGAAGAAGCCATCTAGCTACTAGCTACGGACCCGTAGGTCTGTGGTAAACTACTCGCGCTTCATCGGAAGGGAACTTGTGTTGATGCAGAAGCCCTCTATGATCGAATCCCCCTCCAGCAGGACGTCGGAAAAGGCCCTAGATGGGATCTCACGGGTACAGAAGGTTGCGGCGGTGGAAAAGTGTTTTCATGGCTCCCCTGATGGTTTTGGGGTATAAGAGTATATATGGGCGAAATAATTTGGTCAGGAGACCCATGAGGGGCCCAAGAGGTAGGGGGCGCGCCCTACCCCCTTGGCGCGCCCTCCACCCTTGTAGCTGCCTCGTTGCTTCTCCGACTTCATCTCCAAGTCTCCTGGTTTGCTTCTGGTCCAAGAAAGATCATTGCAAAAGTTTTATTCCAGTTGGCATTCCTTTTCTGCGAAACTCTAAAATGAAAAAAAAACAGAATCTGGCATGGTCTCTAGGTTAATAGGTTAGTCCCAAAAATAATATAAAATAGCATATTAATGCATATAAAACATCCAAAATAGATAATATAATAGCATGGAACAATCAAAAATTGTAGATACATTGGAGACATCTCAAGCATCCCCAAGCTTAATTCTTGCCCGTCCTCGAGTAGGTAAATGATAAAAACAGAATTTTTGATGTGGAATGCTACCTAACATATTTATCCATGTAATTCTCTTTATTGTGGCATGAATATTCAGATATGAAAGATTCAAAACAAAATTTAAATATTGGCATAAAAACAATAATACTTCAAGCATACTAACAAGGCAATTATGTCTTCTCAAAATAACAGGCCAAAGAAAGCTTATCCCTACAAAATTATATAGTCTGGCTATGCTCCATCGTCATCACACAAAATACCCAAATTATGCACAACCCCGATGACAAGCCAAATAATTGTTTCATACTTTTGATGTTCTCAACATTTTCAACTTTCACGCAATACATGAGCGTGAGCCATGGACATAGCACTGCAGTGGAAGAGAATATGGTGGTTGTGGAGAAGACAAAAGGAGGGATATAGTCTCACATCAACTAGGCGTATCAGCGGGCTATGGAGATGCCCATCAGTAGATATCAATGTGAGTGAGTAGGGATTGCCATGCAATAGATGCACTAGAGCTATAAGTTTATGAAAGCTCAAAAAGAAACTAAGTGGGTGTGCATCCAACTTGCTTGCTCATGAAGACCTAGGGCACTTGAGGAAGCCCATCGTTGGAATACACAAGTTCTATAATGAAAAATTCCCACTAGTATATGAAAGTGAAAAAATAAGAGACTCTCTATCATGAAGATCATGGTGCTACTTTGAAGCACAAATGTGGAAAAAGGATAGTAACACTGGCCCTTCTATCTTTTTCTCTCATTTTTTAATTTTTTTCTCTTTTTTCTTTTTCTCCCTTTTTTTCTTGGCTTCTTTGGCCTCTTTTTTAATTTTGGCTTCTTTGGCCTCTTTTTTTTATTTCCTCACATGGGACAATGCTCTAATAATGATGATCATCACACTTCTATTTACTTACAACTCGAAAAATTACAAATCAAGCTTAGAACAAAATATGACTCTATGTGAATGCCTCCGACGGTGTACCGGGATGTGCAATGACGCAAGAGTGACTTGTATGAAAGAATTATGAAAGGTGGCTTTGCCACAAATACCATGTCAACTACATGATCATGCAAAGCAGTATGACAATGATGAAGCATGTCATAATAAACGAAACGGTGGAAAGTTGCATGGCAATATATCTCAGAATGGCTATGGAAATGCCATAATAGGTAGGTACGGTGGCTGTTTTGAGGAAGGTATATGGTGGGTGTATGATACCGGAGAGAGTTGCGCGGCCCGAGAGAGGCTAGCAATGGTGGAAGGGTGAGAATGTGTATAACCATGGACTCAACATTAGTCATAAAGGACTCACATACTTATTACAAAAATCTATTAGTTATCGAAAAGAAGTACTACGCGCATGCTCCTTGCGGGATAGATTGGTAGGAAAATGCCATCTCTCGTCCCCGACCGCCACTCATAAGGAAGACAATCAATAAATACTTCATGCTCCAACTTTATTACATAATGGTTCACCATACGTGCATGCTACAGGAATCACAAACCTCAACACAAGTATTTCTCAAATTCACAATTACTACACTAGCATGACTATAATATCACCATCTTCATATCTCAAAACAATCATAAAGAATCAAACTTCTCATAGTATTCAATGCACTTTATATGAAAGTTTTTATTATATCCCTCTTGGATGCCTATCATATTAGGACTAAATTTATAACCAAAGAAAATTACCATGATGTTCTTAAAAGACTCTCAAAATAATATAAGTGAAGCATCAGAGTTCATAAATTTCTATAAAATAAAACCACCGCCGTGCTCTAAAAAGATATAAGTGAAGCACTAGAGCAATATTGCCTAGCTCAAAAGATATGAGTGAAGCACATAGAGTATTCTAGTAAATAATGATTCATGTGTGTCTCTCACAAAAGGTGCGTATATCAAGGATGATTGTGGTAAAATAAAAAGCAAAGACTCAAATCATACAAGACGCTCCATGCAAAACACATATCATGTGGTGAATAAAAATATAGCCTCAAGTAAAGTTACCGATGGACGAAGACGAAAGAGGGGATGCCTTCCGGGGCGTCCCCAAGCTTAGGATTTTGGTTGTCCTTGAATATTACCTTGGTGTAACTTGGGCATCCCCAATATTAGGCTCTTTCCACTCCTTATTCCATAGTCCATCAACTCCTTACCCAAAACTTGAAAACTTCACAACACAAAACTCAACAGAAAATCTTATAAGCTCTGTTAGTATAAGAAAATAAATCACCACTTTAAGGTACTGTTGCAAACTCATTCTTTATTTATATTGGTGTAATATCTACTGTATTCCAACTTTTCCATTGCTCATACCCCCCAATACTACCCATAGATTCATCAAAATAAGCAAACAACACATAGAAAACAGAATCTATCAAAAACAGAACAGTAGTAATCTGTAACTCTCGAATACTTCTGTAACTCCAAAAATTCTGAAAAATTAGGACATCCTACGAAATTTGTGCACCAATCTAGAGCAAAAAGAATCAAATCAAAAGTACGTTTCAATAAAATTATGAAATTATTTAGTGGGTGCAAAAGTTTCTATTTTTCAGCAGGATCAACACAACTATCACCATAAGCTATCCTAAAGGTTTGACTTGGCACAAACACTAATTAAAACACAAAACCACATCTAACCAGAGGCTAGATGAATTATTTATTACTAAACAGGAACGAAAAGCAAGGAATAAAAATAAAATTGGGTTGCCTCCCAACAAGCGCTATTGTTTAACGCCCTTAGCTAGGCATAAAACATGAATAGATCTAGGTATTTTCATCTTTGGTATTTATTATTTTGAGGGAATTATGTTCAAATGTGGAGGTTATTTATGTTTCCCCTCAATTCAGAAATTTTCAAATCTAAGACATCCAACCGTTTATTGCAAAGAGTAATCAACATATTCATGCGGTGGATATTCCCACTGACATTTTTGAGAGGTTCAAGAGATTTTTGCAAGGTTTTTGTCAATTCACATAGTTTCTTCTAAACTTGAGTTCCCTCGTGGGCGTGAGGTAAACCCGTTTGTGGAGGCGATATTCCAACTACTCCTTCTATTATTTCATAAGCAATATTAGGATCAATTTTGATAAAATTTCCTTTAGCAGCAAAATCCAAAAGTTGCCTATGAGGCATGGTCAACCCAACATAAAAAATTTGGAGTAGAATTTTAAAATCCCCTTTAATGGTGCAATTACTATAAGACTCTATCATCCTATACCAAGCATCTTTTAAATTTTCTCCTTGTTTTTGTTTGAAGCAAAGAACTTCAAAGTTTGAGACAAAGGAGGGGTAAAAGAGCTAGACATGGAGAAAAGATAAGGAAGAGGAAAGTGAGCGAAAGAGGGGCGAAGAAAAGGCAAATGTTTTCGAAAATCGTTTTAGAGGTGGGGGAGAGGAAAACGAGAGGTGAATGGCGAATAATTTAATGCAAGAGATGAGAGTTTATGATGGGTACTTGGTATGGCTTGACTTGGCGTCGATCTCCCTGGCAACGGCGCCAGAAATTGGCAACTTGACGGGAGAAAAATATTGACTTGACTTGGCGTAAATCTCCCTGGCAACAACACCGGAAATTCTTCCTGCTACCTCTTGAGCTTGCATTGGTTTTTCCATTGAAGAGGAAAGGGTGATGCAACAAAGTAGAGTAAGTATTTCCCTCAGTTTGAGAACCAAGGTATCAATCCAGTAAGAGACAATGTACAAGTCACCGAATACCTGCACAAACAATCAAAGAAACTTGCACCCAGTGTGATAAAGGGGTTGTTAATCCCTTCACAGTTACTTGCAAAAGTGAGATCTAATAGAGATAGATAAACAGTAAAGTAAATATTTTTGGTTTTTTTGGTTTATAGATCAAAAAGTAGAAGATTGCAAAATAGTAGATCAGAAATAATAAGATGTAAAAGAGAACTTGTATGATGGAAAAAAGACTTAATATGATGGAAAAGGGACCCGGGTGTCGGTGTCAAAACCGGCGGATCTCGGGTAGGGGGTCCCGAACTGTGCGTTAAGGCTAATGGTAACAGGAGGGGCGGGGGACACAATGTTACCCAGCTTTGGGCCCTCTCTATGGTGGTAATGTTGGGGAACGTAGTAATTTAAAAAAAAATCCTACGCACATGAAAGATCATGGTGATGCATAGCAACGAGCGGGGAGAGTGAGTCCACGTACCCTCGTAGACCGAAAGCGGAAGCGTTAGCACAACATGTCAGGACCCCGACTCAATGTCACATCGATCTAGCCGGTAACACCTCATATCACTTTGCGGCCTCACGCACGGTATCCCCACAGGTGTCGCCTTACCTCTGCCCGGGACCGTTTGCGCCTTTTGGCTCACGTATATGATGGTGTCGCTAGCATCCATATGATAAAGAGCCCGGACTGACATGACTAGTCGTAAACCCAAAGTGGCACAGACTTACAGGGACAGGCATCCATGACCCAGCTTCGAACGTGTCGGTCATCAGCAAGTGGGTCCGGGCTGTAGCACTGGGCTAGCAGGACTCCGGTAAACCGGGCTGTAGCGGGCTAACAGGACTCCGGTACTCAAAGCGTGACATTTCCCCGAAGGGACAGACACAGGAACGAAGAAGGACACATGCCGGCCAGCCTAAGTGTTACAGAGCAGTAGCAAGCTACCATGGCTCAGCGGTAACACTAGGAGACATTTCCCGGTAAGAGAGGCTACTAAAGATAAACAACTAGATAGTCAGATCCCGCACATACCAAGCATTTCAATCATACACACAATATGCTCGATATGTGCAAATACAACGAAGCATCACAACATGACTCTACGACACAAGTACTTTATTTAAGGCTCAGGGAGCCATACATAACATACACAAAGGTACGGGTCTCACGACCCAACATACAAGTCATACAGTCATACAAACCAGCAGCGGAAGTAACTTGTCTGAGTACAGACAACTAGTAAAATAAAAGAGGCTTGGAAAGCCTAACTATACTACGTGGTCCTTCACAAGCTCAGGGTCACCACCTGGGTCTTTAGCCTACTCGTTGATGTCAACGTCTACATAGAACCCATCAGAAGGGGTTGCAGCGTCTTCTGTAAAAATGTAGATTATAGCAACATGAGTACAAAGGTACTCAGCAAGACTTACATCAGATCCTACATACATGCATGTTCTCAAGAAGGGTTGGTGGAGTTATTGCAGCAAGCCAGCTTTGACTCTTGGCTAGACTATCCTACGATACCTCAACTTGAAATGGTTTTGCGCACACGAGTCCACTACTCACCAATTCAATACACTACCGAGGATCCGCCTCCGTCTTCCTACGGAAGAGCCATCCTCGGCACTCACACTTATCTTGAGGCTTTTAGCAGTTTCCATTTACTTGTCTATGAACTGTATAGGCAACCAAGTAGTCCTTTACCGTGGACGCGGCTATTCGAATAGATTATGATAACCCTGCAGGGGTGTACTTCTTCATACATGTTTCCACCAATTAGCGTCTGCACATGACATGTGCTCGGCAGACTTCAAGCGAAAGCCGACGTGGGTGTAGACCACGACCTACCTAAACACTTAAGCCTCTAGTCCAGGTTTATCGCCTATTCAGGTTCCATCCGCAGGGAGTCCGGCCGAGGTTTCCCATACGGCCCCGAACGATGTGAACAGGGTTCCCGAGATACCTAACGGGTATTCGGTACACCCGGCCACGTACCTACCGCATCATAGCCCACCCCTATGGTCAGCGCTGTCCACGGCCTCCAGTAGGCTACAAACACCAGAAACTACTTGCAACTCCTGGACAGAGAGCTAGGGTGAATAAGAAGTCGAGCGGGGTCATATTTCAGGGCCCAATGCATGGTAGTAGCTGTATCTTAAATCACACATACAGATCTCAGTGCTTAAGGTCGGCTTCAATGAAACAACCCACCATGTACTCCTACATGGCCTCTCATCGATACCTTTACCAAATCGTGTTCACCACACCACTTTCATTACCGACATAATCATTTCACTCTAGCCATCACCCAGATGAACCAGACCTGACACGACTCTAAGCATAGCAGGCATAGCAAGGTAGGAACAACACATACATATGGCTCAATCAACTCCTACACATGCTAGTGGGTTTCATCTAGTTACTGTGGCAATGACAGGTCATGCAGAGGAAATGG
>NC_041385.1:659126880-659137090 GCF_002162155.2 Triticum dicoccoides | reverse complement strand
ACTCGGGCGTTGCGAGCGCTCGGGGCTCGGCTGCTCGATGAAGTGGACAGCGGCGGAGCTCCTGGACAGGGTGGCGCGGCGTGGAGACGACGGAGAGCACGGCTACGACGAAGGCACGGCGATGGTGGCGTCGGCCATGGCGGGGGAGCGCGAGGGGGAGGAGCTGGAGAGGAGAGGGGGTGTCTGGGGGGTTCGGGGGAGCGAGGGAAGCTGATCCACGACGTCACCGGGCGAGGGGAGCGGCGAGGCGGCGAGCAGGTGCGTGGCGCACGCTGCGGTCGCCGTCGGGCACCTGCCTGCCTGCCTGGCCGGCAAGCAGCTCGCTGGAGCGGTGCTGGGCTGGGCCGGCAGGTGGGCCGGGAGCAGGCGCCAGGTAAGCTTTTCCCATTTTCTTTCTGTTTCTGTTTTTTTTAATACTTCTGCAACTTTGTTGAATTAAATAAAATACTTAGGCAACTCCTAAAATCACCAAATTACTCCTGGTCCATAGTTGGATTATTTCCAACATGAAACATTTTAGTTTGGAGATATTTGAGCATTTAAATATTTTATATAATTTTAAATGCCCAAATTCAAATATTTATGATTTAATTCAAAAACCCTAAGATGGCCTAGGAAAATGTGCACCACTTTTGGCAGAGGTTCTGAACCAAGACAAAAATGATGGGCATTTTAGAAGGGCATTTCAGGTTCATTGAAAAAGTTTTTAGTAAACCCTAGTTGGTTTCAGAGAGGACTGGGGGTTCTGTCATCCCCATTTCAAGTTTCTGATGAAAAGGAAAACATGATGCAACACTCTAATGCATGGCTAACTAGGATGTGACAACTCACCCCCACTCAAAAGAATCTCGTCCCGAGATTTGGGTTCCTCCGGGAAGAAGGCGGGGTACTCGAGTCCAAGACGATCCTCCCTTTCCCAAGTTGCTTCATCCTCAGAATGGTGCGACCATTGAACCTTGAGAAACTTGATATTATGACGTCGAGTGGTACGCTCGGCCCGATCGAGGATACGAATGGGGTACTCTCGGTATGTAAGATTATCTTGGAGATCAAGCGTTTCGTAGTCTACTCCACGGATAGGATCCGAGAAGCAACGCCTGAGTTGAGAAACGTGGAAGACATCATGGACTCTGGAGAGATGCAGAGGTAGTTCCAGCTGGTAGGCAACTTCTCCTCGTTTGGCGAGAATGCGAAAAGGTCCAATGTAACGAGGAGCCAATTTGCCTTTGATACCGAAACGATGGGTTCCCTTCAGAGGGGTGACCCGAAGATAAGCCTTCTCGTCAACCTCGAAAGTCATAGCCTTATGCTTTCGGTCATATTGACTCTTTTGACGGGATTGGGCTGTTTTCAACTTTTCACGAACGATACGAACTTGTTCTTCTGCTTCCTGAATCATATCCGGGCCAAAGAATTGTCTTTCCCCGGTCTCTGACCAGTTAAGGGGTGTTCGACACCGTCGTCCATAGAGAACTTCAAAAGGGGCTTTACCCAAGCTAGACTGATAGCTGTTGTTATAAGCGAATTCGGCAAATGGAAGGCACTTCTCCCAGTCCATCCCGAATGAGATAACAGAGGCTCGAAGCATGTCTTCTAGAATCTGGTTGACGCGTTCCACTTGACCACTCGACTGAGGGTGGAAGGCGGTGCTAAAGGAGAGACGGGTTCCCATAGCATTTTGGAAACTTTCCCAAAATCGAGAGGTGAAGAGACTTCCTTGATCCGAGTTAATTTCCAAAGGAACACCATGGAGAGACACTATTCGGGAGATGTATAAGTCTGCCAGCTGACTAGCGGTTATACTCTCACGAACAGGTAAGAAATGGGCTACTTTGGAAAGACGATCGACAACGACGAAGATAGCATTATTCCCTCTCTTGGTCCTGGGAAAACCGGTAATGAAATCCATACCAATTTTATCCCATTTCCATTCAGGAATAGCTAAGGGTTGAAGGGTGCCAGCAGGCCGTTGGTGCTCTGCTTTAACACGACGACAGACGTCGCAATTTGCAATATACTGAGCAATTTCTCTCTTCATCCTAGTCCACCAGAACCTCTGGCGTAGATCCTGATACATCTTAGTACTACCGGGATGAATGGTGAGAGGAGACTCATGAGCCTCCTTAAGGATCAACTGCCGTAGATGCTGGTTCTTGGGAACCACTAGACGGTTCTCAAAGTACACAACACCATGATCATTTGTGGAGAAACAACTAGCACCTCCGCTAGCAATGTTCTCCTTGATCTTAGCTATTCCCTTATCTCGCTTCTGGGCAGCAATGATTTGATCTGTAAGAGTAGGTTTCGCCACCAAGGTGGAAAGAAATCCTTGAGGAACAATGTGAAGGTTAAGCTTCCGAAATTCCTCATGGAGAAGCGGTTGACTTTGTTGTAACATCAGGTTGTTACAATAAGATTTACGACTTAGCGCATCAGCCATGACGTTGGCTTTCCCTGGGGTGTAGGTTATCCCTAAGTCGAAATATGTGATCAACTCGACCCAACGTCTTTGCCTGAGGTTAAGATCCGGTTGGGTGAAGATGTACTTCAAACTCTGGTGATCAGTGAATATTTCGCAATGATTACTGAGGAGGTAATGTCGCCAGGTTTTAAGTGCATAGACTACGGCTGCAAGCTCTAGATCATGAGTAGGATAATTCTCCTCATGTGGGTGCAATTGCCCTGAAGCGTAGGCAATTACGTGTCGATCTTGCATGAGAATGCAACCTAGTCCTTGTCGCGAGGCGTCGCAGTAGATAACAAAGTCCTTGGAGAAGTCTGGCGGTACCAGTACGGGAGCAGAAGTCAGGCGTCTTTTCAGTTCCTGAAAGCTGTGCTCACATTGTGGATTCCACTCGAACTTCTTATCTTTCTTGAGGAGTTCGGTTAGCGGTTTAGCAACTTTGGAGAAGTTCTCGACAAAGCGACGACAATAGCTCGCTAAGCCCAGAAAGCTCCGAACTTGCTTGACCGATTCAGGTGGAGTCCAATTAAGGACGGCTTGAACTCGCTCAGGGTTAACAGCAATACCTTTACCAGATATTACATGACCCAGATAGGTCACTTCTGGCAACCAGAATTCACATTTAGAAAATTTGGCATAAAGGCGATGCTCTCGAAGTTTCTTCAACACTAGCCGTAGATGTTCGGCATGTTCTTCCTCGTTCTTGGAGTAGATGAGTATATCATCGAGATAAACTACGACGAATTTGTCCAAATACTCCATGAAGATTGAGTTCATTAACCGAGAAAAAGTGGCTGGAGCGTTGGTTAAACCGAAGGACATGACGGTGTACTCGTATTGACCGTAACGAGTAACAAAGGCCGTTTTAGGGATGTCCCCGTTCCTGATTTTGATTTGATGGTAGCCCAACCTCAAATCCATCTTGGAGAAGACTGATGATCCAGCGAGCTGATCGTACAGGTCGTTGATCCTGGGAAGCGGATATTTGTTCTTGATTGTGACCAAATTGACAGGTCGGTAATCTACAACCATCCGGTCCGTACCATCCTTCTTCTTGACGAATAGGACGGGGCAAGCCCACGGAGATGAGCTAGGTCGGATGAAACCCTTTTTCAAGGACTCATCGAGTTGTTTCTTAAGCTCGGCTAGTTCTAGGGGTGCCATCTTATAAGGTCTTCTAGCAATCGGAACGGTTCCTGGAATGAGGTCTATTACGAACTCAACTTCCCTGTCAGGTGGGACACCTGGCAATTCCTCTGGAAAGACATTCGGGAAGTCACGGACTACCGGAACGTCCTCAAGGTCTGGCAAAGGGCTGGCGTTAAGAGAATATAATTTTCGCTTGGCTATTCGGGTCAAGACATTGACTATCTTGCCCGAAGGGTGAGTGAGTTGAACAGTCCTAGAGAAGCAATCAATTTTGGCATGATGAGCTGACATCCAGTCCATACCCAAAATGATATTAATATCTGAAGATTTAAGGGCTATCAAAGACGTGAGGAAAACAAGTCTGTCGACTTGGATTTCATTTCCATAACTTACTCTAGAGGTCTGCCATCTAGAACCAGGGGTAGAAATTTCCATAGTGGACGGCATGTCACAGAATGCAACGTTATGCAAACGAGCATAACTTTCGGATATAAAAGAATGAGAGGCTCCTGTATCGAAAAGAACAGATGCCGGGTGGCAATTAACAAGAAGCGTACCAAGAACGACGTTGGGATCCTCTTGAGCTTCTTCAGCAGAGATACAGTTGACATGGCCACGTGAAGCAGTGACCGGCTTGGCGTGGAAAATTTTTCCTGCCGGCTTGCCACGGCCAACAGCTTTAGCAGACTGGTTGGGGTTGGTCTGGGGACACTCACGCATATAGTGGCCAGATTCCCCACACTTGAAACAAGTCACGGAACTGGTACGTGGAGGAGCATTGTTAGTTGGACCCCCATAGGGCTTGGCCGGTGCAGACTGTTGAACAGGGCGAGGCGCCTGGAAGGATGGCCTCGGTGTGAACCTGGGTGGCAGGGCGGTGTTGGGTACCCACACGCGGCGCTTCTGAGGACCAGCACCGGATGAGGAACCCATGTCACGGCCATGCTTGCGTGTTGCGTCATAGTCAGTCTGACCAGTTTCAACACTGATGGCTTTGTTGACAAGTTTCTGAAAAGATGTGCACTCATGCAGACGGAGGTCACGGCGAAGCTCAGGACTAAGGCCCTTACGGAACCTTGCTTGCTTCTTGGCGTCAGTAGAAACTTCCTCGGTTGCATATCATGCGAGATTACCGAACTCCCTGCTGTAAACATCCACAGAAAGTCGGCCTTGGGTGAAACTGCAAAATTCTTCACGTTTACGGTCCATGAGACCCTCCGGAATGTGATGTTCACGGAAAGCCTCGCTGAATTCAGCCCAAGTAGTGACATGGCCCGCCGGGCGCATAGCTCCATAATTCTCCCACCATAGACTGGCGGGGCCTTCAAGATGATATGCAGCAAAGGTGACCTTGTCAGCCTCCGCTACCAGCGCGGAACGCAGTTTGTGAGAGATACTGCGAAGCCAGTCATCAGCGTCGAGAGGCTCGACGGAGTGGTGGAATGTGGGTGGATGTAATTTGATAAAATCACTGAGTGACACCACGTTAGTCCTCTGATGGTGTGCCGTGTTCTGTTCAATACGCTCCAACAAACGGTTGGTCTCCCGCTTGTTTCTCTCAGCTTCCATCATAACCTCGGCTAGTGAAGGAGGATGAGGCAGATTTGCATCCCTGGCTTCACTGCCTTCGGCCTGCTCTTGAGAAGCAGGGTTAGCGCGTGTGATGACCATCCTAGGTAAACAAGACAATGATTTAGTCAGGATGATAAAATTCCGACATAGGATAAAAATGTAAGGAATAACTTGAAATGCAAGATGATCATCCGTATGACATGGTAGATACAGAAACTGCTTCTTTATTCCATCGTCATACACACCATACAGGGTTTAGTACAAGACCAAAAAAAGTACTATTACGGTGAAAGGAGGATTACATCTCATCGGAGGCATTCCAAGCTCCTATACATTATTTTTCTACACCTCCGGAAAGAGTACAAACTAGGTCATATCCCACGAGTCACGCGGGACGATAGACGACACAGCTAGTGCGAACTAGTGATACTACCACTAACTCAGACCGACCCGTAGTAGTCCTCGTAGAAGTCACCTCCATAGCCTGGAAGCTCGACATGATCATCCGGAAACAGACGGTCTCGCGGAGCTTGTGGACCATAGGGGCTAGGATGAGGCCTTGGACCAACAGACGGTGGCCTGCGGGGACCGCGAGGTGGGGTGATGCCTCCTACATCACGCCAAACCATCACGTCTGGCAGAGCAGACCTCACAGGATAGAGATCGCGCATATCTGAGAATCCAGCTTGCACCGCCGGTGCGAACCGAGTCAATGTGGCCCAGTGGTCAGCACGGGTATTGAAGAGCTCTAACCTCAAGGCCCGATTTTCACGGTCCTTATCCTCGAGCATCTCAGCAGTGGTGCGAGTCCGTGAATCCTCCTGAGTGGGGTCAGCATAGATAGCCTGGAGATACCCTTGTGCCCCCGGAAGTGATCCTGGCATATACCGGAAATCAGAGTCCCGAAATAGACCAGATCTGACTCGCATAATGGTCATCATAGAGTAGGCGGCGTCCTGCACAGCCATCTCAATAGTAACCCCGAGTCCATAGGAGCAGTGAAGAGGCTCGGTGGATCCAGGATAAGATGGAAATATCCTGACAGTGCAGAGATACTGTCTTTGATTAAAGTCTCGGAATTGCTCTTCGACCGTGTACTCAGGATACCAGCGGTATCCAGCCTCAGTCATTACCCTGACCAACTTGGCAGTATGGCCGGGTACATCTAGGCATCGAGTCAGGCGAACCACTTGATTGAGGTCGCGAGTGGCCATCTGAAAGCACAATCATAATGCAAAGGCATTAGAATTTCTAGCGAAATTTCGGCAGCATAACAGCTGTAAATGCTCAAGAAGGATTTTGAGACATTTGACAAAGGATTTCATACACACTCAACATCATCATATCAAAGTTCTGAATCCATTCTAACAACATAATGTGGTAGTAGAACTGAACTAGGCTTGTATCCATCAAACTTATAAGGTACTACTGATTAGTAACACGTGATCCTGATAGAGAGAATAGATCCTAATTCCTTAACCCCCGGTAGAAGAATGGACTGACTCAGATCAGAATGTCATAAGGTAAAGAAGTAAAAAGAGCCTTACGTTCCAACCCACAAACAATTCCCCTACATATAACTAAAGAATTTCTAGACTCAACATCGACCAGTTTGGCTTGGAGAACCTACAGGCAGTCCGGCTCTGATGCCAACGCTGTCAGGACCCCGACTCGATGTCACATCGATCTAGCCGGTAACACCTCATATCACTTTGCGGCCTCACGCACGGTATCCCCACGGGTGTCGCCTTACCTCTGCCCGGGACCGTTTGCGCCTTTTGGCTCACGTATATGATGGTGTCGCTAGCATCCATATGATAAAGAGCCCGGGCTGACATGACTAGTCGTAAACCCAAAGTGGCACAGACTTACAGGGACAGGCATCCATGACCCAGCTTCGAACGTGTCGGTCATCAGCAAGTGGGTCCGGGCTGTAGCACTGGGCTAGCAGGACTCCGGTAAACCGGGCTGTAGCGGGCTAATAGGACTCCGGTACTCAAAGCGTGACATTTCCCCGAAGGGACAGACACAGGAACGAAGAAGGACACATGCCGGCCAGCCTAAGTGTTACAGAGCAGTAGCAAGCTACCATGGCTCAGCGGTAACACTAGGAGACATTTCCCGGTAAGAGAGGCTACTAAAGATAAACAACTAGATAGTCAGATCCCACACATACCAAGCATTTCAATCATACACACAATATGCTCGATATGTGCAAATACAACGAAGCATCACAACATGACTCTACGACACAAGTACTTTATTTAAGGCTCAGGGAGCCATACATAACATACACAAAGGTACGGGTCTCACAACCCAACATACAAGTCATACAGTCATACAAACCAGCAGCGGAAGTAACTTGTCTGAGTACAGACAACTAGTAAAATAAAAGAGGCTTGGAAAGCCTAACTATACTACGTGGTCCTTCACAAGCTCAGGGTCACCACCTGGGTCTTTAGCCTACTCGTTGATGTCAACGTCTACATAGAACCCATCAGAAGGGGTTGCAGCGTCTTCTGTAAAAATGTAGATTATAGCAACATGAGTACAAAGGTACTCAGCAAGACTTACATCAGATCCTACATACATGCATGTTCTCAAGAAGGGTTGGTGGAGTTATTGCAGCAAGCCAGCTTTGACTCTTGGCTAGACTATCCTACGATACCTCAACTTGAAATGGTTTTGCGCACACGAGTCCACTACTCACCAATTCAATACACTACCGAGGATCCGCCTCCGTCTTCCTACGGAAGAGCCATCCTCGGCACTCACACTTATCTTGAGGCTTTTAGCAGTTTCCATTTACTTGTCTATGAACTGTATAGGCAACCAAGTAGTCCTTTACCGCGGACGCGGCTATTCGAATAGATTATGATAACCCTGCAGGGGTGTACTTCTTCATACATGTTTCCACCACTTAGCGTCTGCACACGACATGTGCTCGGCAGACTTCAAGCGAAAGCCGACGTGGGTGTAGACCACGACCTACCTAAACACTTAAGCCTCTAGTCCAGGTTTATCGCCTATTCAGGTTCCATCCGCAGGGAGTCCGGCCGAGGTTTCCCATACGGCCCCGAACGATGTGAACAGGGTTCCCGAGATACCCAACGGGTATTCGGTACACCCGGCCACGTACCTACCGCATCACAGCCCACCCCTATGGTCAGCGCTGTCCACGGCCTCCAGTAGGCTACAAACACCAGAAACTACTTGCAACTCCTGGACAGAGAGCTAGGGTGAATAAGAAGTCGAGCGGGGTCATATTTCAGGGCCCAATGCATGGTAGTAGCTGTATCTTAAATCACACATACAGATCTCAGTGCTTAAGGTCGGCTTCAATGAAACAACCCACCATGTACTCCTACATGGCCTCTCATCGATACCTTTACCAAATCGTGTTCACCACACCACTTTCATTACCGACATAATCATTTCACTCTAGCCATCACCCAGATGAACCAGACCTGACACGACTCTAAGCATAGCAGGCATAGCAAGGTAGGAACAACACATACATATGGCTCACATGCTAGTGGGTTTCATCTAGTTACTGTGGCAATGACAGGTCATGCAGAGGAAATGGGTTCAACTACCGTAGCACACAGCAGTTTGAAACGCGTTGTCTTAATGCAGTAAAAGAGAGCAGGAGCGAGAACATGGGATTGTATCGATATGATCAAATGGTTGGTTGCTTGCCTGATGGTTCGATGCACTGATACGGTTCTTCGTTAGGGTAATCACGGTACTCCTCGGAGGCAGAACCTGTCGCAAGGACACCGATACACAACCATCACCAAACAATGTGCAACAATATGATGCATGCATGAAACATGGCAATATGAGTGTGTTGGGCTAATGCAACTAAAACCAGAAGGGTTTGAACAAATTTGAATCAAAGATTCAAATTTCAAACTCAAACATGGCCTTTTAAAGTGCTTTTCCTTGTTCTGTTTAAAACATCAATTTAACTTGTTTTATCATGCATGAAAATAGTATAGATGGATAGATTGGATTTTTTTGATCATTTTTCATATATAATTTGTCCAATTTGGAGTTACAGAATAAAAGTTATGAATTTTTGAAGTTTAAATTATATTCTGGAATTTCCTGATTTAAATTAAATCCAGAAAATCAATTACTGCGTCAGCCTGACGTCAGTGTGACGTCAGCAGGTCAACGGAACAGGTCTGGGTCAAACCTGACAGTGGGTCCCGCATGTCAGGGTGATTATTTTAATTAAAATGTAATTAAAACTAATCCTGTTTAATTAACAGGGCTGGGCCCCACCTGTCATCGACTCAGGGGAGTCAACCAGGGCCCACCCGTGGTCAAAGTCAAAGCCAGCGACGCCGGCGTTTAGCCGCCGGCGAGCCCGACGCGGCGGCGGGAGTGGTTTTGGCCATTTCGGCCACCAAATGGGCCGCGGAGACCACCGGAGTGGAGCTGAGGACAAACCGCAGCTCTTGGCGGAATCCGTTGGGGTCGGGGTGGCCGGAGTTTGCGCCGGCGACGACTTTGGCGGCCACCGGGGTTCGGCCGAAGACGAACTTGACGCTAGAGGGGTCGGTGAGGCTCGGGGAGTGGCTAGCTAGATGCTAAGTGACACGGTGAGCATGATGGACACCAGTTTGTGGCCGGAGGATGACCGGGAGCGCGTCGGCGACGAGCTCCATGGCGGTGGGTGCGGTTGAGCTCCGGGAGGTTGCTACACGGCTCGGGAGCAAGAACGAAAGGGAGGGGAAGATGGCCAAGCTCACAGTGAGTGCGACGGAGTCCTTGGTGCGGCCGGAGATGGACCGGAGCGACGACGGCGTTGAAGGGGATCTCCGGCGACGACGGTTCGGGCGAGGTCGTTGCGGTGGACTCGGGCGTTGCGAGCGCTCGGGGCTCGGCTGCTCGATGAAGTGGACAGCGGCGGAGCTCCTGGACAGGGTGGCGCGGCGTGGAGACGACGGAGAGCACGGCTACGACGAAGGCACGGCGATGGTGGCGTCGGCCATGGCGGGGGAGCGCGAGGGGGAG
>NC_041385.1:659037725-659125214 GCF_002162155.2 Triticum dicoccoides | reverse complement strand
CCGAACACCACCATCGCCGCCGTTCGCCATAGTAGCCGTCACCGGCCACCCCTCGCTCCCCCGACTAGCTCAGGAGCTCCTCCTCGACCCCCTCTTCCTCCCCACCGCTCCACGGCCCTCCGGAAGCCCTGCATCGCCGCCACGTCGCCGTTCCCCTCCTCGGCCACCGGAGATCATCGCCATCGATTCGCCGTCTCCAGCGCGTCCCCGAGCCCGCTTCGACGCCCACTGCAACCGCGGTGAGCTCCGCCACCGTTTCCCCCTCTTTTTCCCCTCGTTCCCGCGCCGTAACCTCGTTCCCACCACGGCCGAACCTCCGCCGTCGCCGAGCTCGCCGTCGACGCAGCTCCGGTGACCATTTGGTCACCCCGGCGAGTCCAACAAGTTCGTAAGGCCCCGTAGAGCATCCCTAGCGCCTCGCTTAGCTCGCCTTCGAGCTCCAACCCCGTTTCCGCGCACGACCGAACCCCGGCGGCCGCAGCCGAGCTCGCCGCCGTCGACTCCGGCCACCCCAGGCCCAGCCACGGCCACCGTCCGACGCGCCATCGAGCTAGCTATCCAACGCACCTAGCCGCACGACGTTTGGAGCACCATAGAGGAAACCCGAGGCCCCTGTACGCCGCGGACCTCGCCGGCGACTAACCGCCGGCGGGTTTGACTTGTCCGACCTGGGGTTTGACCCCCCCAGGGTCACTGACGCGTGGGCCCCATCGGCCAGGTGGTCAGTTAGTGCTAATTACCGTTAGTCAACCCCCCCTGACACTGACAGTGGGCCCCAGCGCCACTAATCCCTAATTAGGATTAATTTAATCCTGTTAAACCCCCCCTGTCACTGACGTGTGGACCCCACACGTCAGGTTTGACCCCAGCCAGCCGCAGTTGACCACTGACGTCATGCTGACGTCATGCTGGCGCAATAATTATATTTCTGGATTTAAATTTAATCAGGAAATTCCAGAATATTATTTAAACTTCAAAAATTCATAACTTTTATTCTGTAACTCCAAATTGGACAAATTATATATGAAAAATGATCAGAAAAATCCAATCTATCCATCTGTACTATTTTCATGCATGATCAAACAAGTTAAATTGATGTTTTAAGCAGAACAAGGAAAAGCACTTTAAAAGGCCATGTTTGAGTTTGAAATTTGAATCTTTAATTCAAATTTGTTCAAACCCTTCTGGTTTTAGTTGCATTAGCCCAACACACTCATATTGCCATGTTTCATGCATGCATCATATTGTTGCACATTGTTTGGTGATGGTTGTGTATCGGTGTCCTTTGGGACAGGTTCTGCCTCCGAGGAGTACCGTGATTACCCTAACGAAGAATCGTATCAGTGCATCGAACCATCAGGCAAGCAACCAACCATTTGATCATATCGATACAATCCCATGTTCTCGCTCCTGCTCTCTTTTACTGCATTAAGACAACGCGTTTCAAACTGCTATGTGCTACGGTAGTTGAACCCATTTCCTCTGCATGACCTGTCATTGCCACAGTAACTAGATGAAACCCACTAGCATGTGTAGGAGTTGATTGAGCCATATGTATGTGTTGTTCCTACCTTGCTATGCCTGCTATGCTTAGAGTCGTGTCAGGTCTGGTTCATCTGGGTGATGGCTAGAGTGAAATGTTTATGTCGGTAATGAGAGTGGTGTGGTGAACACGATTTGGTAAAGGTATCGATGAGAGGCCATGTAGGAGTACATGGTGGGTTGTTTCATTGAAGCCGACCTTAAGCACTGAGATCTGTATGTGTGATTTAAGAAACAGTTACTACCATGCATTGGGCCCTCAAATATGACCCCGCTCGACTTCTTATTCACCCTAGCTCTCTGTCCAGCAGTTGCAAGTAGTTTCTGGTGTTTGTAGCCTACTGGAGGCCGTGGACAGCGCTGACCGTAGGGGTGGGTTGTGATGCGGTAGGTACGTGGCCGGGTGTACCGAATACCCGTTAGGTATCCCGGGAACCCTGTTCACATCGTTCGGGGCCGTATGGGAAACCTCGGCCGGACTCCCTGCGGATGGAACCTGAATAGGCGATAAACCTGGACTAGAGGCTTAAGTGTTTAGGTAGGTCGTGGTCTACACCCACGTCGGCTTTCGCTTGAAGTCTGCCGAGCACATGTCGTGTGCAGACGCTAAGTGGTGGAAACATGTATGAAGAAGTACACCCCTGCAGGGTTATCATAATCTATTCGAATAGCCGCGTCCGCGGTAAAGGACTACTTGGTTGCCTATATAGTTCATAGACAAGTAAATGGGAACTACTAAAAGCCTCAAGATAAGAGTGAGTGCCGAGGATGGCTCTTCCGTAGGAAGACGGAGGTGGATCCTCGGTAGTGTATTGAAGTGGTGAGTAGTGGACTCGTGTGCGCAAAACCATTTCAAGTTGGAGTATCGTAGGATAGTCTAGCCAAGAGTCAAAGCTGGCTTGCTGCAATAACTCCACCAACCCTTCTTGATAATATGCATGTATGTAGGATCTGATGTAAGTCTTGCTGAGTACCTTTGTACTCATGTTGCTATAATTTACATTTTTACAGAAGACGCTGCAACCCCTTCTGATGGGTTCTATGTAGACGTTGACATCAACGAGTAGGCTAAAGACCCAGGTGGTGACCCTGAGCTTGTGAAGGACCTTGTAGTATAGCTAGGCTTTCCAAGCCTCTTTTATTTTACTAGTTGTCTGTACTCAGACAAGTTACTTCCGCTGCTGGTTTGTATGACTGTATGACTTGTATGTTGGGTCGTGAGACCCGTACCTGTGTGTATGTTATGTATGGCTCTCTGAGCCTTAAATAAAGTACTTGTGTCGTAGAGTCATGTTGTGATGCTTCGTTGTATTTGCACATATCGAGCATATTGTGTGTATGATTGAAATGCTTGGTATGTGTGGGATCTGACTATCTAGTTGTTTATCTTTAGTAGCCTCTCTTACCGGGAAATGTCTCCTAGTGTTACCGCTGAGCCATGGTAGCTTGCTACTGCTCTGGAACACTTAGGCTGGCCGGCATGTGTCCTTCTTCGTTCCTGTGTCTGTCCCTTCGGGGAAATGTCACGCTTTGAGTACCGGAGTCCTGTTAGCCCGCTACAGCCCGGTTTACCGGAGTCCTACTAGCCCAGTGCTACAGCCCGGACCCATTTTCTGATGACCGACACGTTCGAAGCTGGGTCATGGATGCCTGTCCCTGTAAGTCTGTGCCACTTTGGGTTTATGACTAGTCATGTCAGCCCGGGCTCTTTATCATATGGATGCTAGCGACACTATCATATACGTGAGCCAAAATGCGCAAACGGTCCCGGGCAAAGGTAAGGCGACACCCGTGGGGATACCGTGCGTGAGGCCGCAAGGTGATATGAGGTGTTACCGGCTAGATCGATGTGACATCGAGTCGGGGTCCTGACAGCGTTGGCATTAGAGCCGGACTGCCTGTAGGTTCTCCAAGCCAAACTGGTCGATGTTGAGTCTAGAAATTCTTTAGTTATATGTAGGGGAATTGTTTGTGGGTTGGAACGTAAGGCTCTTTTTACTCCTTTATCTTATGACATTCTGATCTGAGTCAGTCCATTCTTCCACCGGGGGTTAAGGAATTAGGACCTATTCTCTCTATCAGGATCACGTGTTACTAATCAGTAGTACCTTATAAGTTTGATGGATTCAAGCCTAGTTCAGTTCTACTACCACATTATGTTGTTAGAATGGATTCAGAACTTTGATATGATGATGTTGAGTGTGTACGAAATCCTTTGTCAAATGTCTCAAAATCCTTCTTGAGCATTTACAGCTGTTATGCTGCCAAAATTTTGCTAGAAATTCTAATGCCCTTGCATTATGATTGTGCTTTCAGATGGCCACTCGCGACCTCAATCAAGTGGTTCGCCTGACTGGATGCCTAGATGTACCCGGCCATACTGCCAAGTTGGTCAGGGTAATGACTGAGGCTGGATACCGCTAGTATCCTGAGTACACGGTCGGAGAGCAATTCCGAGACTTTAATCAAAGCCAGTATCTCTGCACTCTCAGGATATTTCCATCTTATCCTGGATCCACCGAGCCCCTTCACTGCTCCTATGGACTCGGGGTTACTATTGAGATGGCTGTGCAGGAAGCCGCCTACTCTATGATGACCATTATGCGAGTCAGATCTGGTCTATTTCGGGACTCTGATTTCCGGTATATGCCAGGATCACTTCCGGGAGCACAAGGGTCTCTCCAGGCTATCTATGCTGACCCCACCCAGGAGGATTCACGGACTCGCACTACTGCTGAGATGCTCGAGGATAAGGACCGTGAAAATCGGGCCTTGAGGTTAGAGCTCTTCAATACCCGTGCTGACCACTGGGCCACTTTGACTCGGTTCGCACCGGCGGTGCAAGCTGGATATTCAGATATGCGCGATCTCTATCCTGTGAGATCTGCTCTGCCAGACGTGATGGTTTGGCGTGATGTAGGAGGCATCACCCCACCTCGCGGTCCCCGCAGGCCACCGTCTGTTGGTCCAAGACCTCATCCTAGCCCCTATGGTCCACAAGCTCCGCGAGATCGTCTGTTTCCGGATGATCATGTTGAGCTTCCAGGCTATGGAGGTGACTTCTACGAGGACTACTACGGATCGGTCTGAGTTAGTGGTTGTATCACTAGTTCGCACTAGCTGTGTCGTCTATCGTCCCGCGTGACTCGTGGGATATGACCTAGTTTGTACTCTTTCCGGAGGTGTAGAAAAATAATGTATAGGAGCTTGGGATGCCTCCGATGAGATGTAATCCTTTTCTCACCGTAATAGTACTTTGTTTGGTCTTGTACTAAACCCTGTATGGTGTGTATGACGATGGAATAAAAGAAGCAGTTTCTGTCCTTACCATGTCATACGGATGATCATCTTGCATTTCGAGTTATTCCTTACATTCTGTATCCTATGTCGGAATTTTATCATTCTGACTAAATCATTGTCTTGTTTACCTAGGATGTTCAACACGCGCGCTAACCCTGCTTCTCAAGAGCAGGCCGAAGGCAGTGAAGCCAGGGATGCAAATCTGCCTCACCCTCCTTCACTAGCCGAGGTTATGATGGAAGCTGAGAGAAACAAGCGGGAGACCAACCGTTTGTTGGAGCGTATTGAACAGAACACAGCACACCATCAGAGGATTAACGTGGTGTCACTCAGTGATTTTATCAAATTGCATCCACCCACGTTCCACCACTCCGTCGAGCCTCTCGACGCTGATGACTGGCTTCGCAGTATCTCTCACAAGCTGCATTCCGCGCTGGTAGCGGAGGCTGACAAGGTCACCTTTGCTGCATATCATCTTGAAGGCCCCGCCAGTCTATGGTGGGAGAATTATGGAGCTACGCGCCCAGCGGGCCATGTCACTACTTGGGCTGAATTCAGCGAGGCTTTCCGTGAACATCACATTCCGGAGGGTCTCATGGACCGTAAACATGAAGAATTTTGCAGTTTCACCCAAGGCCGGCTTTCTGTGGATGCTTACAGCAGGGAGTTTGGTAATCTCGCCCGATATGCAACTGAGGAAGTGTCTACTGATGCCAAGAAGCAAGCAAGGTTCCGTAAGGGACTTAGTCCTGAGCTTCGCCGTGACCTCCGTCTGCATGAGTGCACATCTTTTCAGAAACTTGTCAACAAGGCCATCAATGCTGAAACTGGTCAGACTGACTATGACGCAACACGCAAGCATGGCCATGACATGGGTTCCTCATCCGGTGCTGGTCCTCAGAAGCGCCGCGTGTGGGTACCCAACACCGCCCTGCCACCCAGGTTCACACCGAGGCCATCTTTCCAGGCGCCTCGCCCTGTCCAACAGTCTGCACCGGCCAAGCCCTATGGGGGTCCAACTAACAATGCTCCTCCACGTACCAGTTCCGTGACTTGTTTCAAGTGTGGGGAATCTGGCCACTATATGCGTGAGTGTCCCCAGACCAACCCCAACTAGTCTGCTAAAGCTGTTGGCCGTGGCAAGCCGACAGGGAAAATATTCCACGCCAAACCGGTGACCGCTTCACGTGGCCATGTCAACTGTATCTCTGCCGAAGAAGCTCAAGAGGATCCCAACGTCGTTCTCGGTACGCTTCTTGTTAATTGCCACCCGGCATCTGTTCTTTTCGATACAGGAGCCTCTCATTCTTTTATATCCGAAAATTATGCTCATTTGCATAACGTTGCATTCTGTGACATGCCATCCACTATGGAAATTTCTACTCCTGGTTCTAGATGGCAGACCTCTAGGGTAAGCTATGGAAATGAAATCCAAGTCGACAGACTTGTTTTTCTTGCATCTTTGATAGCCCTTAAATCTTCAGATATTAATATCATTCTGGGTATGAACTGGATGTCAGCTCATCATGCCCAAATTGATTGCTTCTCTAGGACTTTTCAACACACCCATCCTTCGGGGAAGATAGTCAATGTCTTGACTCGAATAGCCAAGCGACAATTATATTCTCTTAACGCCAGCCCTTTGCCAGACCTTGAGGACATTCCGGTAGTCCGTGACTTCCCGGATGTCTTTCCAGAGGAATTGCCAGGTGTTCCACCTGACAGGGATGTTGAGTTCGTAATAGACCTCATTCCAGGAACCGTTCCGATTGCTAGAAGACCTTATAAGATGGCACCACTAGAACTAGCCGAGCTTAAGAAACAACTCGATGAGTCCTTGAAAAAGGGTTTCATCCGACCTAGCTCATCTCCGTGGGCTTGCCCCGTTCTTTTCGTCAAGAAGAAGGATGGTACGGACCGGATGGTTGTAGATTACCGACCTGTCAATTTGGTCACAATCAAGAACAAATATCCGCTTCCCAGGATCAACGACCTGTACGATCAGCTCGCTGGATCCTCAATCTTCTCCAAGATGGATTTGAGGTTGGGCTACCATCAAATCAAAATCAGAAACGGGGACATTCCTAAGACGGCCTTTGTTACTCGTTATGGCCAATACGAGTACACCGTCATGTCCTTCGGTTTAACCAACGCTCCAGCCACCTTTTCTCGGTTAATGAACTCAATCTTCATGGAGTATTTGGATAAATTCGTCGTGGCTTACCTCGATGATATACTCATCTACTCCAAGAACGAGGAAGAACATGCCGAACATCTAAGGCTAGTGTTGAAGAAACTTCGAGAGCATCGCCTTTATGCCAAATTTTCTAAATGTGAATTCTGGTTGTCAGAAGTGACCTATCTGGGTCATGTAATATCTGGTAAAGGTATTGCTGTTAACCCTGAGCGAGTTCAAGCCGTCCTTAATTGGACTCCACCTGAATCGGTCAAGCAAGTTCGGAGTTTTCTGGGCTTAGCGAGCTATTGTCGTCGCTTTGTCGAGAACTTCTCCAAGGTTGCTAAACCTCTAACCGAACTCCTCAAGAAAGATAAGAAGTTCGAGTGGACTCCACAATGTGAGCACAGTTTTCAGGAACTGAAAAGACGCCTGACTTCTGCTCCCGTACTGGTACCGCCAGACATCTCCATGGACTTTGTTATCTACTGCGACGCCTCGCGACAAGGACTAGGTTGCATTCTCATGCAAGATCGACACGTAATTGCCTATGCTTCACGGCAATTGCACCCACATGAGGAGAATTATCCTACTCATGATCTAGAGCTTGCAGCCGTAGTCTATGCACTTAAGACCTGGCGACTTTACCTCCTCGGTAATCGTTGCGAAATATTCACTGATCACCAAAGTCTGAAGTACATTTTCACCCAACCGGATTTGAATCTCAGGCAAAGACGTTGGGTTGAATTGATCACAGACTTCGACTTAGGAATAACCTACACCCCAGGGAAAGCCAACGTCATGGCTGATGCGCTAAGTAGTAAATGTTATTGTAACAACCTGATGTTACAACAAAGTCAACCGCTTCTCCATGAGGAATTTCGGAAGCTTAACCTTCACATTGTTCCTCAAGGTTTTCTTTCCACCTTGGTGGCGAAACCTACTCTTACGGATCAAATCATCGCTGCCCAAAAGCGAGATAAGGGAATATCTAAAATCAAAGAGAACATTGCTAGTGGAGGTGCTAGTTGTTTCTCCACAAATGATCATGGTGTTGTGTACTTTGAGAACCGTCTAGTGGTTCCCAAGAACCAGCACCTACGGCAGTTGATCCTTAAGGAGGCTCATGAATCTCCTCTCACTATTCATCCCGGTAGTACTAAGATGTATCAGGACCTACGCCAGAGGTTCTGGTGGACTAGGATGAAGAGAGAAATTGCTCAGTATATTGCTAATTGCGACGTCTGTCGTCGTGTAAAAGCAGAGCATCAACGGCCTGCTGGCACCCTTCAACCCCTAGCTATTCCTGAATGGAAATGGGATAAAATTGGTATGGATTTCATTACCGGTTTTCCCAGGACCAAGAGAGGGAATAATGCTATCTTCGTCGTTGTCGATCGTCTTTCCAAAGTAGCCCATTTCCTACCTGTTCGTGAGAGTATAACCGCTAGTCAGCTGGCAGACTTATACATCTCTCGAATAGTGTCTCTCCATGGTGTTCCTTTGGAAATTAACTCGGATCGAGGAAGTCTTTTCACCTCTCGATTTTGGGAAAGTTTCCAAAATGCTATGGGAACCCGTCTCTCCTTTAGCACCGCCTTCCACCCTCAGTCGAGTGGTCAAGTGGAACACGTCAACCAAATTCTAGAAGACATGCTTCGAGCCTCTGTTATCTCATTCGGAATGGACTGGGAGAAGTGCCTTCCATTTGCCAAATTCGCTTACAACAACAGCTATCAATCTAGCTTGGGTAAAGCCCCTTTTGAAGTTCTCTATGGACGACAGTGTCGAACACCCCTTAACTGGTCAGAGACCGGGGAAAGACAATTCTTTGGCCCGGATATGATTCAGGAAGCAGAAGAACAAGTTTGTATCGTCCGTGAAAAGTTGAAAACAGCCCAATCTCGTCAAAAGAGTCAATATGAGCGAAAACATAAGGCTATGACTTTCGAGGTTGACGAGAAGGCTTATCTTCGGGTCACCCCTCTGAAGGGAACCCATCGTTTCGGTATCAAAGGCAAATTGGCTCCTCGTTACATTGGACCTTTTTGCATTCTCGCCAAACGAGGAGAAGTTGCCTACCAGTTAGAACTACCTCCGCACCTCTCCAGAGTCCACGATGTCTTCCACGTTTCCCAACTCAGGCGTTGCTTCTCGGATCCTATCCGTGAAGTGGACCACGAAACGCTTGATCTCCAAGATAATCTTACATATCGAGAGTACCCCATTCGTATCCTCGATCAGGCCGAACGTACCACCCGACGTCATAATATCAAGTTTCTCAAAGTTCAATGGTCGCACCATTCTGAGGATGAAGCAACTTGGGAAAGGGAGGATCGTCTTCGACTTGAGTACCCCGCCTTCTTCCCGGAGGAACCCAAATCTCGGGACGAGATTCTTTTGAGTGGGGGTGAGTTGTCACACCCTAGCTAGTCATGCATTAGAGTGTTGCATCATGTTTACTCTTTCATCAGAAACTTGAAATGGGGATCTGTGAAACCCTCAAAATCATTTTGAAAATGACCCAAATAAAAATTTCTCCAAAAGGGTCCAAGAAAATGCTCATGTTGCTCTCTGAAAATATTGGACAGAGATAAAAATCAAACCAATATTTTCAAGAGCTCATAGGTATTTATTTTGGGCATTTGGAATTAATGCATAAATATTTGCATTGGAAATATATTAATTATATATATTAATATATGTCCAAATATTATGCCAATTATAAAGGAGCTCTGGAATAATATATCTAGCTCCTGCAAAAATTGGCATAAGTTAAATAAATGATTTAATATATTATTTAAATCAAAACAAATGTCAGAAATTAGAAAACAGAAAAATAAATAACAGGAGGAGCTTACCTGGGCTTCTCCCTGTGCGGCCCAGCCAGCTGGCCGGCCCAGCAAGCCAGCCCAGCCCACCACCGCCGTCGTCCTCCTGGCGCCAGTCGGCCAGGCGTGTGGCCGGCGCGCGCGCACGGCCGGAGCGCCACGCCACCAGCTCGTCTGCCTGCCTCCCCCGCCAGCGCGACGCCGCGACGCCTCTTCTCGGTGCCGCCCCGATCCCCTGGCCTTATCCCCCCTCTCTCCCGTGCTGCTCCCTCTCTATCTCTCACGGCCAAACACCACCATCGCCGCCGTTCGCCATAGTAGCCGTCACCGGCCACCCCTCGCTCCCCCGACTAGCTCAGGAGCTCCGCCTCGACCCCCTCTTCCTCCCCACCGCTCCACGGCCCTCCGGAAGCCCTGCATCGCCGCCACGTCGCTGTTCCCCTCCTCGGCCACCGGAGATCATCGCCGTCGATTCGCCGTCTCCAGCGCGTCCCCGAGCCCGCTTCGACGCCCACTGCAACCGCGGTGACCTCCGCCACCGTTTCCCCCTCTTTTTCCCCTCGTTCCCGCGCCGTAACCTCGTTCCCACCACGGCCGAACCTCCGCCGTCGCCGAGCTCGCCGTCGACGCAGCTCCAGTGACCATTTGGTCACCCCGGCGAGTCCAACAAGTTCGTAAGGCCCCGTAGAGCATCCCTAGCGCCTCGCTTAGCTCGCCTTCGAGCTCCAACCCCGTTTCCGCGCACGACCGAACCCCGGCGGCCGCAGCCGAGCTCGCCGCCGTCGACTCCGGCCACCCTAGGCCCAGCCACGGCCACCGTCCGACGCGCCATCGAGCTAGCTATCCAACGCACCTAGCCGCACGCCGTTTGGAGCACCACAGAGGAAACCCGAGGCCCCTGTACGCCGCGGACCTCGCCGGCGACTAACCGCCGGCGGGTTTGACTTGTCCGACCTGGGGTTTGACCCCCCCAGGGTCACTGACGCATGGGCCCCATCGGCCAGGTGGTCAGTTAGTGCTAATTACCGTTAGTCAACCCCCCCTGACACTGACAGTGGGCCCTAGCGCCACTAATCCCTAATTAGGATTAATTTAATCATGTTAAACCCCCCCTGTCACTTACGTGTGGCCCCCACACGTCAGGTTTGACCCCAGCCAGCCGCAGTTGACCACTGACGTCATGCTGACGTCATGCTGGCGCAATAATTATATTTCTGGATTTAAATTTAATCAGGAAATTCCAGAATATTATTTAAACTTCAAAAATTCATAACTTTTATTCTGTAACTCCAAATTGGACAAATTATATATGAAAAATGATCAGAAAAATCCAATCTATCCATTTGTACTATTTTCATGCATGATCAAACAAGTTAAATTGATGTTTTAAGCAGAACAAGGAAAAGCACTTTAAAAGGCCATGTTTGAGTTTGAAATTTGAATATTTAATTCAAATTTGTTCAAACCCTTCTGGTTTTAGTTGCATTAGCCCAACACACTCATATTGCCATGTTTCATGCATGCATCATATTGTTGCACATTGTTTGGTGATGGTTGTGTATCGGTGTCCTTTGCGACAGGTTCTGCCTCCGAGGAGTACCGTGATTACCCTAACGAAGAACCGTATCAGTGCATCGAACCATCAGGCAAGCAACCAACCATTTGATCATATCGATACAATCCCATGTTCTCGCCCCTGCTCTCTTTTACTGCATTAAGACAACGCGTTTCAAACTGCTGTGTGCTACAGTAGTTGAACCCATTTCCTCTGCATGACCTGTCATTGCCACAATAACTAGATGAAACCCACTAGCATGTGTAGGAGTTGATTGAGCCATATGTATGTGTTGTTCCTACCTTGCTATGCCTGCTATGCTTAGAGTCGTGTCAGGTCTGGTTCATCTGGGTGATGGCTAGAGTGAAATGTTTATGCCGGTAATGAGAGTGGTGTGGTGAACACGATTTGGTAAAGGTATCGATGAGAGGCCATGTAGGAGTACATGGTGGGTTGTTTCATTGAAGCCGACCTTAAGCACTGAGATCTGTATGTGTGATTTAAGAAACAGTTACTACCATGCATTGGGCCCTGAAATATGACCCCGCTCGACTTCTTATTCACCCTAGCTCTCTGTCCAGGAGTTGCAAGTAGTTTCTGGTGTTTGTAGCCTACTGGAGGTCGTGGACAGCGCTGACCGTAGGGGTGGGCTGTGATGCGGTAGGTACGTGGCCGGGTGTACCGAATACCCGTTAGGTATCCCGGGAACCCTGTTCACATCGTTCGGGGCCGTATGGGAAACCTCGGCCGGACTCCCTGCGGATGGAACCTGAATAGGCGATAAACCTGGACTAGAGGCTTAAGTGTTTAGGTAGGTCGTGGTCTACACCCACGTCGGCTTTCGCTTGAAGTCTGCCGAGCACATGTCGTGTGCAGACGCTAAGTGGTGGAAACATGTATGAAGAAGTACACCCCTGCAGGGTTATCATAATCTATTCGAATAGCCGCGTCCGCGGTAAAGGACTACTTGGTTGCCTATACAGTTCATAGACAAGTATGCATGAGGATGGCTGTTCCGTAGGAAGACGGAGGTGGATCCTCGGTAGTGTATTGAAGTGGTGAGTAGTGGACTCGTGTGCGCAAAACCATTTCAAGTTGGAGTATCGTAGGATAGTCTAGCCAAGAGTCAAAGCTGGCTTGCTGCAATAACTCCACCAACCCTTCTTGATAATATGCATGTATGTAGGATCTGATGTAAGTCTTGCTGAGTACCTTTGTACTCATGTTGCTATAATTTACATTTTTACAGAAGACGCTGCAACCCCTTCTGATGGGTTCTATGTAGACGTTGACATCAACGAGTAGGCTAAAGACCCAGGTGGTGACCCTGAGCTTGTGAAGGACCTTGTAGTATAGCTAGGCTTTCCAAGCCTCTTTTATTTTACTAGTTGTCTGTACTCAGACAAGTTACTTCCGCTGCTGGTTTGTATGACTGTATGACTTGTATGTTGGGTCGTGAGACCCGTACCTTTGTGTATGTTATGTATGGCTCTCTGAGCCTTAAATAAAGTACTTGTGTCGTAGAGTCATGTTGTGATGCTTCGTTGTATTTGCACATATCGAGCATATTGTGTGTATGATTGAAATGCTTGGTATGTGTGGGATCTGACTATCTAGTTGTTTATCTTTAGTAGCCTCTCTTACCGGGAAATGTCTCCTAGTGTTACCGCTGAGCCATGGTAGCTTGCTACTGCTCTGGAACACTTAGGCTGGCCGGCATGTGTCCTTCTTCGTTCCTGTGTCTGTCCCTTCGGGGAAATGTCACGCTTTGAGTACCGGAGTCCTGTTAGCCCGCTACAGCCCGGTTTACCGGAGTCCTGCTAGCCCAGTGCTACAGCCCGGACCCATTTTGCTGATGATCGACACGTTCGAAGCTGGGTCATGGATGCCTGTCCCTGTAAGTCTGTGCCACTTTGGGTTTACGACTAGTCATGTCAGCCCGGGCTCTTTATCATATGGATGCTAGCGACACTATCATATACGTGAGCCAAAATGCGCAAACGGTCCCGGGCAAAGGTAAGGCGACACCCGTGGGGATACCGTGCGTGAGGCCGCAAGGTGATATGAGGTGTTACCGGCTAGATCGATGTGACATCGAGTCGGGGTCCTGACATGCAGGGCTTCGCCGAAGCACCGCTACGATATGACCGAGGTGGAATATGGTGGAGGGGGCACCGCACACGGCTGGGAGAGATCAACATATCAACTGGTGTGTCTAGAGGTGCCCACTTTCGCTCGTAAATAAAGGAGGAGAGGAGGGGAGGGGCCGGCCCTCTCTATGGCATGTCCTGGGGAGTCCTACTCCCACCAGGAGTAGGATTCCCTCCCTTCTATGTAGTAGGAGTAGGAGTCAAGGAAAGGGAAGAGAGAAGAGAAGGAAGGAGGGGGCGCCGCCCCTCCCCCTAGTCCAATTCGGACTAGGCCTTGGGGGCGCACAGCCTGCCTCTCTCTCTCCCCCCTTAAAGCCCAATAAGGCCCATATACTCCCTGGCGAATTCCTGTAACTCTCCGGTACTCTGATAAATAACCGATTCACTCGGAACCTTTCCAGTGTCCGAATATAGTCGTCCAATATATCTTTCTTTACGTCTCAACCATTTCGAGACTCCTTGTCATGTCCACGATCTCATCCGGGACTCCAAACTACCTTCGGTACATCAAAACACATAAACTCATATTACCAATCGTCACTGAACGTTAAGCGTGCGGACCCTATGGGTTCGAGAACTATGTAGACATGACCGAGACACGTCTCCAGTCAATAACCAATAGCGGAACATAGATGCTCATATTGGCTCCTACATATTCTACCAAGATCTTTATCGGTCAAACCGCATAAGAACATACGTTGTTCCCTTTGTCATCAGTATGTTACTTGCCTGAGATTCGATCGTCGGTATTTCAATACCTAGTTCAATCTTGTTACAGGCAAGTCTCTTTACTCGTTTTGTAATGCATCATCCCGCAACTAACTCATTAGTCACAATCGGAGTGACAAATCCTAATCTCGAAATACACCAACTCAACAAGTACCTTCAGAGACACCTGTAGAGAACCTTTATAATCACCCAGTTATGTTGTGACATTTGGTAGCACAAAAAGTGTTCCTCCGATAAACGGGAGTTGCATAATCTCATAGTCATAGGAACATGTATAAGTCATGAAGAATGCAATAGAAACATACTAAACGATCAAGTGCTAAGCTAACGGAATGGGTCAAGTCAATCACATCATTCTCTAATGATGTGATCTCGTTAATCAAATGACAACTCATGTCTATGGTTAGGAAACTTAACCATCTTTGATTAACGAGCTAGTCAAGTAGAGGCATAGTAGTGACACTATGTTTGTCTATGTATTCACACATGTATTATGTTTCCGATTAATATAATTCTAGCATGAATAATAAACATTTATCATGGAATAAGGAAATAAATAATAGCTTTATTATTGCCTCTAGGGCATATTTCCTTCAGTCTCCCACTTGCACTAGAGTCAACAATCTAGTTCACATCACCATATGATTTAACACTAATATTCACATCTGTATGTGATTAACATCCATAGTTCACATCGTGATGTGACCAACACCCAAAGGGTTTACTAGATTCAATAATCTAGTTCACATCGCTATGTGATTGACACCCAAAGAGTACTAAGGTATGATCATGTTTTGCTCGTGAGAGAAATTTAGTCAATGGGTCTATCACATTCAGAGCCGTATGTATTTTGCAAATATTCTATGTCTACAATGCTCTGCACGGAGCTACTCTAGCTAATTGCTCCCACTTTCAATATGTATCCAGATTGAGACTTAGAGTCATCTGGATCGGTGTAAAAGCTTGCACCGATGTAACTCTTTACAACGAACTCTTTTGTCACCTCCATAATCGAGAAACATCTCCTTATTCCTCACTAAGGATATTCTTGACCGCTGTCCAGTGATATACTCCTAGATCAAAATTGTACTCCCTTGCCAAATTCAGAGCAAGGTATACAATAGGTCGGGTACACAGCATAGCATACTTTATAGAACCTATGACTGAGGCTTCGGGGATGACTTTTCATTCTCTTTCTATTTTCTGCCATGGTCGGGTTTTGAGTCTTACTCAACTTCGCACCTTGCAACACAGGCAAGAACTCTTTCTTTGACTGTTCCATTTTGAACTACTTCAAAATCTTGTCAACGTATGTACTCATTGAAAAAACTTAAAAAGCGTCTTGATCTATCTCTATAGATCTTGATGATCCATATGTAAGCAGCTTTACCGTGGTCTTTCTTTGAAAAAACTCCTTCCAAATAGTCCTTTATGCTTTTCAGAAAATTCTAGATTATTTCCGATCACCAATATGTCATTCATATATACTTATCATAAAGGCTGTAGTGCTCCCACTCAGTTTCCTGTAAATACATGTTTCACCGCAAGTCTATATAAAACTATATGCGTATATTCCAACTCCGAGATGCTTGCACTAGTCCATAGATGGATCACTGGAGCTTGCACACTTTGTTAGCACCTTTAGGATTGACAAAACCTTCTGGTTACATCATATACAACTCTTCTTTAATAAATCCATGAAGGAATACAGCTTTGATATCCATTTGCCAGATTTCATAAAATGTGGCAATTGCTAACATGATTCAGACAGACTTTTAAGCATCGATACGAGTGAGAAAATCTCATCATAGTCAACACCTTGAACTTGTCGAAAACATTTTGTGACAATTCAAGCTTTGTAGATAGTAACACTACTATTAGCGTCCGTCTTCCTCTTGAAGATACATTTATTCTTAATGACTCACCGATCATCGGACAAGTCAATCAAAGTCCATACTTTGTTCTCATACATGGATCCCATCTCAGATTTCATGGCCTCAAGCCATTTCACGGAATCTGGGCTCATCATCGCTTCCTCATAGTTCGTAGGTTCATCATGGTCTAATAACATGACTTTCAGAATAGGATTACCGTACCACTCTGGTGCGGACTGTACTTTGGAAGACCTACGAGGTTCTGTAGTAATTTAATCTAAAGTTTCATGATCATCATCATTAGCTTCCTCACTAATTTGTGTAGGAATCACTGAACTGATTTCTTTGATGAACTACTTTCCAATTCGGGAGAAGGTACAACTACCTTATCAAGCTCTACTTTCCTCCCACTCACTTCTTTTGAGAGAAACTCCTTCTCTAGAAAGGATCCATCTTAGCAACGAATATCTTACCTTCGGATCTGTGATAGAAGGTGTACCCAACAGTTTGCTTTGGGTATTCTATGAAGACGCACTTCTTCGATTTGAGTTCGAGCTTATCAGGTTGAAACTTTTTCACATAAGCATCGCAGCCCCAAACTTTAAGAAACGACAACTTCAGTTTCTTGCCAAACCACAGTTCATAAGGCGTCGTCTCAACGGATTTTGATGGTGCCCTATTTAAAGTGAATGCAGCTGTCTCTAATGCATAACCCTAAAACGATAGTGGTAAATCAGTATGATACATCATAGATCGCACCATATACAATAAAGTGCGGTTACGATGTTCGGACACACCATTACGCTGTGGTGTTCCATGTGGCATGAGCTATGAAACTATTTCACATTGTTTTGAAAATGAAGGCCAAACTTGTAACTCAGATATTCTCCTCTCTGATCAGATTGTAGAAACTTTATTTTCTTGTTATGATGATTCTCTACTTCACTCTGAAATTCTCTAAACTTTTCAAATGTTTCAGACTTGTGCTTCATTAAGTAGATATACTCATATCTTCTCAAATCATCTGTGAAGGTTAGAAAATAACGATACCCGCCACGAGCATCAACACTCATTGGACCGCATACACCGGTATGTATTATTTCCAACAAGTCAGTAGCTCGTTCCATTGTTCCGGAGAATGGAGTTTTAGTCATCTTGCCCAAAAGGCACGTTCGCAAGCATCAAATGATTCATAACCAAGTGATTCCAAAAGTCCATCTTTATGGAGTTTCTTCATGCGCTTTACACCGATATGACCCAAACAGCAGTGCCACAAATAAGTTGCACTATATCAACTTTGCTTCTTTTGGCATCAATATTATGAATTTGTGTATCACTACAATCGAGATCCAACAAACTATTTTTATTGGGTGTGTGACCATCGAAGGTTTTATTCATGTAAACAGAACAACAATTTTTCTCTGACTTTAAATGAATAATCGTATTGCAATAAACATGATCAAATCATATTCATGCTCAACGCAAATGCCAAATAACATTTGTTTAGGTTTAACACTAATCCCGAAAGTATAGGGAGTGTGCGATGATGATCATATCAGTCTTGGAACCACTTCCAACACACATCGTCACTTCACCCTCAAGTAGTCTCTGTTTATTCTGTAACTCCTGTTTCGAGTTACCAATATTTAGCAACCAAACATGTATCAAATACCCAGGGGCTACTATAAACACTAGTAAGGTACACATCAATAACCTGTATATATCAAATGTACCCTTTTTCACTTTGCCATCCTTCTTATCCACCAAATATTTAGGGCATTTCCGCTTCCAGTGACCATTTCCTTTGCAGTAGAAGCACTCAGTTTCAGGCTTTGGTCCAGCTTTGGTCTTCTTCGCTGGAGTGACAACTTGCTTGCCATTCTACATGAAGTTCCCTTTCTTTCCCTTTGCCCTTTTCTTGAAACTACTGGTCTTGTTAATCATGAACTCTTGATGCTCTTTCTTGATTTCTACCTTCATCAATTTCATCATCATGAAAAGCTCGGGAAACGTTTCGTCATCCCTTGCATACTATAGTTCATCACGAAGTTCTAGTAACTTGGTGATGGTGACTAGAGAACTTTGTCAATCACTATCTTATCTGGAAGAGTAACTCCCACTTGATTCCAGCGATTGTAGTACCCATACAATCTGAGTACATGCTCACTAGTTGAGCAATTCTCCTCCATCTTTTAGCTATAGAACTTGTTGGAGACTTCATATCTCTCAACTCGGGTATTTGCTTGAAATATTAACTTCAACTCCTGGAACATCTCATATGATCCATGACGTTCAAAACGTCTTTGAAATCCCGATTCTAAGCCGTTAAGCATGGTGCACTAAATTATCAAGTAGTCATCATATTGAACTAGCCAAACATTCATAACGTCTGCATCTGCTGCTGCAATAGGTCTGTCACCTAGCGGTGCATCAAGGACATAATTCTTCTGTGCAGCAATGAGGATAAACCTCAGATCATGGACCCAGTCTGCATTATTGCTACTATCATCTTCCAACTTAGTTTTCTCTAGGAACACATATAAAACATAGGGAAGCAACAACGCGAGCTATTGATCTTCAACATTAATTGCAAAATACTATTAGGACTAAGTTCATGATAAATTCAAGTTCAATTAATCATATTACTTTAGAACTCCCACTTAGGTAGACATCTCTCTCATCATCTAAGTGATCAAGTGATCCAAATCAACCAAACCATAATCGATCATCACGTGAGATGGAGTAGTTTTCAATGGTGAACATCACTATGTTGATCATATCTACTATATGATTCACGCTCGACCTTTCGGTCTCCAGTGTTCCGAGGCCATATCTGCATATGCTAGGCTCGTCAAGTTTAACCCGAGTATTCTGCGTGTGCAAAACTGGCTTGCACCCATTATAGATGAACGTAGAGCTTATCACACCCGATCATCACGTGGTGTCTCGGGACGGCGAACTTTGGCAACGGTGCATACTTAGGGAGAACACTTTTACCTTGAAATTTAGTGAGAGATCATCTTATAAAGCTACCGCAGAACTAAGCAAAATAAGATGTATAAAAGATAAACATCGCATGCAATCAAAATATGTGACATGATATGGCCATCATCATCTTGTGCCTTTGATCTCCATCTCCAAAGCATTGTCATGATCTCCATCGTCACCAGCATGACACCATGATCTCCATCATCTTGATCTATATCAATGTGTCGTCACATGGTCGCCTCGCCAACTATTGGTCTTGCAACTATTGCTATCGCATAGTGATAAAGTAAATCAATTATTTGGCACTTGCATCTTATGCAATAAAGAGACAACCATTATGCTTCTGCCAGTTGCCCATAACTTCAACAAAACATGATCATCTCATACAACAACTTATATCTCATCACATCTTAACCACATCACATCACAACATGCCCTGCAAAAACAAGTTAGACGTCCTCTACTTTTTTGATGCAAGTTTTATGTGGCTGCTACGGGCTGAGCAAGAACCCCATTCTTACCTACGCATCAAAACCACAATGATATTTCGTCAAGTTAGTGCTGTTTTAACCTTCGCAAGGACCGGGCGTAGCCACACTCGGTTCAACTAAAGTTGGAGAAACTGACACCCGCCAGCCACCTGTGTGCAAAGCATGTGAGTAGAACCAGTCTCGCGTAAGCGTACGCGTAATGTCGGTCCGGGCCGCTTCATCCAACAATACCGCTGAACCAAAGTATGACATGCTGGTAAGCAATATGACTTGTATCGCCCACAACTCACTTGTGTTCTACTCATGCATATAACATCTACGCATAAACCTGGCTTGGATGCCACTGTTGGGGAATGTAGTAATTTCAAAAAAATTCCTACACACACGCAAGATCATGGTGATGCATAGCAACAAGCGGGGAGAGTGAGTCCACGTACCCTCGTAGACCGAAAGCGGAAGCATTAGCACAACGCGGTTGATGTAGTCGTACGTCTTCATGATCCGACCGATCCAAGTAAAGAACGTACGTCACCTCCGAGTTTAGCACACGTTCAACTCGATGACGTCCCGCAAACTCCAATCCAGTAGAGCTCACGGGAGAGTTCCGTCAGCACGACGGCGTGATGAAGGTGATGATGTTGCTACCGACGCAGGGCTTCGCCTAAGCACCGCTACGATATGACCGAGGTGGAATATGGTGGAGGGGGCACCGCACACGGCTGGGAGAGCTCAACAGATCAACTTGTGTGTCTAGAGGTGCCCTCTTACACCCGTATATAAAGGAGGAGAGGAGGGGAGGGGCCGGCCGTCTCTATGGCGCGCCCTGGGGAGTCCTACTCCCACCGGGAGTAGGCACTACAAAAAAAATTACACTTCCGTGATTATATGTGTTTGTCACCGTAGGTCGTGTTTTTTGTCATGCATGTACATCCATGACGATTTTATGACAGAATCAAGATAGTCATACCTGTGCTATCGTAGAAGTGTTCCATGACATTACCAAAATTATCATCACGGAAGTGTCCACTTCCATGACGATAAATCGTGCGTCACAGAAGTGCTTTCGTGAAGGGTGACCGACACGTGGCATCCACCATAACGGAACGCCGTTAAGCTATTGGGTCTGGTTTTGGATCCGATAACCCATTAACAGCCCCGACCAATGGGGATTTTCCACGTGTAAAATCATCATTGGCTGGAGGAGACACATGTCGGCTCACCGTTGGGACAGATGTCATCCACTCATTGGACCGAAGGCGCCTATGATACGGTGACATGTGGCACGGCCCAATAGAGGCCCATTCCTGTGAAAAGGCCGGCCCATTTGACTTGGTCAAAAGGTGGCGGGCCGGCCCACGGAAAGCCTGTTAACGGCCTGTTTGCATATAGCCCATTTACAGCCAGCTAACCTAGGGCCCGTTACGACCTCTCCGAATTAGGCCTAGTACAGTCATCTAGGCCGTCCAATATGATTCCAGCCCGTTTTAACTTCCGGCCCATGTGTGGCCCATGACTTCTTTCGGCCCACATGAGGCCCTTTGTAACTCTTGGCCCATTAACGGCCCGTGGTGAAACTAGCCCGTAATGAACAGTGTATCACTTTATACCCATTAACGACCCGATATTCCATTGGGCCGTTTCCAGCCCAAGTTATCTTTCGGCCTTCTCAGGGCCCATTAAATCTTGGGCTCATTTGCATCCCGTTACTGTCATTTTCTGTTTGTGGGCCAAATTCAACCCGTCGTTATAGTCGGCCCGTTTGTGGACCGTTAACATGTTGGGCCATTTTCATGTAAAAAAACCCATTGGGCTGTTTTCATAGAGTTATCAAATACGGCCTATTAACGGCCCATTATAGTCCACGAATAGTATGTCCCATGATTGGCGAAATGATGACATGCCCCGTAGAAGGCCCATGGATCCTACGGCTCGTATGAGGCCCATGGATCATACGGCCCATAGAAGGCCCATGGATCGTACGGCCCGTAGAAGGCCCAAGGACCCTACGGCCCGTAGAAGGCCCATGGATCCTAAGGCCCGTATAGAAGGCCAAGGGACCCTACGACCCGTATAGAAGGCCAATGGATCCTACGGCCTGAAGAAGGCCCATGGATCATACGTCCCGCAGGAGGCCCAGGTTACAACAGTCCGTGTGTTGCCATGATTATTTTATCCTAGTTACCAAAAATAGGCTATTGTGGCCACTAGAAAAATACAGAAAAAGAACTGTAGTGACTACAAGCGAACAACTAAACAAGACAATCAGGAAATAAATAAGCAAGCAATTAACGCTAGCCTATTACCGCTATTACACATATTACATCCACTGGGCATCAAGTTCGCCACCAGTGCAAATATAGGGAACAAAGTAGCATATTACATACACTGGCCGTCAAAATTGGCCACCAGTGCAAATAAACGTGATAGTAAAACAAGAGCATAACTGAAACAACTTCAGAAGATCTCAAGAAACGTTATCTTGGGTATCCACCATGCTGGCAATAAGCATAGCAAGCTTATTAGCTTTGTCCTATTTGGCGCTAAAATCCTCCAACGCTTGTTGTTGCACCAGAAAGTATACATCTGAATGCTCCAGGAACTTCCGCAGTCCTTCCGCTTCTTGTCACAGCACATCTGATCGATGTCTTTCAGCTTGTATTTGAGACTCAAGAGACCGAACTGATTCAGACAGTGAGTTTGAATAGCTTGTGCAAGCGGTAGTGGCCAGTAACTCGAACACTAAACCAAGATAGGAATTTGGGGTTGTCTCGCTGTCTTCAAGATAGTCTTCCTTAGCTGTTTTATCAGCTTTGTTGGAGACCAACAAGGATGTGTCACTATCCTGAACCTTATCTACATTACTTCCTTTAACATTGCTTAATAAGGCACTCTTCCCCAATATTCTGTCAGCATTCTAAAAGAAGAAACAAGCAGACACATAACAAGTTTAGCATGTACTAGTATATGAAACTCATTTAGGTGAACCAGTTCATTAGTAAGGTGGACAGGATTAAACTACCAAGTCTTCTATTGCCAAGTACTAGTACATAATAAAAGCATCAAACAAACATATATCTATGTCCTATGGTCACTGCATTGTCTTGCCAAATCAAAATAGAGACACGGTTCAAATCATATCATTTCAAGACAAAGCAGCAGTGAAAGAATACAAAGCGTGGGAAACTACACGGCACAACAAGATTTCAAATGGGTACCACGGGTCTACATGTACAACAACACTATTGGCTCTGTTGTGATGCTAGTAATGTGCATGATATGAAAGTCAACTGTATACACAATTGAAATTGAAATCAACAAAGCTATTGATAAGAGAAAATATGATAAAGAAACATGCGTGAACATACCTGCTATGCCCTTGGAGTTTCGACTGGATCCTTCAATTTAAAAATAAGTTTGTATGAGTAAATACAATGATACAAGAGAAAAGCAATCATAGTTAAAAAAGGCGCGCCTAGGCTCTAGGAGTTGGCAAAACGCATTGTGCATAACTACGCTTAATCTATGCATAACTGTGCATAAGCATGCGCTTTGGTCAGTGAGGCGCAAGGCGGTGGCAAAACGCACAATTAATGCCTAGCGCTTTTTTGAACTATGATAGCAATGGAATCTTAAATTAAAATAGTTGTTCTTCAGGTTTAGGCACTTGTTCTACATGAACAGAGTACAGTAAGATGCAAGAATATAATACTTAAAAATAGAAAATGAGCTCATAGACCTTACCACATTCTTGGTTCGGGACCAGTACAAAACAAGGCGTTCCCAGTCATCGTCCAGTAAATGTGTCTCAGGAGAACGTAAGGGAATTTGATGAGTTTCATTGCCGGTGAAGTACGTTTTCTTGAGGCAATTCCGATACTGCCACCAAGCATTCTTGAAGATAGCAAAGGTATTAGCATAGGTTACCTCATCCTGAGTTTCCAAATCGGTCCTTCTCTATAGATAAAAATGGGAAAATTTGTTGTATTATAACCATCATGGAGGTAGGATGTATGGGACAAAGCAAAGTAATTGCCATGAATAACATTACTTACACATAATTCCTGGACAAACACCTGCAACTGGCATTTTCCTTCATTTTAAATATATATTTACAAGATGGGAAGATACGCACATACGATTTAACAACATCAAATGTGATAGATGCTAAACTACGACTAGCTGGTTGTGCTTCCTCCACAGGAATAGGCGTACTAACTGGTGGAGTTGGGGTTCGCCATGATAGTACTGGCCCTTTGGGCATTGGAACTGCCTTACTAACTGCTCTTGTTTGGGAGCTCTATGGTGGAGATGGTGTTGTGTCAACAGGAACTGGGTTACTATCGGCTGGGTTTGGGGTTAGATTGGGTGAAGCTGGTTCTCTGTCCATCGCAGTAGGGGTACAATCTACGAGAGTTTGGCTTATGTATGGTAGGGCTGGTTCTTGTGCATGTACAACCGGGGTGCTATCTCCACCAAGAGGTAGCACTGTTTTATTTGAAGACCGTGTTTTTAGTCCGCTAGATACTGGCATCACCCGCTCCAATTCAAATGGCTGATAAACAGGAAACATAGTTGAATGTACATACATTGTATGAGAGACAGATGCAATAGATAGTGTGGAAAAAAGAGGGCATGAAATAGTTGACATGTATATTGTTTAACTAAAACGGATAGCATGACATAATTTCATGTATATGATGTCTATCTAAAGTGGATAGCATAGCATAACATAATTCAAAGATATGATGAATAACTAAACAAGATCGCATGACATAATTCACCTACATGTTATCTAAGTAATCAGGATCGCATCATTTAATTCACATGTGATTTATATGCTAAACAGAGGGCATTCGATATGATGTCTGAACTAAGAACATGGTGTTGAATATTGTGTATATGATGTCTAAACTATGCAATGCAAGACACCGTATGCATGATATGAGCAGTATAACCGTGCCAAGTTAGAGCATACACCTCGGTGGGGGAATAGGACTCGTCACCTTTCTCTAAATCCATCTCTGAGGAGCTATCAGGACCCAACAAGAGATCTGCTTCGACAGGTAGCACTGTCCACTTTGAAGGCCTTGTTTTCACTCCAGATTTTTCCATCTCCCACCCAAATGGATGATTCACACGAAGAGTAGTTTAATGTACAAACATTGTCGACAAATGGAAATGTAATGAAGAAAAGGATGGGCAAGAGATCACTCAAATATATGATGCATGGTTAAACAAGATGGCATTACACATTTCACATATATTATGGCTAGCTAAAAGACATGAGACTGCATAATTCCCATATATGATATAGAAACTAAACATGTGGCATTATAGAACATGTATGAACTAAGCAGATGACATATATGATGTCAAAAGTAGGCACTGCAAGGCCACATATGCATGATATGAATAACATCATCATGCCAAGGTAGAGAAAACACCTTGGGGGTAAATAGGAGTGGTCAGCAGCGTCTAAATCTGCCTCAGAACAGATATCTTCCTCTGGATTACAATCTGGAGAGTGGTGGGGAGGGTTTGCCATTGAACCCACCATGGAGCGATGTCTGCATGACATTCTATTGCCGCACAAAACTCTTCTCTTTCTCTACATGTTCAGCATGACCGTGTACAATATCTGACATGCATACGAAAAAAATATGGTGAGATTATGTAAGGAGAGCATGCAGAAATTTAGAGTGATGGTAACAACCAGTGGATGGATCCAAAAATAATGATAGCAGGCTGATGATTGCTTTAATTTAATAAAAAGACAGATGATGATTGCTTTACTATTTATTTCCCACCCAAGATGAACAACATAGGCATACCCTAGGTGCACCAGATATTAGACAAACATACTATTCATTGCTACCTCGATATGTGCCCCACAACTAATTTAGAACTCAAGTTTGAACATTAATTTGGACCCGACATGGAGTCCAAGAGGTGAACAGGACGATAAAGTAGCAGGTAATTTTAAGCAATGCATAACATAAGCAGAAACAAAAGAGTGCGACCTCTCTTGTGGACCCATGTACTCCTCAGGTTCATCTGTGGAGTCGATGATGGTGATGCCATTGCGGTGGGTGTCGGCAGCAGGGAAGGAGATCTGAGGCTACAAAAGACAGTCAAGAGTCGTGATGTCTGGTTTGGTGGATGCTTCTGTCGATGGAGCAGCTCAGGTGAGGTGGAGCGACGTTGCGGCAGGAGCAGGACAAACCACACAAAGTTCCCTTTGACACCTACCTGTAACCGAAGTAATTATGTATCATTTGGCTTGCATGATTCTAAAAACGCAGGGATAGGAAAAACACCGGAATAGGATAGGAATGCACATGGTAAACGGAGCATTTGTAAACACACGATTTCTGTCAACTTGGGTGTTTGGTTTACAGGAATTGGAAGAGCAGAAGAATGCAAAGAAACATGGCCAAAATAAAGTGAAACCATATGAAAGCGTGTACAGTTAGAATGTTATTCTTCCACTAATGCACTTGGTCTTGTTTTCATGCATAGGATTTTGAAAAGTAGGTCCAGGTGGATGTTTTGCTTCATTCCTTTCAACAAAATGCATGAATAATTCAATAGTAGAGTGCCATTGGAAAATTCCCTATTGCTATATTTTTCCGTTGAACCAAAATAGCCCTGATGGATCGACATGAATGTATAGTAATAAGTGATGCAACGAGTGTACAACCTCTTTGTCGTAGCTGTGTAGACCTCAGCATCATTGGGTTGGTCGCTGAAGCAGTTGGGGCAGAGGTGGCTGTCGGAGGTGTGGAGGAAGATCTGAGGAATCTGCAGACAGCGTCCAGGGCACTGCTCTGTTGTGATGTATTGTTTTGTCGTTGGAGCAGCTCCAATTAGCCGTAAGACGTCAAGGATGAAGCAGCACAAGACAAACATCGTCAATCTCAAGTGGGATTCTAATAGCATCTCCAATAGATGATGTAAAATAGATGTAAAATTTACATCACCAAAAACCACCTGACTACAACAGATGAGGTTAAAACTGCTCACTCTAAACTTAACTATCGAAACTGAAATTTATTGTGGAATCCGAATGTTACTGTCGAAACTGAACGCAATCGTAGCAGAGAGGCACTTGACATGTAGTTTAGTGAGGGCCTGCAGTTCATCTTCAACCTGCACCCCCCTGAGCCGCCAGCCACCACCGGCCGAACCGCCAGCCCCAGCGCCGCATCGCCGCCCCGAAACAACTCCCCACCACCGCCCCGGCCAGCCCTCTAGCCCCCCCGCCCCCACCCTGAACCCTAAGATAGATAGTGTGGTACCTCTCCGGTGAGCCCCCGTCCCCGCTGCGGGTGGTTCTTCCTTAACTCCAGTGAGCCCCCCCAACCCCTGAAAATCGACTGAACCAAAAGTCGATTCAGTCGACTGAAGTGTAGCTAAATCGGAGCAGAGAAAAAACACGAGCGAGGGGGAGAGCAACATCAGCAGCTAGGCGAGCGAGCGATCGAGCGAGAGATGGAGCAGCAGCAGCTGCGAGAGCGAGCGAGCGAGAGCCGTAGCAACAGCAGCAGATCTGGCTAGTATGGACGCCACCGCCGAAGGGGCCTCACACTGGGGGAGAGCCTCCATGGAGATGTCGCTCGCGGCGCCGGCTTCAAGGTAGCCGCTCCATGGGGGTACAGGATGGAGCACCGTCGGCTCCGGGAGGTCGAGTTAAGGAGAATGTGCGATGCGATGAGTGTACAACCTCTTTGGTGGCGCCGAGTGTTGGGGAACGTTGCAGAAAACAAAAATTTTCCTACGGTTTCACCAAGATCCATCTATGAGTTCATCTAGCAACGAGTGATTAGATGCATCTACATACCTTGTAGATCGCGAGCGGAAGCGTTCAAAGAACGGGGATGATGTAGTCAAACACGACGTGATCCAAATCACCGGAGATCCTAGCACCGAACGGACGACACCTCCGCGTTCAACACACGTACGGAACAGCCACGTCTCCTCCTTCTTGATCCAGCAAGGGGGGAGGAGAGGTTGAGGGAGATGGCACCAGCAGTAGCACGACGGCGTGGTGTTGATGGAGCTGCAGTACTCCGGCAGGGCTACGCCAAGCACTATGGAGGAGGAGGAGGTGTTGGAGAGGGAGAAGGAGGCAACCAAAGGCCAAGGTATGAAGTCCCTCCTTTCCCCCACTATATATAGGAGGGCCAAGGGGGGTGGCCGGCCCTAGGAGATCCAATCTCCTAGGGGGGCGGCGGCCAAGGGGGGTTTCCCTCCTCCCCAAGGCACCTAGGAGGTGCCTTCCCCTCTTAGGACTCTTCCCCCCTCAAACCCTAGGCGCATGGGCCTATGTGGGGCTGGTGCCCTTGGCCCATGTCGGCCAAGGCGCACCCCCTACAGCCCATGTGGCCCCCCGGGACAGGTGGACCCACCCGGTGGACCCCCGGGACCCTTCCGGTGGTCCCGATACAATACCGATAACCCCGAAACTTGTCCCGATGCCCGAAACAGGACTTCCCATATATAAATCTTTACCTCCGAACCATTCCGGAACTCCTCGTGACGTCCGGGATGTCATCCGGGACTCCGAACAACATTCGGGTTACTGCATATACATATCCCCACAACCCTAGCGTCACTGAACCTTAAGTGTGTAGACCCTACGGGTTCGGGAGACATGTAGACATGACCGAGATCGCTCTCCGGTCAATAACCAACAGCGGGATCTGGATACCCATGTTGGCTCCCACATGCTCCACGATGATCTCATCAGATGAACCACAATGTCGACGATTTAATCAACCCCGTATGCAATTCCCTTTGTCAATCGATATGTTACTTGCCCGAGATCCGATCGTCGGTATCCCAATACCTCGTTCAATCTCGTTACCGGCAAGTCACTTTACTCGTACCATAATGCATGATCCCGTGACCAGACACTTGGTCACTTTGAGCTCATTATGATGATGCATTACCGAGTGGTCCCAGTGATATCTCTCCGTCATACGGAGTGACAAATCCCAGTCTCGATCCGTGTCAACCCAACAGACACTTTCGGAGATACCTGTAATGCACCTTTATAGTCACCGAGTTACGTTGTGACGTTTGATACACCCAAAGCACTCCTACGGTATCCGGGAGTTACACGATCTCATGGTCAAAGGAAAAGATACTTGACATTAGAAAAGCTCTAGCAAACGAACTACACGATCTCACGCTATGCTTAGGATTGGGTCTTGTCCATCACATCATTATCCTAATGATGTGATCCCGTTATCAATGACATCCAATGTCCATAGCCAGGAAACCATGACTATCTATTGATCAACGAGCTAGTCAACTAGAGGCTTACTAGGGACATGTTGGTGTCTGTTATTCACACATGTGTTACGATTTCCGGATAATACAATTATAGCATGAATAAAGACAATTATCATGAACAAAGAAATATAATAATAATGCTTTTATTATTGCCTCTAGGGCATATTTCCAACAGTCTCCCACTAGCACTAGAGTCAATAATCTAGTTACATTGTGATGAATCGAACACCCATGGAATTCTGGTGTTGATCATGTTTTGCTCTAGGGAGAGGTTTAGTCAACGGATCCGCTACATTCAGGTCCGTATGTACTTTACAAATCTCTATGTCTCCATCTTTAACATTTTCACGAATGGAGTTGAAGCGACGCTTGATGTGCCTTGTCTTCTTGTGAAACCTGGGCTCCTTGGCAAGTGCAATAGCTCCAGTGTTGTCACAGAAGAGCTTGATCGGCCCCGACGCATTGGGTATGACTCCTAGGTCGGTGATGAACTCCTTCATCCAAATTGCTTCATGTGCTGCCTCCGAGGCTGCCATGTACTCCGCTTCACATGTAGATCCCGCCACGACGCTCTGCTTGCAACTGCACTAGCTTACTGCCCCACCATTCAAAATTTACATGTATCTGGTTTGTGACTTAGAGTCATCCAGATCTGTGTCGAAGCTAGCGTCGACGTAACCCTTTACGACGAGCTCTTCGTCACCTCCATAAACGAGAAACATTTCCTTAGTCCTTTTCAGGTACTTCAGGATATTCTTGACCGCTGTCCAGTGTTCCTTGCCGGGATTACTTTGGTACCTTCCTACCAAACTTCCGGCAAGGTTTACATCAGGTCTGGTACATAGCATGGCATACATAATAGAACCTATGGCTGAGGCATAGGGGATGACACTCATCTCTTCTATATCTTCTGCCGTGGTCGGACATTGAGCTGAGCTCAATTTCACACCTTGCAAAACAGGCAAGAACCCTTTCTTGGACTGATCCATTTTGAACTTCTTCAAAATCTTATCAAGATATGTGCTTTGTGAAAGACCTATGAGGCGTCTCGATCTATCCCTATAGATCTTGATGCCTAATATATAAGCAGCTTCTCCAAGGTCCTTCATTGAAAAACTCTTATTCAAGTAGGCCTTAATGCTGTCCAAAAGTTCTATATCATTTCCCATCAAAAGTATGTCATCTACATATAGTATGAGAAATGCTATAGAGCTCCCACTCACTTTCTTGTAAACACAGGCTTCTCCATAAGTCTGTGTAAACCCAAACACTTTGATCATCTCATCAAAACGAATGTTCCAACTCCGAGATGCTTGCACCAGCCCATAAATCGAGCATTGGAGCCTGCACACTTTGTCAGCATTTTTAGGATCGACAAAACCTTCTGGCTGCATCATATACAATTCTTCCTTAAGGAAACCATTAAGGAATGCCGTTTTGACGTCCATTTGCCAAATTTCATAATCATAAAATGCGGCAATTGCTAACATGATTCGGACGGACTTCAGCTTCGCTACCGGTGAGAAAGTCTCATCGTAGTCAACCCCTTGAACTTGTCGATAACCCTCAGGAACAAGCCGAGCTTTATAGATGGTCACATTACCATCCGCGTCTATCTTCTTCTTAAAGATCCATTTATTTTCTATGGCTCGCCGTTCTACGGGCAAGTCAGTCAAAGTCCATACTTCGTTTTCATACATGGATCCTATCTCGGATTTCATGGCTTCTAGCCATTTGTCGGAATCCGGGCCCGCCATCGCTTCTTCATAGTTCGAAGGTTCACTGTTGTCTAACAACATGATTTCCAAGACAGGGTTTCCATACCACTCTGGTGTGGAACGTGTCCTTGTGGACCGTCGAATTTCAGTAGGAGCTTGATCAGAAGTATCTTGATCATTATCATTAACTTCCTCTCTAGCCGGTGCAGGCACCTCAGGAACATTTTCTTGAGTTGCGCCATTTTCCGGTTTAGGAGGTAATACTTCATCAAGCTCAACTTTCCTCCCACTTACTTCTTTCGAGAGAAACTCTTTCTCCAGAAAGGACCCATTCTTGGCAACAAAGATCTTGCCTTCGGATCTGAGGTAGAAGATATACCAAATAGTTTCTTTAGGGTATCCTATGAAGATGCATTTTTCTGATTTGGGTTCGAGCTTTTCAGGTTGAAGTTTCCTGACATAACATCGCATCCCCAAACTTTTAGAAACGACAGCTTAGGTTTCTTCCCAAACCACAATTCATACGGTGTCGTCTCAACGGATTTCGACGATGCCCTATTTAAAGTGAATGCGGCAGTCTCTAAAGCATAGCCCCAAAAAGATAGTGGTAAATCGGCAAGAGACATCATAGATCGTACCATATCTAATAGAGTGCGATTACGACGTTCGGACACACCATTAAGCTGAGGTGTTCCAGGCGGCGTGAGTTGTGAAACTATTCCACATTTTCTTAAGTGTGTACCAAACTCATGACTCAAGTATTCTCCTCCACGATCTGATCGTAGAAACTTGATTTTCCTGTCATGTTGATTCTCAACTTCACTCTGAAATTCCTTGAACTTTTCAAAGGTCTCAGACTTGTGTTTCATTAAGTAGACATACCCATATCTACTCAAGTCATCAGTGAGGGTGAGAACATAACGATAGCCACCGCGCGCCTCAACACTCATTGGACCGCACACATCAGTATGTATGATTTCCAATAAGTTGGTTGCTCGCTCCATTGTTCCTGAGAATGGAGTCTTGGTCATTTTACCCATGAGGCATGGTTCGCACGTGTCAAATGATTCGTAATCAAGAGACTCGAAAAGTCCATCAGCGTGGAGCTTCTTCATGCGTTTGACACCTATGTGACCAAGGCGGCAGTGCCACAAGTATGTGGGACTATCACTATCAATCTTACATCTTTTGGTACTTACACTATGAATATGTGTAGCATTACGCTCGAGATTCATAAATAATAAACCATTCACCATCGGAGCATGACCATAAAACATATCTCTCATATAAATAGAACAACCATTATTCTCGGATTTAAATGAGTAGCCACCTCGAATTAAACGAGATCCTGATACAATGTTCATGCTCAAACTTGGCACAAAATAACAATTATTGAGGTTCAAAACTAATCCCGTAGGTAAATGTAGAGGTAGCGTGCCGACGGCGATCACATCGACCTTGGAACCATTCCCGACGCGCATCGTCACCTCGTCCTTCGCCAGTCTCCGTTTATTCCGCAGCTCCTACTGTGTGTTACAAATATGAGCAACGACACCGGTATCAAATACCCAGGAGTCACTACGATTATTGGTAAGGTACACATCAATTACATGTATATCAAATATACCTTTGGTTTTGCCGGCCTTCTTGTCCGCTAAGTATTTGGGGCAGTTCCGCTTCCAGTGACCACTTTCCTTGCAATAAAAACACTCAGTCTCGGGCTTGGGTCCATTCTTTGGCTTCTTCCTGGTAGCTTGCTTGTTGGGCGCGGCAACTACCTTGCCGTCCTTCTTGAAGTTCTTTTTACCCTTGCCCTTCTTGAACTTAGTGGTTTTATTGACCATCAACACTTGATGTTCCTTCTTGACTTCTACCTCTGCTGATTTCAGCATAGCAAATACTTCAGGAATGGTCTTTTCCATCCCCTGCATATTGAAGTTCATCACAAAGCTCTTGTAGCTTGGTGGAAGCGACTGGAGGATTCTGTCAATGACCGCATCATCGGGAGATTAACTCCCAGCTGAGTCAAGCGGTTATGTAACCCAGACATAGTGAGTATGTGCTCACTGACAGAACTATTTTCCTCCATCTTACAGCTGAAGAATTTGTCGGAGACTTCATATCTCTCGACCCAGGCATGAGCTTGGAAAACCATTTTCAGCTCTTCGAACATCTCATATGCTCCATGTCTCTCAAAACACTTTTGGAGCCCCGGCTCTAAGCTGTAAAGCATGCCGCACTGAACGAGGGAGTAGTCATCGGAACGTGCCTGCCAAGCGTTCATAACGTCTTGTTCTGCAGGGAGGACAGGTGCGTCACCCAGCGGTGCTTGTAGGACATAATCTTTCTTGGCAGCTATGAGAATGATCCTTAGGTTCCGGACCCAGTCCGTATAGTTGCTGCCATCGTCTTTCAGCTTGGTTTTCTCTAGGAACGCATTGAAGTTGAGGACTACGTTGGCCATTTGATCTACAAGACATATTGCAAAATATTTAGACTAAGTTCATGATAATTAAGTTCATCTAATCAAATTATAATGAACTTCCACTCAGATTTGACATCCCTTTGGTCATCTAAGTGTTACACGATCCGAGTCGACTAGGCCGTGTCCGATCATCACGTGAGACGGACTAGTCATCGTCGGTGAACATTCTCATGTTGATCGTATCTTCCATACGACTCGTGTTCGACCTTTCGGTCTCCGTGTTCCGAGGCCATGTCTGTACATGCTAGGCTCGTCAAGTTAACCCTAAGTGTTTTCGCTGTGTAAAACTGTCTTACACCCGTTGTATGTGAACGTAAGGATCTATCACACCCGATCATCACGTGGTGCTTCGAAACGACGAACTTTAGCAACGGTGCACAGTTAGGGGAGAACACTTCTTGAAATTGTTGTAAGGGATCATCTTATTTACTACTGTCGTCCTAAGTAAACAAGATGCATAAAACATAATAAACATCACATGCAATTATATAAAGTAGTGACATGATATGGCCAATATCATATAGCTCCTTTGATCTTCATCTTCGGGGCTCCATGATCATCTTGTCACCGGCATGACACCATGATCTCCATCATCGTGTCTTCATGAAGTTGTCACGCCAACGACTACTTCTACTTCTATGACTAACGCGTTTAGTAATAAAGTAAAGTAGTTTACATGGCGTTCTTCAATGACACGCAGGTCATACAAAAATAAAGACAACTCCTATGGCTCCTGCCGGTTGTCATACTCATCGACATGCAAGTCGTGATTCCTATTACAATAGCATGAACATCTCATACATGACATATAGATCATTCATCATTCATCACAACTTTGGCCATATCATATCACAAAGCACTTGCTGCAAAAACAAGTTAGACGTTCTCTAATTGTTGTTGCAAGTTTTACGTGGCTGAAGTAGGGTTCTAGCAAGTACGTTTTCTTACCTACGTGAAAGCCACAACGTGATTTGTCAACTTCTATTTACCCTTCATAAGGACCCTTTTCATCGAATCCGCTTCAACTAAAGTAGGAGAGACAGACACCCGCCAGCCACCTTATGCAACTAGTGCATGTTAGTTGGTGGAACCGGTCTCACGTAAGCGTACGTGTAAGGTTGGTCCAGGCTGCTTCATCCCACAATACCGCTGAAGCAAGATAAGACTAGTAGCGGCAAGAAAGTTGACAAATCTACGCCCACAACAAATTGTGTTCTACTCATGCAAGAAGAACTACGCATAGACCTAGCTCATGATGCCACTGTTGGGGAACGTTGCAGAAAACAAAAATTTTCCTACGGTTTCACCAAGATCCATCTATGAGTTCATCTAGCAACGAGTGATTAGATGCATCTACATACCTTGTAGATCGCGAGCGGAAGCGTTCAAAGAACGGGGATGATGTAGTCGAACACGAATTGATCCAAATCACCGGAGATCCTAGCACCGAACGGACGACACCTCCGCGTTCAACACACGTACGGAACAGCCACGTCTCCTCCTTCTTGATCCAGCAAGGGGGGAGGAGAGGTTGAGGGAGATGGCACCAGCAGCAGCACGACGGCGTGGTGTTGATGGAGCTGCAGTACTCCAGCAGGGCTACGCCAAGCACTATGGAGGAGGAGGAGGTGTTGGAGAGGGAGAAGGAGGCAACCAAAGGCCAAGGTATGAAGTCCCTCCTTTCCCCCACTATATATAGGAGGGCAAAGGGGGGGTGGCCGGCCCTAGGAGATCCAATCTCCTAGGGGGGCGGCGGCCAAGGGGGGTTTCCCTCCTCCTCAAGGCACCTAGGAGGTGCCTTCCCCTCCTAGGACTCTTCCCCCCTCAAACCCTAGGCACATGGGCCTATGTGGGGCTAGTGCCCTTGGCCCATGTAGGCCAAGGCGCACCCCCTACAGCCCATGTGGCCCCCCGGGACAGGTGGACCCCCTGGACCCTTCCGGTGGTCCCAGTACAATACCGATAACCCCGAAACTTGTCCCGATGTCCGAAACATGACTTCCCATATATAATTCTTTACCTCCGGACCATTCTGGAACTCCTCGTGGCGTCCGGGATCTCATCCGGGACTCCGAACAACATTCGGGTTACTGCATATACATATCCCTACAACCCTAGCATCACTGAACCTTAAGTGTGTAGACCCTACGGGTTCGGGAGACATGTAGACATGACCGAGATCGCTCTCCGGTCAATAACCAACAGCGGGATCTGGATACCCATGTTGGCTCCCACATGCTCCACGATGATCTCATCGGATGAACCACGATGTCGAGGATTTAATCAACCCCGTATGCAATTCCCTTTGTCAATCGATATGTTACTTGCCCGAGATCCGATCGTTGGTATCCCAATACCTCGTTCAATCTCGTTACCGGCAAGTCACTTTACTCGTACCGTAATGCATGATCCCGTGACCAGACACTTGGTCACTTTGAGCTCATTATGATGATGCATTACCGAGTGGGCCCAGTGATATCTCTCCGTCATACGGAGTGACAAATCCCAGTCTCGATCCGTGTCAACCCAACAGACACTTTTGGAGATACCTGTAATGCACCTTTCTAGTCACCCAGTTACGTTGTGACGTTTGATACACCCAAAGCACTCCTACGGTATCCGGGAGTTACACGATCTCATGGTCAAAGGAAAAGATACTTGACATTAGAAAAGCTCTAGCAAACGAACTACACGATCTCACGCTATGCTTAGGATTGGGTCTTGTCCATCACATCATTATCCTAATGATGTGATCCCGTTATCAATGACATCCAATGTCCATAGCAAGGAAACCATGACTATCTATTGATCAACGAGCTAGTCTACTAGAGGCTTACTAGGGACATGTTGGTGTCTGTTATTCACACATGTATTACGATTTCCGGATAATACAATTATAGCATGAATAAAGACAATTATCATGAACAAAGAAATATAATAATACGCTTTTATTATTGCCTCTAGGGCATATTTCCAACACCGAGTAGGCCTCGACTTCATCCTAGGAGTTGGTGAGGATGGTGCGGTTCCGGTGGAGCAGGTTAAGGCGGCGCTGTGGGGATGGAGCAGCCACGATAGACGAGGCGATCGTTGGAGCAGCTCCTTGGAGGTGGAGGGCGGAGCGGCTGAACCGGCGGGACGAAGAGATGGATGACAGATCCTCATCCGGGGAGGTGGACGACGAACATTGAGCTGTTGTGGTTGACGATGTCGTCGGTGAAGAGGCTCCGGCTGGGCAGTGATGAGGTGGCGGACGGAGGAGGGTGGGGTTTCGTGGCTGGAGCAGAGAGGTTATGGCGGCATGGTATTTCGAATGGTGAAAAGGGGGCGATGGGAGTGGGTGAACCATGACTTAGGGACGCGCTTGTCCAAAATGTAGGGTGTGTTACAAAAGTACCCCCCACCAATTTGAACTAGCGGCCCTTTCGGTTCAGGGTTAGAAGGGGGATTTAACGTGTCGGGATTTGGTAGCTGGAGGGAGTTTTCGCGCGTGTTGTAATTTCGGGATAGCAAGGCGCGGGTTGTGAAGGCGCCAGTTTTAGGAGCATGATATCTGAATTTTCGGGATATAACAAGACGTGGGTTGAATTTTAGGGACAAGCCTAACATGTAGTAATATTGTACTTGTACGTACCAAATCAATTCACACTTCCCTCAGCCAAAAAGAAAACAAAAAAAATAAAACTATTCACACCACACAAAGAGAGAGTCTTGCCCCGTTTTACTATACAAATGTTATCCAAAGCTACTCCCTCCTTCCATCTATATAGGTCCTAATGCGTTTTTCGATGCTAACTTTGACCAAATATTAGAGCAATAATATATGACATGCAACTTACATAAAGCACATCGTTAAATTCGTCCGTGAAAGGTTCTTTCAATGATATAATTGGACATTGTGCATGCCATGTACTATTAATCTTGTCAATAGTCAAAGGCGGTCTTAAAAAACTCATTACGCCCTATATAGATGGAAGGAGGGAGTATGAATCCATGTCATGTCCAATTAAATTTTTTCGCTTGCTGTATAATGCATGTAACCTACTGGTACCAACATTTGAGTGCATTCCAAATGTCTATACTACCACTGCAATTCGAACCAAATTTGAATTTGTTTCTCTATTTCAATAAGAATCTACAATCATGATTGTTGCCAACTTCAACCATCATTCACGTATTACCTTAATAACACACCACATGATTACTATAGAGATAGATATGAACTATGTGTATTACATGAACTGGAATTCTATTTTTTGAATACACTAGATGTTGATTCCAAATAATAGTACATTTGATGTACTAACTATATATTCATAATCTAAACCATGTTCCATACGTACACCGTGTTTATCACACAAAGTATAGTGCCCCGCCCCCTACATTATGACAAGTATTTAGAACTAGTTGCAAAAGCCACACATTAACCCAAATTATAATCAATGTTCTACATTATGATATCTTCTTCAAGTATCCGTATCCACTTTTTTATAATGAATTATGATCTTTGTTCATCTTTTACACCATCACGATCCTCTTCTATTTGTAGCTAGCTAGCGCTAATTAACTTTCTAGTGTGCATGCACATGCCCGCCCCCTCTCACCCACCCTTAGCGTCCCCTCCATCGTGCACGTTCATTATTTCTCTTTAGGTCGTCCACCCGCGGTGTGTGTAGGCCCCCGGCTCCTTCTTTCCGGCACACACCGGTCGATATACCTCTCTAGCCAAGTGTGCCTACAACAAACACATATATACTTCCCCTCTTATCTTCTCATCGTCCATGCCCTCCTATGTCCAATACAGTTCCATGCAGGTGCACACTCCCGCCCCTCTTTTGATTGATCACATACTCGCACACTCCTCCCCCCTCGACATGGTAGGCCTCTTGCACCACCTTCTAGCCGCACCCCTCCCCCCTATCTGTCTCTCTGGACCTTATTTGCTTATAACACATGTAGGCGTGTATATGAACTGATCTCCCTACATATAGCCAGGTCGACTATAATTCGTTTTCCCCAAGCACCGATACACTTACCTCGCTAATTATGTCTCTCCGTTTCTCGGACACATGACGGTTGATCTTCCTATGTAGTTACGTATGCTTAACACAACCATATCTTCTCCCCTCATCATCCTTGCATACCTCCTGACCCGTCTCTCGCACGCACGTGCATAGACAGACATACACCCCCGCCCTCTCTTATTGATATTGCACTCATACCCTCCATTTGTCGAGCAGGCCTCTCCCACCATTTGTGATACGCCACTCCACCACCAACCGTCCGATGCTCTACCTTTGTATTTCTCCCAACCTTATTCCTCTGCTACACATATCCATGGATGTCGATCGATCTCCCTCAATACATAGCTAGGTCTCTCTCCTTCCCCACACATATACTAGTCGATTGGTCTCTGCCCCCTTCCCACCCCCCCCACACACACCAATAGTCGAACGTTGTAGGTAGGTATCCATGCCACAGAGAAAAACTACACATCTGCCCTCTCAAATTCCTGTAGGCCAGCCGCCATGTATCTTTGAAGTGGGCAAACACAAATTCGATGGCACTCTTTATCGATCGCGCAACCACACACTTCATCCCTGTTTTCAATTCTATCGATATCTCACATCCATGACTCCGTTTCACACGCATTGCATATGTTACGTTTTTCTGTTTGAGATATCATCAACACATTGCCTCTGTTTCGCACAAACCATCTCTCTCACACCCACCCACGTACGTACCTACACCTAAAGAAGAAGTGCACGCAGGACGCACGTACTCACGTCCCATTCCCGGCCACACCCGCGTTGGTACATGGTGGAGTTTGTTTCTGTACGAAAAGGCAGCCCACGTGATAATTTGAAGGATGGTCGGGTACCACACCTAGATGGAACAATGTTTGACTTGACGCATTAGTATTAAATAAATTTATATATTCCTCAATGGGACGTACACAATATAAAACGATTGCCATGGGGAAAATGGAAAAATGGGTTTGTCTCTCGTCACACCATCTCACACAAGGCGACCGTGGCCTCTCTCTCTCAGCGTTGGTCAGTGATCCGGCCGCATCCCGTCCGCCGGAGGAAAGGGAAGATGTGCATCATTTGTTCGTTTGACGGCATTGAGGCTGCACGTCCCGATCTACGGTACCCGCCGTTCTCTCTGACCAAGCTCCGGTGCGGTAGGGCCTTCGCCACTTGCTCGCTGCCGCAGTATGGGCAGATCCCGGCCGCCGGCGCCCTCCTAGTAGCATCCCGACGACCCTCAGGTACAACTTCCTCCGGCCTTGCTCCACTGCCCATCTTCCCACGTTGCTGCATGTGGATCTTCTTTAGTTGTTTGCTTATATCATATCTCGGCCGGTGTACTTTCCATCTTGCAATCTCGTCCTCAAACCATTTTTGATAAACCACCATGTGCTATCTTTCCCTTATTACATGGGATATGCTTCTTTTTTGTCGGCGCATGTGTCTTCAACTCGTGTTATTGGGCAGTAATTGTTTCCTTTCGACCTCCTTTTGCAAATAGGGCTATCCATTTTCACCTTGTTGCTATTGCGACCTTTTGGTGAACTGCACAAATCACTTTTTTCTTAGGAGTGTTTTGTGCAGTTCTGCCAAAATGTCACACGGGCAACGTTTTTACATTTCTGTGGGACTGCAAAAAGGGAGATTGGTTTTGCTATCCTCCTCATCCAACTCCGTGCCTAATCTACTCCAACAAGAAGTTAGTCCTAACGAGAGATTGTAGAGGTGATCGGCTTCTATTTACGTGTGTTATGTTTCATCATCTAGTTCCACTATTATTGTAATCACATTACTGGATATCTTTGCAAATAGGGATGGTCTGCTCGATTTTAGTGGAGCTGCACAAAATGATCAGATTGTGGAGTCCTCCATACACCTCTTTTTTGGCTACAGAGCTGGGTGAAACTGGCTGCCGAGCAATGAACACTGTGCCAAGGAAATAGAGCCATGCCTACGAACAACATCGATCAATTATATTTTTTTCTTTATTTGTACACCTTCTCACAACTTTGTATTCAGTTGTGATGTGAATATTGGCGCTGATATGCGAACTATTGAGATGCATTAGCCATGGTAGCCATGGTAGTTTCATTTGTATTTGATGGAATGTTGTAATGAGATAATCTCGAGGCAAGACACATGAATCCTAAGTTGAAACCTTTTTTTCCTGCGGGAACCAAAGTTGAAACCTTAATAGCATCACAGTACAATTTCATTAAAATTATGCGTACATATAAACAAATCCTGAAGGATTGATAGCAATGCCAGAAGCAATTCAACTTCGTTTCGCCGATATGTTGGACATCCTTCGTCCGGCTCCACCTGCCATGCAACAATATTGAGTGCACAACACAACTTCAGGGAAAGATTCACCCCGGTCGTTGCACCGTAGTAGTAATGACTATTGAGCAGCCAAATCATAGAGCCCCACCTTCGCCACAGTAAGTTGCTCGGACGAAGCAACCATCATTTCTCTGTTCCTTGAATCCGCTGGTACTCCCATATTCCCACAGTAATAAGTTGCTCGGGAAAATCAACCATCACTATATCCGCTCACGTGTGATGACCATAGGAGCTATCCATTCAAATTGTATGTTAAAAAAAATAAAGGTCGATAACTAATGCGGCAAACTTTCAAAAAAATAATAATGCGGCACCTTGGGCCAACGCGGCCAGATCGCATTTTGCACGAGAAATTACACACCATGTTTCGTTGACATGTGGTCCTGTTCCAACATATCAGTGAGACAACGGAGAGTCCTTTTCTACTAGTATTTCTGAACAGACGTGTAGGCCGGGGCACCTCTTCATGTACCGTGGAAAACTGGCAACCGTCCACCAACTCTTCGCCTTTCACTCTCGATTTGGAACTGCTGTCGCATGCTCTTCCTCCCTCCTCCATTTGCCTTCACCCTTCCTTCTACCATTTTTCGATCATCTTCTCCATGGAGGGAACAGGCCGGAAATGACCCCATTATTCTTGCCCCGATCTGAAAGATGACGGGTGGAGGAACTCATTGATCAGTGCGATGTCATCACCTCAGCTAGCATGGCAGGTTCGTTCAAGACCATTCTCGACTCAACTAGTAACATCATTACAAGGAACCCAAGGGTCAAGGAGCGGTTTGATCTCCCCTATCTTCTTCGCCGTAACCCTGATGACTGGCGCGGGGATGATGTTGGCCTCGCCTTGTGAAAGTTGATGCCGCTTGATAATGATACGTATGATGTTAAGATGCCTTCGCTTGAGGGCAAGGATTGGGCAGGCGCAAATGGAGATTGGGTTGTTTATATTGGGTACAACTCCAAGTGGGAACTTGTGAATGTGTACACTCGTCACCGGGTTCCACTTCGAAAAACCTCAGCAGACTACCCACAGGTTGAGCACCCTGGTATTGTATGCACATTCAAATACGATCATGGTGACTGTCTTCTACGGAAGATAGCAATTTGTCGAGTTCCAACCGCTCTTGGACTTACAAGAACTATGAAGTTGTTGCTATCTTCAACGAGCTTGTTTCCGTCCTTTGTGGTTCGACTCGATGGATATTGCTCAAAAATCAGTTTCTATACACGGATGTGTACTGTGATGCAATTCAATACAAGGGTCTTGTGTTTGCTTCCACCACTCACGGCACTGTTTTTGCATGAGATCTTCGTAGTTTCGGTACGTTTGTCTTCCACCGTAATTATAATTGTTTCATCCACATGCATGCGGGTTAGCAAGTTTCCTTTTGCTAATTAACCTTTTTCTTGTGTTTCCAAGGTCCTATGATCATTCCACCACCTATACTTGAAAAATTTTATAACCAAGGGGGAGATGACGATGGTGAGGATCACGAGCATGAGGATGAGCAGAACTTATATACTCAGTGGCGCCTGGCAACTAATTCCAATGGATCACCTCTTGTGTGTATACAGTGCACTGAGTTTGTTACTACTGAGGGAGCACGTGTTGTCTCCCATGGTCGCACTCTCCGGACCTATTCCAACACTCGTTGCATTGTATTCGGGATGGATACTAGTGTGCTAGCACCAACACCTTCTCCCTGGTACAGAATTGATAGTCTTGGAGAAAACTCACTCTTCCTTGGACAAAACTATCCGATGATGGTGAAAGGCGATCCAATTGCTGTTGACACAACGTTTCTAGTACCATTCATGAGAAGCAACTGTATCTATACCTTGGACATTTGGGTGGTTCCCTACCCTGGTACTGATATAGTAGGCCACTTCAGCCTAGATGATCAGTCATGCGTTGGTCTCGAGATTGATAATAGATGGCCCGTCCCAGAGAATCACTTGTGGTTCAAAGCAAGCGTTTCCAACGCCGAGGATTGGTTGAGTTTAAGTTCATTTCATTGCTTATTATTTGTTGTGTGATGAAAACTTTAGTATTTATAATGTATCCTCGTTGTCGATGTGGGTTGATGACATGTTGTATGTAATAAAATGATATGCCTGTGATAAACTTACTAAATTTATGAATGGCTTTCGAGTCGCTTCTCTGAGTGAGTGGTGCGACAAGGCAACAAAATATTTTCTGAATACATAATTGTACGTGCATTGCAACAGGTTATCGGATGAGGCCAATCAATAATAGTAGTACACTTTTTGTACTAGCTTCACATGCTTCGCGCGTCGGCGGGTGTTTTTTACTATAGCCATATGTTAATGTGTTCGTTGTACGTAACCAGCACCTCGAATCTTTGATACTACTAGTAGGAGTACTACTATATAAGTAGTAGGAGTAGTAGGGTGGCATGGTCCAGAACAAGCATTCACGTCCAGGAGTACGGCACACGCACCAGCACGACATCCATCTGACACCATATTTCTTGGAGTCCGTGCTAGAGCAATCTCTTCAACCTCGTCGTTTCTCTAACTTCATCCATCACGCGCCGGGCGAGGTGGGGTTTTGCCGATATTCGGTTTCCTCAACTGTGGTCCCACTTGTAAGGCCAACTCCAACGCACGACCCCAAACAGACCTCCATTTTGCACGAACTCCAATGATAATTTTGACTAGAAGCTAAGCCAAGGCCGTAGGCAGGCAAGTCTGGGGACCCCCGTTCCCAAAACACCGACAGTAGCCCCGGGGCCCAAGGCGCGCTCGGACTTGGCTTAGCAGCGAAGCCAAATGGCAAGTGCGGAGCGCCGCGGGCCCCAATAGCCTACGGCCTTGGTCAACGCGTGGCGACTGATTGGACGGGGGCGTCTCCGCTTCCCCACGCTCCCCCAATATCCGCCCGGCTAGGGGGCCACGAAGCTTTACACAGTTATTTCCTCTTTGCTGCCTGCGTGCTTCCAGTTCCCCTTTCTTCCTCGAACCTCCGTTTCCGCTTCCAATCCGACATGAACTCTGCTCCCTCCATCGCCATGGCGCCAACTAACAAAGAGAAAGGAAAGAAGCCCATGTCCTCACCCAGTTCGCCTACGACAATCGAGCCCGCCGTTAGCCGGTCGCTAGTGCTCAATCCGAAAGCCGTGGACAAGGTCCGCTCCGCGCTTGCCACCAGCTTCAATGAGTGCAGAAAGACGAAGGTTTGGCCTGCGTCCCATGCCTCCGTCGACACGATCGTCACGGAGGTTCGATTCTTTGCCGACGCCCTGTGGGCTGGCCTGGTTCCTCCTTTCTCCGCGTTCTTCAATGCGGTGCTTTCCCATTATCAGATCCATATGAGGCATCTTGACCCTCAATCCGTTACCCTCCTTGCTATCTTCGCCTTTGTCTGTGAAGCCATGGTGGGCATTGCTCCTTCCACTGCTCTCTTGTGTCACTTCTTCTCCTTGCGCCTGAGTGACCCCTTGTAGTGCTCGGGGTGCGTGAGCTTCCAGGACGTGGCAGAGACGGCCGCCTCGGGGATTGATTTTAGCCTTCCACCTTCCATGAGTGGGTTCCGGACACGATGGTTGTATGTGGATATCGGAGTGCCCAGCCCCCTGCTCTCGCATCCGACATTGCCTGCTATCCCCAACCCGGGATGGGGCCACGAGAAGCTCGGTGTGACTGCGCCCCGGGTGGTGAAGGAGTTCCTGCAGTGTCGCATTGCTCCTCTCCAGCGCCACTCCCGACTGATGTGGGGCCTGACTGGATATCAGGACCGCATGAGGCTCCAGGTGATGGAGCTGGCGCCCGAAATGCTGAAGAAGGTGTTGGAGGTCTTGACTGGCAACCCCTCGCCGGGCGATATCCGGCACGGGGGCAGCCTCCTGTATCTCTACTCGGGCGGGACCGAGTTCGTGAGGCAAATGCCTCACTTCGACGAATGGGGGTTGTGCCCAGCCGGCCATATGGGGCCTCGCGAGAATTCTGTCGCCGTGGCTCCCTTCCCCGTCGCCAACACTGATCTTGCCCCAGGAGCAGGTGCAGGGAGGCAAGCATCGCTTGAAGCTGGAGGCTCTGGTGTCGTGGTGCCGATGTCGCACGGGGCTCTCGAGGCGTCATCCTCCAGAGCTTATGAAGCCCGCCCTGAGGCGGTTGTTGATGTGGAGATGGGACCTGCGACTCCCGAGGCCGGAGCCCCCGAAGCCTCGGTAGGTCATCAAGAAGCGGTACCTGATCGCTCCTCCCAGCTTGGTGCCCCTGAGGTTGGCTGCCTGAGCGCTTCTTCATCCGCGCTTCATGCCGGCTCGCATGTTGAGCGCCTGGGTCGGTTCCACATGGATTTCGATGCCCTCCGCAAGAGGAAGGAGTCTTCGAGTGGCAGCGAGCGCCCCTGCCGACCGTTGAAGCATAGGAAGTACTTCGCCATAGATGAGTAAGAACTTCATTCTTGCAATTCCTCAATCGCTGGTCCCTTTCCTGACCGTGGCCCTTCAGGATCCCTCCTGCCTAGCCTGCGGAGTATGCCAAGAAGCAACTTCCTCCGGCCTCGCCTCCATCACTGGCCTTGAGCGTCCCGAGCATGCGTGTTGCCCCTGACGCGCTTGCTGATTGTTTTGTGAATAGAAATCCGTATCAGTTGTCTCCAAATAAAGTCGCCTCACGTTAAAAGCATTGGAATTTGTTTTGAAGGACAGCAGCTCATCATCGAAGATGCCCCTTCACTTGAAAGGTTGCTCCTTGATAATTGTTATACACCTTCACAAATAACTGTCGTATATGTGCCCAAACTGGAGACCTTGGGTGTAATCCGTGACCCGTTTAATAATCACAAGGAGTTGGTGTTTGGCTCCTGACTTTTTCAGGTACCATAATTATCATCTACACATTTGTAATCATATGCTGCATTTTTCATTTGTGCGCATAAGTTTTATATCATCTTGGAGTACACTTTGGGTACTAATATTATGGTATATGCTCAATGAAGAGTTCATCCATTGATAGCCTATCAATGCTGCTGGATTCTGTCAAGATCATATATATCAGAATGTATAGTTTTGATCTAGACATAATTATTGGCTTGCTACGATGCTTTCAATCTCTCGAGAATTTATACATAGAGTGATGATTTCACGCACATTGAAAGCCCGTATATATTGTACTAGAATTAACTGTTCAGTTGTCGTTCTTTTGACATACTCTTTTTTCAGACCTTAACTATTTTCAATCTTCATGTCTACTTAGGCAGAACCACATGGAGAAAAACATATAACCAATTGATGGCGTAATAAGCACAAGGATTTTCTCAGTTCTCATGAAATTCGTTTGAGGACAATAACGATGGAATGATATGCATCCAACCAGGCAAACAAAAGCTTTGTCACATTCTTCCCGTTGAATGCGAGGTTACTATTGTCCATGAGGCTTAATTTTTACCGCAAGAGATTTCTCACGGACGGACATGTTGAACAGCAAAAAAGAAGTTTCAGGTGGACAAATGGGCTTCTAAACGTGCTCAGCTTCTATTTACAACAAGTTGTAGTCATCCTGAAATAAATGTTTTTGCACAGGATGTTGATTTTATGGATCAAACCGATCCATTTGTTTGTGACTGCAAAAAAGAGTGGTTGGGTTAGATGTTACTATCATGTTCAATATGGATTTTGTCTAAAAATTTGATGAAAAAAATCCTTGGGCTTTTTGTACCATTTGTATGGTTGAGTTGCATGATGTTGCCCTCGTACTCCCCTGCACCTGACACTACACTGCCACATCTTCCACGGCTGCTGTTCGTTCCTGACCGAGGCCTCTCCGTCGTTCTCCGCCTTGGTTCGCTCGCTGTGCCCGCCGCCGTCTAGCATTGTCAACATGGTCAACAACCAAGAGGAATCAGGAAATGATTGTACGTGGAGAGGCTGATAGTAGGGACCCACCACGGTCATTGCATTTCGCAAGCAGGTGCCTCGTTATTACAAGCCAAAAAAATACATCCTCCTAATTGTTTGACAACTAGGTCCCACGCCATTGTCAATGTAGTCAATAAACGATAAAATTACACAACGAGCGGACAACACCAGGGACCCAGCAGCCCGCCCAGTTGTTTTTTTTGTTTCAGAGACGGAGCTCAATTGCACGCTGTGCGGGGGCTGTGGCCCGTCTAGCCCACGCTTATGCTTTTATTAAGCACATGACGATCCGAGTTGACATATTTTTTCTTTCTGAAATTGGCTAGCCCAGTTCTTTTTTTTGGAGAATACCAAAACCGTGGCCTACTTGCTTTTCTCAGCCCTGCTGGTTTGCAAATCTTTCAAGACGAGGAGGGATGTAAGTAGTATGAAATGGGCTTCCCCAGAAAATGGGCTATAAGTTGTAAGAAATGGGCTGTAAATTTTTAAACCAAAGCCAACCGGCAATTGCATTAAAATATCATTTTTTCAGGATTTCTCTACTCTCTACTCTTGTGAAAACCAAAGCTAACTGGCAATTACATTAAAATATCATCTTTTCTCCCACAAGATAACATACAAATGCATCTTCATGTTCCGTGCAACGAACGGGCATCTTGCTAGTTAAGATTCTAAATTTCATTCATTTTTTTGCAAAGAATTGTTTTTTGAATTTTATTTTGATATAATTTTTTGAAAATTATTTTTAACGTGACTCGAAATTTTGTGATTAAAAGAGTTCGGACCCCACCGAAATATGCAAAATTTCGTTGAATTTTTTAGCAGTGCCCAGAATATATGGTCTGTAATGATAATAAGAAGAATATGGGCTTCAAATATCCTTAATAATTAGTAAATGGGCTGTAAATTATTGAAAATAATGGCTAATGGGCTGTATGTTGTTTTCCACAGATTTGGAGGCTGACTTCTGGGCCTACTAGGTTGATGATGACGCTGTCCTAAATTTTTTTTACGCGTACGCAAGGCTTTGTCCACTTAGTCAACACACAGTAGTGACTGTTGGATGTCCATCCAAAGGCCGCCGTGCTTCTTCAATATCTGGTATTCCTGATCCAGACACCCAAAACAGCACCGGCGGGATTGCCTGCTCCCTCCTCCTGTGGCTGGCTGTGCTGCTGCGAGGCCATCCCTATAACCACCCACACATCTTGTTATTTTACGGCGTTGTCAGCCTCACCCCGCAGCCGACCAGTCAGCGCTCGTACTCCCCTCAGCATGGGCATCCGCTGCGGTGGCTTCGCGGGCTCCGGGTGGTTCTCTTCCTGTGCCTCGCCCTCGTCCACCGCGTTTGTGCTCTCGGCGCAGCGAGGTCAACAAACAATAGCTATCGGAAGAGGCTGACAGTAGGGGCTCACATAGGGAAATGCCTCCTTATTACGCGCAAAATAATGATTCCTCCACCTGATAGCTGGGACCCACCAAAATGGTTCCCCCCGCTATCAGCTCGGACCCACCGGAAGTGCCTCCTTATTACGCACAGAAAAATGAGTACCCCCTACTAGTTGGGACTCACCTTGGTGGCAGGCTGACTTGTGGGCCTACTAAGTTGACGGGGACGGAGGCCTTTGTCAACTTAGTCAATATGAACGATTTTAGCTCCAGTGACCATACGATGTCCATCCAACGGCCGTAGTGCTTCTTCAACCTCTGGTCTTCATGCTCCAGCCGCCCAAAGCAGCGCCGGTCGTGTCGCATGCTCCTGCCTCCCGTGGCCGGCTGTGATGCCGCGGAGGCCTCACCGCCCCTACTACTCCCTCCGCTGGTCGGGCCATCCCTCTACTCACCCACGCCGCCTATTATTCTGCAGCGACGGTAGCCTCACACCGCAGCCAAAGTAGTGAACCCTCGTACTACTCTTTGCATGGGCATCCACCGCTGCGTCTTCCCCGGCTCCGCGTCGTCCCCTTCCTAGGCCTCGCCGTCGTCCATCGCCGTCGTGCTCTCAGCGCAGCGTGGTCAATGTGGTCAACGACCAACTTCCTTCGGAAGAATACTGTACGTGGAGAGGCTGACAGCTGGGTCCACGGCAGTCGCAACGAAGTGCCTCCTTATTACGCGCAAAATAATTATTCCTCCATCTGACAGCGGGGACCCACCGGACGGGCCACCGTATTTCACGACAAAAATGATTCACCCCCTGACTACTGGGACCCACCAGCTACATCTTCGCACGCAAGGAAGTGTGCCCGGGCAACAAAAAAAATGATTCGCCCCCAGACTGCTGGGACCCACCAGCTACATCTTCGCATGCAAGGAATTGCCTAACAGTCGGGACCCACCTGGTCGAAGCGTACGTAGCGTTGTCATTCCGGTCGTGAACGTTTACGTACATACTCGTGGATGTAGAGGCGCGCACGTGTTGTAGTAGAGGTGCGCACGTAGCATGTACACATACGTACAGTGGCGAGTATGCAAGAAAGAAAATACGTCCACGTACGTACATACGGGTGGGGTCTCGAACACCTACTCGCTCATATATACGTACAGTCAGGGCTCACGTACATGGCTGGGTTGGAACGGAGAAATAACGTCGTCTCGTGTTCATGGGGAGCCAACCGCCTGGGTCAGAACGGAATGCGTCGTCGTGTTCATCGGGAGGGCTTGGACGGAACAGGCGATGGAAACGAGGCTTGGCGTACCGCTGAACGGAGGAAACGGCCTTGTGTTCGACCGGCCACGTTCGAAATGGGATCCTGTTCATCGGGAGGGGTCTGGCATACCGCAAAATGGAGGAAATGGACTTGTGTTGGACCTCCTATGGTCGAAACGGGGTCCTGTTGATCGGGAGGGGTGTGGCGTACTGCAAAACGGACGAAACGGACTTGTGTTGGAGCACTACTGTCGAAACAGGGGTCCTGTTCATCGGGAGGGGTGTGGCGTACCGCAAAATGGGACTCCACGGGACACTGTTCATCTCCACCATTGACTTCCTCCAGCCTCCACGGGCTACTGTTCATCTCAACCGTTGACCTCCTCCAGCCTCCACGGGCTACTATTCACCCACCGTCGACCTCCTCCAGTCTCCACCTGTGACTGTTCATCCACGGGCTCTTGTTCATCCAGCCTCCACCGCACACTACTCCATCGGCTACTGTTCAACCACCCCTCCACAGGCTACTGTTTATACACCCCTCCACTGTCTACTGTTCATCCAGCCCTCCACAGGGTCGTCCTGTTCATCCAGCCCTCCACTGGGTCCTGTTCATCCAGCCCCAACCGGCTCGATCAATCGGTGTCCTGTTCATCTAGAGGCAACGCCACGGGGTCCTGTTCATCCACCCCCAACCGGCTCGATTGATCGGGGTCCTGTTCATCCAGAGGCAATGCCACGGGGTCACTGTTCATCCACCCCCCCTCGCAACGCTCACTGCTCATCAAAACCCCCTGCAACGCTCACTGTTCATCCAGAGGCAGCATTGATCGGCTTCAGTTAGCAGCAGTAGCGAAGGAATCGCTTGATCGCTCGGGTTTAGTAACATGTAGCCTGCAGTGCAATCTCTCGGGTTCAGTTAGGCGATGCCTCGCTCGGGTTTTGTTAGAGCCCAACGCCTCACGCACACACGCGTACATGTACAAGAGAAACGTGCATCGCTCGGCCCCCGACCACACACCATAACCGGGAACTCCCCGAAATTTTCCTCGCCCTCGCTTCTACCATGGTTTTTTCTGTCTTGGACGGCCCAAAGAATGTCATGCAGCTGCGTCTCTGGCCCGCCCCGGATGAAAAGCCCATTTTCTGTCATGATTTTTTGTCATAGAAGTAGGAGCCCACCATATCTATGATGATACCGGGTTTTGTCACAATTATCGTCATAGAAGTGTCATAAGTATGACAGAAATTTTTTTCATTCGGCCCAAAATGTCACGGACGTGTCTTTTTTTGTAGTGAGGATTCCCCCCTTCTATGTAGTAGGAGTAGGAGTCAAAGAAAGGGAAGAGAGAAGAGAAGGAAGGAGGGGGCACTGTCCCTCCCCCTAGTCCAATTCGGACTAGGCCTGGGAGGCACAACCTGCCTCTCTCTCTCTCTCCCTTAAAGCCTAATAAGGCCCACATACTCCCCGGCGAATTCCCGTAACTCTCCGGTACTCCGATAAATACCTGAATCACTCGTGTACCTTTCTGGTGTCCGAATATAGTCGTCCAATATATCGATCTTTACGTATCAACCATTTTGACACTCCTCGTCATGTCCCCGATCTCAACCGGGACTCCGAACTACCTTCGGTACATCAAAACACATAAACTCATATTACCAATCGTCACCGAACATTAAGCGTGCGGACCATACAGGTTCGAGAACTATGTAGACATGACCGAGACACGTCTCCGGTCAATAACCAATGTGGAACCTGGATGCTCATATTGGCTCCTACATATTCTACGAAGATCTTTATCGGTCAAACCGCATGACAACATATGTTGTTCCCTTTGTCATCGGTATGTTAGTTGCCCGAGATTCGATCGTCGGTATCTCAATACCTAGTTCAATCTTGTTACCGGAAAGTCTCTTTACTCGTTCCGTAATGCATCATCCCGCAACTAACTCATTAGTCACAATCCTTGTAAGACTTATAGTGATGTGCATTACCGAGAGGGCCTAGAGATACCTCTCCGACAATCGGAGTGACAAATCCTAATCTCGAAATACGCCAACTCAATAAGTACCTTCAGAGACACATGTACAGCACCTTTATAATCACCCAGTTACGTTGTGATGTTTGGTAGCACATAAAGTGTTCCTCCGGTAAACGGGAGTTGCATAATCTCATAGTCATAGGAACATGTATAAGTCATGAAGAAAGCAATAACAACATACTAAACGATCAAGTGCTAAGCTAACGGAATGGGTCAAGTCAATCACATCATTCTCTAATGATGTGATCCCATTAGTCAAATGACAACTCATGTCTACGGTTGGGAAACTTAACCATCTTTGATTAACGAGCTAGTCAAGTAGAGGCATACTAGTGACACTATGTTTGTCTATGTATTCACACATGTATTATGTTTCCGGTTAATACAATTCTAGCATGAATAATAAACATTTATCATGAAATAAGGAAATAAATAATAACTTTATTATTGCCTCTAGGGCATATTTCCTTCAGGTAATACCCTGCCGCTCCGTATTTCGTGGTCTTTATTCGAACCATTTTTTAGCTTGCCGCTCCATATTTCGAGGTGTGGTTTGTCGGATTGCGGGTTCCGGCAGATCTCTCCTCTACCAACTCGTGTCTCGTCGCCTCGCAAAGGATCTAGGCTACCCGATGAACAACAAAAGGGACGCAAGGTTTATACTAGTTCGGGCCACCATTGTGGTGTAATACCCTACTCTAGTTTGTGGTGTGGTGGATTGCCTCTGGGCTGATGATGAACAGTACAAGGGAAGAACAGCCTCACGAGGGATGTTCTTGTTGTGGTGTTGTCCCTTTGGAGGGGTCGATTCCAGATACCCCTATACTATGGTGGCAAGTCCTATATATAGAGTAAGAGGCCCTGGTCCTCTTCCCAAATATTAAGCGGGAAGGGCGCCAACAATTGGCCATTTTGAAGGGGAACATCTAGTACACTTATCCTGACTAAAGTTGGTCCTCGCCTGCCAAAGACTCTAACGATGATGCCGTCCTGGGCTCCACGGTGACCTCCATCCTGCCGTTCTGCTGGTCTTGGTCTTGTTGCACCGAAATGGTAGCCTTTGCCTGATACCTTGGCCTGTGCTTGCTCCCTTTGCAACAAAGGGGAAACAAGGACACTGCACAGGCCGGCGCCCACCTGGCGCCCGCCTGGCCTCGATCGTCATGGCTTGCGTCATGGGCTCCTCACGAGGTACCCTGCCTTGATCTCCCCGCCTCCTCGCGAGCCAGCCTGATGAGGCTACTCCTGAGGAAGCTTCCTGTCATCCACCCCGCGAGGCTTGGCCCCTCGCGAGGGTCTTGAGCTTGAGTTGATGAAGATGGGACGCACTGGGCCACTGCTCGAGCCACGCCGTAGGCTGCGGGCAGGCAAGTCTAGGGACCCCCATTCCCAGAACGCCGACAGTAGCCCCCGGGTCCAAGGCGTGCCCGGACTTGGCTTAGCAGAGAAGCGAAGGGGCAAGTGCGAAGCGCCGCAGGCCCCAACAGCCTGTGGCCTTGGGCGCCGCATGGTGGTTGATTGGATGTGGGCGCCTCCGCTTCCCCTAGATGCCTCGGCAACCGTTCAACAAGACAAGTCCCTGCATGTTAAAATGGGTCATGATTACCTCTGATCGTGGAGGCCGACGGTTGTCCTCCTTCGGCTATAAGTACGGAGTGGCGCGAGCCCTTCCAGTCAATCTTTCCTTGCTCCACCTCCCTCAGCTCGTCGACAATGGCGCCGATCCGCCGATTCTCGGCTGAAGAGAAAGTGAAGGCCCCCCGAGAGGGGCCCGTCCCACTTCCGCTGAAGAAGCGGCCGGTCCCCTGTCGCCGAGACGAGGGTGCTCGGCAGGAGGTGTCGAGGCCTTGGTACGAGCAGCCTCCTCCTGGATACCCGCTGCGCTTGTACGCCCAGGCCGAGGGCCCTAGGGAAGAGGGTGACGAGCGTCGCCACCCGCGTCGCCGGCGTCGCCGACGGATCACGGTGGTGCGCGTTGTCCCCCTGGAGTCCATGCGGCGAACTCCTCCCGCGAGTTCGTGCTTCACGCCGCCATGCCTCCGAGCTCCTCGATCCGCCTACCTGCTTACTTTGCCTTCAAGATACCACCGAGGGGGCCTCGGGAGCTATGGCTGCAGCACTCCGACTGCCGCACCCCCACGACCGAAGGGGAGGTCGAAGTTGTTGTGCCTGGCAGGGTCTTCATGACCCGAGGCTAGGGCGAGATCACCAGGGTCTGCCTAACGGAGGGCACCCTCGTGATCCATCTGGAGTGCGATGGCGCCTCCTTGATGTTCTTCAAGGTCTTCGACGAAGAAAGACGCCGGCTGGAGTGCTGTCCCAAGGCAGCGGCCGGAGCTCCGGGACGGTGAGGACCAGGCCTGCCGCCCGCCTTTCCAGCAGCTCCTCTGGCAGTAGCGGCCACGCCGGAGGGTCCAGCGACTCCCCCGAACTTCTCCTGACTCTGAAGACGAGCGATGACAGCTATGATCCACCGATCTCACGCCACGCCCGAAGCAGAGCCGGTGTGCCTGACGGTCGGCGCGGCTGATCTGGATGAGGTTGGCGCCGGCCCCATGTGGCCCACTGTTGATGATTGCATCTGCTGTTGTGGTTCCTGTAGTTAGGGCTCCTTAGGATTTGCGTCTTTTGTTCCTGCGAGGAACCAAGAACACACCCCGCGGGGGCTTGTAAAATGTCTGTAGTCTCTTTTGTTAATATGATCCTCATCGTGAAGTAGTGTGAGATGCTCGTCCCGCCTCAGCTTGGTCCCTCCTTTCTGACCTCACGAGGGCCTTGTGCTCTGCGCTAACAGGTCTCGGTCCCCATGCAGGCTTCAGCCGTCGCTGGTATGCCTGGTCGCGATGCCGTGGTCAAGGCCAGGAGGTGAGCGGCCCGAGATCCAGTAAGAGCCCCCGAGGGGTGATGCTCGGGATGTCCCCTTTAGCGCTCAAGAAGCCGATGCTCGGTGAGAAAGGAGCACAACATCGCCATTACGAGGCTGCATTAGGTGCAAAGTTGGTGTTGTGATAGCTAGTAGTTACGGAGAATGACTTATCTCGGGAGGTTGAAGTCATATCTCGGTATTGCGCCAGGCCTGCGTGCCAACAGCTGAGGGGGTGCCCAGTGAGGTCTTCGCGAGCCTCCTCCTTCTCCCTCGCACTCCCCTTTGTGCTTTACATCCTTGGGTACCAGCCCTCCAGCAAGCTCAGCCGTCGCTGGTATGCCAGGTCGCGATGCCATGGACAAGGCCATGAGGTGAGGGCTGGAGGGCCAAAAAGAGCCTGTGAGTCGCGATGCTCAGCCCCCCCTTTAACGCACAGGCAGTTTGCACGGGTGAGAGAGGAAGAGGGGCCGCAGAGGCCTCGCCCGACGCTGTCCCTTAGAGAGACCCTGTAAACTTGTCACGAGAAAAACGAGAGTCGTCATCACAATCATCAGCCAGCTACTGGTTGCTCCGGGTGAGTGATGAAGGCACTAAGGGCCTGATGAGGTGGCACCGTGCAGGGCTTCCGCGGCCAGAGCTCCGCCTCTCAGGTTTGTCGACGTTGCAGGGACGGACCCATGCACAAGCGTCATACCAAGGAGAACAGCTCCAAAGGTCGGCGTCAATCGAGCGGGCGATCAAGCCAGGTAGGTTAATTAGGCATGGAAGGTTAGATTAACTTAGACAGGTGCGAGAGCGATACACGCCACTGGGTCAGGCCCGAGCGGCTTGGGGATAATGCAGCCAGAGGGGCGCCCCCAACAAAGTAACCTAAAGATATGAATAAAAGGGATACACGCCGCAGGGACGGACCCACGCGGCCTGGGAATGATGCATCCCTGGGGGCGCTCCCAGCTGAAATGGAACTTGAAAGGTGTCACTTGATACCGTTGGAGATGGAGGAATGTGGAGGTAGCAGAAGGAGCATGGTGTGGAAGCCGATCCTCACGAGCCCCCAGGGCCCAGAGCCTCGGGAGGCTCTGGGGGCGTAGGCGGCTCTTCAAGGACCGTCTCCATCTCCGCCAGGGCTGCGCAATGCCTGACCTCCTGAGCCTCCAGAATGCTCCTCAGCAGGCGCTGATGAGCAGCGACCGCGTTCGGCAGGCCGAGAGGCATGCGAACATAGCTGTGAGGTGGACCCTCGCAACATCCCACGCGCGAGGGCCAGAGGCGCTCCTGAGATGCGGCTCGGTTGAGCCCTGGTACGTCGATGCAGACGCGCAGCCCACCATCCTCGCCTGGATGGGGAGCTACGGCGTGTAAGCGGCGGCTGCCGTGCATGATTCTTGACTCCTGCAGCTCCTTAGTGTTTCTTGTGATGAACTCCTGAGGGTTTGGCCCTCCTTGCCTCACACCATCCTGAGGGAAACGTGCTTTGAAACACGCCTCCAATTGGTGCCCGAGCGCCTCTCTCATGACCTTGGCAAAGTCGATGGCCCTCCAGGAGAGAGCCCCCGTGCCTTGCCCGAGGAGAGCGCCGGGCGCGCCTTCCTATGCGGTAGAGGGAGGTGCCCCTTGGACGGGCGCGGATCCTGGCGCGGCGCCCCTGGAGGTGCCTGCCTCCTGATGGTTCGGACCAGGTGATGTCTTCTTCTTCTGAGGAACTGCCTCGGGAAGGCCCCCACTCATGTGATCTGGGTCTTTGATTGCCGCGGCCTGGAAGGCACGCTCGAGAGAACACACTGCATCATTCTCCTCACAGGTGACTGTGATGACTCCACCACTTCCTGGAATCTTGAGGACATTGTAGCCATGGTGAGTCACCACCATAAACTTGTCCAGGGCCGGATATCCAAGGATGGCGTTGTAGGGTAGGCGAATGTGGGCGACGTCGAAGTCGATGAGCTCAGTGCGGTAGTTTTTGCGCTGTCCGAAGGTGACAGGGAGGCGGACCTGCCCTATCGGGGTGGTAGAACCATCAGTGACTCCTGAGAAGGGCTTGGTTGGCTGAAGCTGGTCATACGACACTTGGAGATTGTTGAAAGTTTCGACAGACAGAATGTTGAGTCCTGCTCCACCATCGATGAGGGTCCTGGTAACATGCACGTTGCTGATGACTGGGGAGCAGAGCATCGGGAGGACACCAGCTGGTGCTGCGCACTTGAGTTGGTCTGCAGAACTGAACGTGATGGCACATGTGGACCACCTGAGAGGGTGCGAGGATTCGGTTTTTGGGAGGACTGCATTCACCTCGCGAGCAAACTGCTTGAAGATGCACTGAGAGGCCGGGGCTTGAGCTCTGCCTAGGATGCAAGAAATTGTGTGCGGCTCATGGAAGCCCCCAGCCCCCTCGTCCTGATGCTGGTCTTCATTGCTCCTTGGCGGTGGCGGCAGCGAAGGGAGGTCTGCATTGCCTTGCGGGCGATCCTCGCGAGGCTGATCCCTCCAACCTCCCTCGCGAGGCTGGTCCTGCCAGCGGTCCTTGCGAGGTCGGTTACGCCACCCTTGGCGAGGGCCATGGTCTTCCCATCGTCCTCCACCTCTTCCTCCTCCTCGGCCGTAGCCCCGATCATTGCGCTCGGGGCATCGGCCGATACGTTCATCTCGCAAAGCCCTGAGCTCCTGGCATTCGTTGTTGTTGTGGGTGTAGAGGTCGTGGTACACGCAGTATCGGCTGCCCTTGGACGACTCTGGCTGATCCCTGCCTCGCTTGGTATCTGGCTCGGCTGCGAGCACAACTGCTCCTTTGTGCTTCACGTCGTTGACTTTGGGCTTCTTCTCCTCCGGATCAGCAGCTAGAAGCTTGAGAAGGGAGAGGCGTCCTTCCTCGGCTCTGGCGCACTTGGTCGCCAAGTTGAACAGCTCCAGAGAGGTGCACAGGTCCTCATGGATTGCTAGCTCTTCCTTCATCTTGATGTCTCGAACGCCATCGAAGAAGGCTGAGATGATGGCCTCCTCAGTCACCCTGTGGATCTTGAGGTGGGCATTGTTGAAGCGTTGGATGTACTTTTGCAGAGTCTCTCTTGGCTGTTGCTTGATGCGGCGCAGGTCACTCATGGCCGGGGGCCGGTCACGAGTGCCCTGGAAGTTGGCGATGAAGCGAGTGCGCATCTCATCCCAAGAGGAGATCGTGCTGGGAGGCAAGTTGAGGATCCGTGTACGGGCGCCATCATTGAGCGCCATGGGAAACTAGTTCGACATGACCTTTTCATCCCCGTTGGCCGCATCGATGCCCAACTCGTAGAGCTGGAGGAACTCCGCGGGGTCAGTAGTGCCGTCATAGCGAGGAGGCAGATCTGGCTTGAACTTGCCCGGCCAGGCCACGCTACGCAGCTCGGCGGTGAAGGCACAACATCCTGTAGTGGCCACAGGGGGGGCTTTGGTGACGGAGGGCTTGATCTTGGAGGATTCCGCGTGCTGCCGCGAGGAGCAGTGCGGGATCTTGGCGCACTGGATCATGAGCGCGGTCATGACGTGTCGGTGCAGGGAGCACGCGAGCACCTTCCTGAGGGCGAGGGATCTCTTGGCAGCTCTTCTCTTGCTGCGCGGGCGCTGGATGCGGCGGGTCCCGTCCAGGGGCCACGCGCCTTGGGGACAGGGCACCTTCTTGAGGGGGAGGTGGCGGAGGCGCCTCCGGAGCTGCGTTGCCTGCACAGGACGGAGGGCGATGCAGCGAGAGGGACGGCGCAGGGGAGCCCCCTGTGGAGTTGATGAGCTCGGTGATGCGGGCAAGCCACTCTTCGTAGAGGTCGTCGACAATGCGGTAGTGCAGGAGCTCACGTGCTAGGAGCAATGCGGCGTGTGCATCCATGGGAGCGCAATGAGCGTGCGACGACGAGCCCGCTGGAATCAGCGACGGGGTAGCGGTGTGGCCTTCTCGCTGCACCGAGGGATGCAGCGATGATGCCTACTGCTCGTTCCCCGCCGGGCCGGTGGCGGCGTGGGCGACAGGCGACGGGGAACGACGGGGAGGCCCGCCAACGAGGGCCGTCTGGGCGACATGGGCCAAGAGAGCAGCCCAGTGCTCGGCCCGGGCTCGGCGAGCGTCAGACATGGATGCAACGGATGACGAAACGCAAGACGGCGGAAGACACGATTCCGGTGCACCCCTACCTGGCGCGCGAAATGTCGGATTGCGGGTTCCGGCAGACCCATGAGGTTCGAACTCTGGGGTGCGCGTGAAGATCTCTCCTATACCAACTCGCATCGCGTCACCTTGCAAAGGTTCTAGGCTACCCGATGAACAACACAAGGGACGCAAGGTTTATAGTAGTTCAGGCCACCATTGTGGTGTAATACCCTACTCTAGTTTGTGGTGTGGTGGATTGCCTCTTGGGCTGATGATGAACAGTACAAGGGAAGAACAGCCTCGCGAGGGATGTTCTTGTGGTGGTGTTGTCCCTTTGGAGGGGTCGATTCCAAATGCCCCTATATTATGGTGGCTAGTCCTATATATAGAGTAAGAGGCCCTGGTCCTCTTCCCAAATATTGAGCGGGAAGGGCGCCAACAATTGGCCATTTTGAAGGGGAACATCTAGTACACTTATCCTAACTAAAGTTGGTCCTCGCCTGCCAAAGACTCTGACGATGAAGCTGTCCTGGGCTCCATGATGACCTCCATCCTGCCGTTCCGCTGGTCTTGGTCTTGTTGCACCGAAATGGTAGCCTTTCCCTGATAGCTTGGCCTGTGCTTGCTCCCTTTGCACCAAAGGGGAACCAAGGACACTGTGTAGGCCGGCGCCCGCCTGGCGCTCGCCTGGCCTCGATCGTCATGGCTTGCGTCACGGGCACCTCACGAGGTACCCCTGCCTTGATCTCTCCGCCTCCTCGCGAGCTAGCCTGACGAGGCTACTCCCGAGGAAGTTTCATGTCGTCCGCCCCGCGAGGCTTGGCCCCTCACGAGGGTCTTGTGCTTGAGTTGATTAAGATGAGCCGCACTGGGCCACTGCTCGTGCCACGCCGTAGTCCGTAGGCAGGCAAGTCTGGGGACCCCCATTCCCAGAACGCCGACACGGTTCCATTGGCACGTGTTGTCAAAGCAGAGATTGTGTCCCCTTATCACGGAATTCTCATCAATACGGGCATGGGTAACCCAACCGTGTAATCTGCATGATGCTTGGGGAATAGACTGTCGGCGTTCTGGGAACGGGGGTCCCCAGACTTGCCTGCTTACGGCCTGCGGAGTGGCTCAAGCAGTGGCCCGGTGCGGCCCACCTTCATCAGCTCAAGTTCAAGACCCTCGCGAGGGGCCACGCCTCGCGGGGCGGACGACAGAAAGCTTCCTCAGGAGTAGCCTCGTCAGGCAGGCACACAAGGAGGCGGAGAGATCAAGGCAGGGGTACCTCGCGAGGTGCCCGTGACCCTAGCCATGACGATTGAGGCCAGGCGGGCGCCATGCGGGCGTTGGCCTGCGCAGTGTCCTAGTTTCCCCTTTGGTGCAAAGGGAGCAAGCACAGGCCAAGGCAATAGGCAAAGGTTACCGTTTTGGTGCAACAAGAGCAAGACCAGCAGAGTGGCAGGATGGAGGTCACCGTGGAGCCCAAGACGGCGTCATCGTCAGAGTCTTTGGCAGTCGAAGACCAACTTTAGTCAGGATAAGTGTACTAGATGTTCCCCTTCAAAATGGCCAATTGTTGGCGCCCTTCCCGCTTAATATTTGGGAAGAGGACGAGGGCATCTCTCTCTATATATAGGACTAGACACCATAGTATAGAGGCGGCGGGAATCGACCCCTCAAAAGGGATAACACCACCACAAGAACATCCCTCGCGAGGCTGTTCTTCCTTTGTACTGTTCATCATCAGCCCCTGAGGCAATCCACCACACCACAAACTAGAGTAGGGTATTACACCACAACGGTGGCCCAAACTAGTATAAACCTTGCGTCCCTTGTATTGTTCATCGTGTAGCCTAGATTCCTTGTGAGGCTTCGAGACGTGAGTTGGTAGGGGAGACATCTTCGCGCGCACCCCAGAGTTTGAACCTCAAGGGTCTGCCGGAACCCAAAATCCGACATTTGGCGCGCTAGGTAGGGGTGCGCCGGAATCCTTCTTCCACCGCCTCGCGCTCCATCGCTTCGTCGTTCTCATGTCCAGCGACCCGACGGCCAACGCCGACCGCTGGGCGGCATGGCCTGCCCACGTCGTGCCGCCTGCCCAGGGCGACCTCAACCTCGTGCCCCAGGCAGCTCGCGCTCTGCAGGGTGCTGCGGGGCGCGGGAGACGCGGCCAAGCGCCGCCTGCCCTCACACCGCGGCAGGTGCGGTCAGCAGCAAGGGCCTCAAGCCACGCCGTGGCCACGGCACTGCACACCCGACGGGAGCAGGCGAACTCAAGGGCCGCGCTCACGGTAGCCTGAGAGCTGCTACGGTGCAGGCTGCTGGAGGGCGGCCACGACGTGATGTTAGAGCGAGTGGCCGAGCTCCTAGACGCCACCGCCTCGGGAGCACCTCCTTTCTACATCCAGCTGCCACCCCAGATCCAGGGCGGGCCGTATGGCGGCCCCGTACGTGCCCACACAACTCCGAGCAGATTCCAAGGCCTCCTCAACACCAACCTGGCCGTGAGCGCCGGGCGACAGGCCATGCCGGCTCCACCTCTGGCCAACGAGGGAGCGCACGCCATAGCCTACGTCCTCGGCGGGCCACCGCGCTACCACCCGGAAGACAACGCTTCACGCCAGACTGCATGGCATATGGGGCACTACGGCGAGGCCCTCGGGGCGGTGGCCCCAGAAGCCTATGTGCCCAACATGGTGGATCAAGAGTGCGCACTAGAAGAAGACCATGGCTCGTTCCTCGGGCCAGGCTGGGGGGAGGAGATGCCAGAAGCTGATCTCTTTCAGGAACCCCAAGAGAGCCTCGACAACCGTGCTGGAGGCAGCAGCTATTGGGTACCGCTAATTCCTCAGGAGCAAGCTTATGCTAACCATGGGTCGCAGGAGGTACAGGTCGCCGCATCAGATGGCTGCCCCAATGCTGCAGCCTCCTACCCCTCAGGAGGAGGGCGCCGGGGGCTGCAGGAGAGGGGCCGAGATCCGGGCTCACCCCCGCGGCCCTCGGAGCAAGGCGTTCTCAGGAGGTAGGCCCTCTATCGGGGAGGTGCCTCAGGGCCTTCCCCAGGCAGAGGACCCGTGGTTGTCAGGGGAACCACTGGCGACCGCTCTACCCCATTGGCGTCGTGCATGGTTTCCGGTCGCCCTCGATGGAGGTAGAGTGTGGCGCAAGGCGGGGCCCTCGCCTGGTGTCGGAGTAATGGGCCACGGGTAGGCTAACCCGAGCCCCAGGACGTTTCAAGACATCAGGGCCGGCCACGCCCCTCAGGCCGAGTCCCAGAGGCGACCCCAAGATATGCCGACTCCCAGGAGGCGCTCGACTTCCAGAGAAGCCGACTCCCAGCTGGCGACTTCCAGAGAGGCCGACTCCCAGCTGGCGACTTCCAGAGAGGCCGACTATGGAGAGTCGGCCCGAGACTCCTCCATTATCCCGAAGTACGACACGGGGTACGGTCACAAAATGGCCGTTTCCCCGTGCTTACGAAGGGCCGGCATGGCTACAGTGAGCCGTATCGCTGGAAGATCTCCAGCGAGATGCGGCACTGTTGCCATGCCTGCCCTGATCTCAGCCACAGTACGCAGTACACTGTGCCCATGACGCCGGCCTGTACGACCCGAAGGCAGCAGGTCCGCCTGTCAGTGAGTAGGCCGAAGGCGGCCTGGGCGACCCGAAGACGGACCTGGGGGAGTCGGCCTCCCTGGAGTCCGCCGACTCCTCCCGGGGCACCACGAGCCATTAATCAGATAAGATGGGGAATGGTGACAGTGATCGACCGATAGACGGCGGCACTGTTGCCACGATCCGATGACCAAGCCTGCGTCATCGGGAGTGCCGCTACAGTATCGAGCCTGTCCACGGGACGCGCCCGTCGGCGGGCCCCAGAAGCCGGCCGAAAGGACGGCGGCCTGAGAGACAGACGGCTGGGACCCGCGCCCAGCCGGATTACAATTGTACCCCCGGGGGGTAGGCCTACATAAACCCCCCGGGGCACCCATGCAAAGGGTTCGGACCTTGAGATAGACCAGATAGGCGGGGAGGAGAGAGCTAGCCTTGCCCTCTCTTACCTCCAGAAACAGCTCCAGGAGCACCCTTGTAGTTACCTTGCTTTAGTGACCATGCGGAGACCCCGCAGAGCAGCAGTAGGGGTGTTATCTCCTAGGAGAGCCCTGAAGCTGGGTAAGTTCCGCCGGCGTGCATGTCTTCGCCTCATCCCCTTTCCAGGCACCGGCGACGTTCTACTCGCTCCCACCATGATAAGCCATCCTTTGGCATATGTCGTACCCAACCCCCGACACCTGGCGATATGAAGCAAGGCCGGTACCTGTGAAGAAGGCCCAGTGCCTGTGAAGCTCGCCGCCCATGACACTCTCACATAATAATGAGTGGGGTTGTACACGCCCCGGAGTCTCCGGAGAACTTCCCTCGGGCCTCGGGGGCTCCTGCCCACGCCCAGTGGCAGCACTTAGCTTCGCGCTGGTGAGAAGACGTCGAAGACTAGACTAGGTGCCAGACGCGCCTTTTTTCCTTTTGCCTTTTCCTCCGTTGTCAAGTTTCTTCGATTTGAATTTAAGTTGGATTTGAGCTTGAGACTTGCGTGTGTTTGGGGAAGGGGTGTTTTGTCTCGTTCGAGCAATCTCTCGCATTCTGGTTTCGGCTTTGCGTCCAAAGTTAGCGTCAGCTGCCTCCCCTCGCGAGCCCCTCGTGAGCCGGGCTGGGCCAAGCACGCCTACAATCCGGACCACTGTCGCCGCACCCTCTCAGGAGGTTCTCATCGCAGGCTCAATGGGTTCACCCAGAAGACACTCAAGGTGTTGCGGCTCCCGTAGGTTCGCTCGGGACCGGACCGGGTCAAAAGGTAAAAAAGTCAGCTGACCAATCACGGGACCATTGGCCCAGCATAAGCATACATGCGGTGTTATATCTACAATAGCACTAATTGTAAACCTTTGCACGAGGGGCTTCCCCTCCCAAAATGCTCTTATGATCTTCAGGGCCGAGCCCGAACTCTTTTCGCGCAGGGTAAACAGCGGAGGCGACACGCGATCAATTAGAAAAATCGCCCAACACATCTTCGGGAGCGCCTCCTGAGGCATCGCAGGCGTCGCTGGCATCGCCACCGCCCACGCCATCGCCGTCATCAGCGCCATGATCATTCACAACGCCGCCTTCATCGGCAGGCACGACCACGCCGTCATCGTCAGAGGTGAAGGCCCTAACGAGGGCGTCCATGTTGTCCTCCACCCACTGCAACAGGTCGCCCCGAATGCCTATGGGCACCGGCGTGATGGCGGCATCGAAATCGAAGTGGGGGTCCCGGTCCTGAAGATAACTGAAGACGCGGGAGAAAGCACGCCCAAGCAGGGCTCGACTCCTCTCCTCGACAAGCCTGTGGTCCCTGTCAGAGCGGGCCTCCAGTTGCATCACCCACATCCGTTAAGAACCGGAGGTTGCCAGCGTAGTTGATTACACGAGGCTCCATAATGGTCGCCTCACAGATGTTGCCCAGGGCTGCGTTGGCCCTTTCCCTGAGCGTTCGGAGCATGGGGCCATGCACATGCTCCAGAGTCTGCCGCTGATGGATCTCGACCGCATTCTGCCACGCAACGGCCTCGGCGCCATCAACCCTCTGTTGGAGAAGAAGCAGCTCGGCGCGGGAAGAAGCAGCTCGGCGCGGGAAGAAGCCAGCTCCGCCTGTGCTGCGCCAAGGGCAGCTGCGGAGGAATCCGCATGCTGTGTCACTTCAGCCAGCTTGGGCCTGAGGGCAGCGGTCCTGCCCTCAGCTTCGGCCCTGATCAGCTCCAACCTCCCTTCGCGCTCGCGCTCAAGATTCAAGCGAGCTTCTGCCACGCGGCGGTCGACCTCTTCTTGGACATGGGCCTCCCTCGCGCCAACATCATCCTCCGCCTGGGTCACCAGGCGCTCCATCGTCTCCAACCGCTCGATGTCGAGGTTGCGCTCGGTGGCCTCGAGCGCCAGCGCCTCCTCGCGCCTCAGGAGCTCTGCCTCGTTGAAGGGTGCCCCCCTTTAGCGATACAAGGGCCGCCTGGCGCAGCTCCACTTGCCGCTCCAGAGAGTTGCTCCAGGTATGGAGCTCCCACACGCGCTCCTCTGGAGCATTGCGTCGTCGGTCCGCTTCTCGCGCCTCCTCGACAGCTTGGGAGCAGGCCTCCCGCCAGGCCACCAGCGACGCTTCGGCCTTCGCGTTTTCAAGGTCACGCTAGTGACATGCAAGGCTGACGGCCACCTTCAGCTTGCGCCTCTCCTCAGCAAGGCGCAAGCCTTCGGTCTCGAGGCGTGCGTCCTCGCCAGCAAGCTCCACTCCGAGCTGATTCACCGCGTCCGCCGCCTTCTAAAGAAACTCTCGGTGAAGGGCGCTGTGCTCCTGAGCGCGCCTGAGCACGTCTTCTGCATCGTCCTCCGCCCCTGGCGCATGCGGAGGGCCCTAAGGCGGCACACCCTCTCTCGGGAGGGGGCTGGGGGCTGACGCCCTCGTAATTGTCGAACGGGCCCCGCCAGGGATCCAACCTGGTGCCGGCTCGTCCCCCGAAGAGGAATTCAAGATCGACCTTAGCTAGTCGCCATCCACGACTAGGGGAGGAGCGCGGGGCAATCTAGTTGTGCCCCAGGAGAGCTCGCGAAGAAGGGTCATCAGGCGCGCAGGCTCAAGGTGCTCCGCTGGACGGCCCACTACTCCAGCCGGCCCTACAGCAAGGGTGGTACACAAGCTCGCGACGCTCAAGATCGGCGGTGAAGGTAAAGCTTGAGGGGATGGCTCCCCGGCCGTCTCCGTGAACTCGGCAGGAACGGACCCGAAAGGCCACGATCAGCTGAAGCAACAGTAAAGTAGGGAACTGAGAAAGAAGAGAGCATACTCGTCGATGGCGAAGTACTTCCTACACTTCAACGGCCGACAAGGGTGATCATTGCCACCTAAGGCCTCCTTCCTATTGAGGAGGGCCTCGAAGTCTACGCGGAACTGACCTAAGTGCTTGGAGCAAGGGTCGGCCTGCGGCATGGAGGAGGCGTCAAGGTGATCAGCGCCAAAGGAACCGGCCTGGGGGACGCCGCCAAGCAACGCCTCATGAGGGACGGTCGGGGCCTCGGGAGCCCCGGCCACAGGAGCCGCAGGCCGCAACTCCTCGTATGCCACCGCTCCAGAACCGGGCTTCGGGGGATGCCACCTCCGGGGCTCCGTGTGGCATCAACATCTCGACAACAGCCCCCTCAGCTCCCAGTGGTCCTCGTCTCCCAGCTCCATCACCTAAGGCAAAACCACCGTGGGCAACCGGAAGAGCAACCACAGCAACTGGGTTCTCATGGGGCCCTGTGAGGCTGACTGGGCGCAGCCCCCATTCATCGATGCTACGCATCTGCTTCACAAAATCGGCCCTACCCGAGCAAAGATACAAGAGGGCAGCCCCGTGCCGAAGGCTGGCTGGGGAAGGATCACCAGTCAAGACCCTGAGCACCGTCCTCTTCACTTCAGGCGCCAGATCCTCCTCCTGGAGCAGCATGCGGTCTTCGTGCCCCGTAAAGGCCCACATCCGACGGGAGTGGCGCTAGAGAGGAGCAATGCGACGTTGGAGGAACTCCTTCACCACCTTGGGCGCCGTCACATCGATCGCCCTCAAACTCTAGAAGTGGCGCCATACGAAGGTGAGCTGGGGGCTCGTGAGCATCTCATGATCCCAGCCTGAGTTGGGAATAGCGGGCAAGGTCGGGTGCGAGAGCAGGGGCCTGGGCACCCCTATATCCACGTACAGCCACTGCTCTCGGAACCCAGCTGTAGGAGGAGGAAGGCTGAAATCGATCCCCGAAGCAGCAGTCTCTGGCATGGCGAAAAAGCTCACGCACCCCGAGCATTGAGTGGGGTCATTTAGGAGTAGAGAGAAGAAATGGTGCAGGACGGCAACGGAAGGAGGAATGCCCACAATGGCCTCGCAAACAAAGGCAAGAACAGCGAGGAGAGTAATGGACTCCGGACCCAAGTGCATCATGTGGGTCTGATAATGGGAGAGCACCGCATTGAAGAAAGCAGAAAAGGGGGGAACCAGACCCGCCCACAGGGCATCAGCAAAGAATCAAACCTCCGTGACGACCCTATCAAAGGAGGCGTGAGACGCAGGCCAGACCATCGTCCTCCCGCACTCGTTGAAGATGGAGGCAAGAGTAGAGAGGGCTTTGTCCAAGGCCTTGGGGTTGAGTATGACTGACCGATCAACGGCAGGAGCCGCCGCCGGAGGTGTGCGGGGTGAAGGCGCGGGCTCCTTCCCCCTTTCCTTCTTCGCTGGCGCCATGGCGATGGGAAGGGGGGAGAGTGCGAGTTGGATTGGAGACGGAGGTTGGAGCTCAAGGAAGAAGGAAGGACAAGGAGCGCGCGAACAGTGAAAGGGGAATGACTGTGTGCAACCACGGGTCCGCCTAGCCGGGCGCATAATGAGGGGCGTGGGGAAACATAGACGCCCACGTCCAATCAACCGCCACGCGGCCCCCAAGGCCACATGCTATTGGGGCCCACGGGCGCTTCGCACTTGCCCCTTCGGTTCTCTCCTAAGCCAAGTCTGGGCGCGCCTTGGGCCCGGGGGCTACTGTCGGCGTTCTGGGAACGGGGGGTCCCCAGACTTGCCTGCCTGCGACCTGCGGCGTGGCTCAGGCTGTGGCCCGGTGCGGCCCACCTTCATTACCTCAAGTTCAAGACACTCGTGAGGGGCCAAGCCTCGCGGGGCGGACGACAGGAAGCTTCCTCAGGAGCAGCCTCGTCAGGCAGGCTCGTGAGGAGGCAGAGACATCAAGGCAGGGGTACCTCGCGAGGTGCCCGTGACACAAGCCATGACGATCGAGGCCAGGCGGGCGCCGGCCTGCGTAGTGTCCTTGTTTCCCCTTTGGTGTAAAGGGAGCAAGCACAGGCCAACGCAATAGGCAAAGGTTACCATTTCGGTGCAACAAGACCAAGACCAGCAGAGCGGCAGGATGGAGGTCACCGTAGAGCCCAACACGGCATCATCGTCAGAGTCTTTGGCAGTCGAAGACCAACTTTAGTCAGGATAAGTGTACTAGATGTTCCCCTTCAAAATGGCAAACTGTTGGTGCCCTTCCCGCTCATTATTTGGGAAGAGGACCAGGGCCTCTCTCTATATATATCGGGCTAGCCACCATAGTATACAGGCGGCGGGAATCGACCCCTCAAAAGGGACAACACCACCATAAGAACATACCTCGCGAGGCTGTTCTTCCTTTGTACTATTCATCATCAGCCCTTGAGGCAATCCACCACACCACAAACTAGAGTAGGGTATTACACCACAACGGTGGCCCGAACTAGTATAAACCTTGCGTACCTTGTGTTGTTCATCGTGTAGCCTTGATTCCTTGCGATGCTTCAAGACGTGAGTTGGTAGGGCAGAGATCTTCGCGCGCACCCCAGAGTTCGAGCCTCAAGGGTCTGCCGGAACCTGAAATCCGACATAGGCAGATTTTAAGGCGAGGGGGATGCGCATGACTTTTACTGTCTTTATAAGGGGATAAGGATTCATCCTCGTTCACCCATGCCTTCTCCTTCCTCTGCCCATCCATTCTCGAGCTCTAGCACCAAAGCTCTCGATTTCTCCGCCCAAAAAAGCACTCCAATCAAGTCCGGATCTGGAGCAAGAGGCAAGTGGATGACCTCCTCCGTCAAGAAGAAAGACATCAAGGAGCTCCGGGAGGCCGGGTACCTAGCCAAGGACATCGTTCATCGACTTCCGGCCAAGGGACAGATCGTCCTACTCCAGAGCCCCATGAGAGGGTTTTGATCCTCACACACTTCATCCGCGGGCTGGGATTTCCTCTCCACCCGTTTGTCTGCGGACTGATGTTTTACTATGGGCTAGACCTCCATGATTTGGCCCCCAACTCTATCCTCAACATCTCAACATTTATTGTCGTGTGCGAGGCCTTCCTCCGCATCCCACCTCACTTCGGCCTGTGGCAGAAGACCTTCAATGTAAAGCCGAAGGTGGTGAGCGGCCAACAAGTGGAGTGCGGAGGCGCCATGGTGGGCAAAATGCCCAATGTCACCTGGCCTGAAGGCTCCTTTGTGGAGACCAAAAAAGGGTGGCAGTTGGGGTGGTTGTACATCATTGAGCCGCGCAGCACCAACTGGGCGGCGGCTCCCGCATTCCGATCCGAAGTCCCGATGCGGCTCACCTCCTGGCAAGAGAAGGGCCTGACCTGGGGTTCTCCGGATGAGCTGACAGCGCTCCAGACGCGTGTCCAGAATATGATAATTAGGAAAGTCAAGCTTGTCAATGTGATCCAGGTTATGCTCATTCGCCAGATTCTTCCGTGCCAACGCTGGACTTTCTATCTGTGGGAGTATCACCCAGCCAAGCACCAGACCCTACTAGAGCTCTTCGGAACGACACAAGAAGATATCTTGAAGGTGCTATTCAAGGCCAACGAGGTGCCGCCGGTGACGGACGAGGATCGTGCACACGACCTAACTCATCCTGCAAATCCGGTAAGTTCATTCATGTTTTCAAGGTGTACCCTTTACTTGCACATTCGAGGAACGCATCTAAGCCTGCCTATCAATTATTTTAGGACTGGACGGAGATATTGGAGCGGATTGACTGTTCGGCTGCGCTGCCCGAAGATCCAGAAATCCCGCTCCTGACGAAGATGCTGTTTCCGGCGCCTTATGAGGTGCTGGAGAAGAAAGCCCAGAAGAAGGCCAAGGGGACAAGAGGTGGTCTCCACTGCAAGTGTACTTCGGACGCGACGTCCGAAGACGCCGAAGCTTACTCCTCCGTTGCTGAAGACGACAAGGAGGACGAAGAGGAAGTAATATATTTCCCCCTGCAGGAGAAAAAAGAAAAGGACGACCTCCATGCATCTGGAGGCCGAGGCGTCCAAGAAAGAGAAAGCTTCCTTTCCGGACAGCTCCACACCAGCAACCAACATCAGCTGAGAGTGGAAGCCCAGGGAGAAGCCACTGGCCGAATCGTAAGTGTCTGGACACATATTTGTATCTGGATTCTTTACTTTATTCTTTTAATGTGCTTTAAATTATGCATTTGCAGTCCAGCTCAGTCCCACCTCGAGCGGTCCTTATCAAAGGGTTCTCTGGATCCCACGGTGATGGACAACGGGACCCTTCCATCGGCCACCTCCCCCTGGGACCTGGATGGCGCCGAAGCATCGTCCCGAAGAATCCTTGTCCCAGGAGAGAATCCGGCGGCTGTCCAGGAGGCGCCAGAGGGTGGAGCCTCGTCTACCAGACACACAGGGGAGTAGACCCCCATGGACACTAACGATGGGGGCCGTATTCAATTCGGCCCTCATCCGAATATAATTCCGGAGACCCCTATGGTTCCAAAATCAGGCGAGTAGCCCCCTTCAAAGGGAAGGAGCACACCTAGACCGCCGCTGACCTCTGTCCAACCAGAGGCACTAGACAGGTTACTAGAAGTGCTGAAAGGTGCTTCCATTGTTGATGAACACCGTACCCTAATGGGTCCGGTGATTGGTCCATGAAAAGCAGATTGATCGAAGCCTATACTAGCCATCTAACAGGCTTTGAGGTAAGTAACACAATTATAAAAAGAATGTCACAATATAGACAATAGCCCCTGATGCTTTGTCCGGTGTTCGGAAAGAAAAGCCAAATAAAGGATAAAATAATTTTCGCAGGAGTCTAATCTGATATGTCTATGTGAATAAGCAGGCGTCACTGCTGGTTGCGACCTCTCACACTGCGGAAGTCTCCGGACTGAAGCAGAATCAGGAGCGGGCCGAGGAAGAGCTTGGGCATGTGAAGAAGCAGCTGGAGGACAGCCAAGGTATGCAGTAACCTGTGTGTATATTTAGGAAGGATGAATGGTTCATGCTGACTAAAGTGTCATGAACTTTATTAGGGGCCACTACCGAAGTAGCGACCCTCAAGAAGGCGTTGGCCGAGGCCGAGGACAAAGCGGCCAAGGAACACGCTGCGCGCGAGAAGCAGGAGGCCCGGGTCAGCCAGGTCCAGCAAGAGCTCCAGGACGCCGTCAAGAAGTATGAGTCCTTGGAGCACGATTTTAAGAATCAGGAGTTCAAACTTGCCAAGGCCCGTCAGAGTGCACAAGATGCCCGAGCCGAACCCAGGGCACCGTCCAGGAAATCCAGGTAGTCAAGAAGATCGGGGCGGGTAAGGCTTTTATAATGCAGAGCAAATATGTGAAGGAAAGGTTCCTTTTACTTACCAGGATTTGGAGTTCTCCAGGGGCATTTGCGGATCTCCCGCACAGCGTATCAGACGATGTCGAGTTCTATCGAGCCAAAGAGGGGAGCTCTACGGAGAAGTTGTTCTGGTCTCAATACCTTGGACCAAAACATCCAGTGCCCTTTAGTGACCAGCTAAAATAGCTGGTCGAGCTGCATAAGGCGGCCGAACTAGCCATGAAGGACTTAATAATCCGGCTATGGCCTGCCGAGCCCATGCCCAATAGCTACTTCGGACTCATGAAGCGGCTTGTCAGTGCCTGCCGATGACTTGAAGCCATCAAGCGGTCGGTCTGTATCGAAGGCGCGCGGATGGCCTTTGCCCGTGCTAAGATGCATTGGGCGAAGATGGACGCCACGAAGCTGATGACGGAGGGGCCGCCTGAGGGAAAGGAGCATCGCCGACCCGAACTGTATTTTGATAGTGTCGTGGAGGGATCCCGCCTTGTGGCAGAGCAATGTGCCAAGGATATCCGATTCCCATGAATACATTCATGTTATCATGTCCTGTATATGAAACAAGATCTTCATGTAATATAGTGCTTGTTTATTTAAAAAAATTACCTCTTGTGCGGCTGTTTATGCAACCTGAGAGTTGGCCAGTCGTCGACTTCTGCCCCCACGTAGATAGTATGGGGGTGTTCGGGATAAATCGAAACACTCTTTACTCCAGATTTTGGTCCTTAAAGAAGGTGTTTAGCGCAACAAACAAGGCAATCGGACTATACGGCTTTATCACCCTCACTTAGCCATAGGAGTTTGACAATGAAAATTTTGGTGCAGCCCCTGGTGTTCGGAAGGCCGAACTTGGGGCGCTATACACGCCTAACTGGATAAAAACCGATTCCTTGCATAATGTGGAAAAAATCTCTAAGGATTTGGAACCTCTCGAACATCTGACCAGCTCTCGCCGCATCATGGCATTCAGTTTTCGGCTTTCTCTACTGAGGTGCTCGTCCGGAAGAACCAGGACACAATCGCAGTAGTTCTCCCTTTACTACCCTAGCCGATATAGCGGAACTTAAGGTAGTAAGCACAGGAGCCGGGCAACCCAACTATTGAACAAAGACATCATTCGGAGCCCATGCATATAATGCTATAAGTTCGGGGTGCCGAATTGTACTATAAAAGTGTTCGGACTTTATGGCCATGTTATGGGGTATGATGAAGCCCCTGGCGAAGTAAGGCATAGCAGAGTGTATAGGTGCAATATAAAAAATACAAAGACAAGGAAAAAGTCAAGTAATAAGCTGACGCCGCAAAATTTGAGCCGCAAACTATTTTCCATTGTAATTAGATTAATACGTCAAGGAATATTTGTACAAGTAATGCGATAAGCAAATAAGGCTATTTGACATGCATGACTAAGGGAGAGCTGCATGCTGGTATGTAAAACAGGTATAGCGATCGTTAGCAGAGACCACCTGGGGGATCCCTTGTATGTCAAAGCTCCTTGCCTTCTTGGTGTATCCGTCCCGTAATAGGTCCGATGTTCAGGTTATCAGAAAAGCCTCGAGAAGAGAAAAAACTGAAATGAAAAAGAAAAAGTGAAGGTATGCGGATCCAGGAGTGGTTAAGCCACCTTATGGACCACGGTCTAGTTGTGCCTTTGTCCCTGCCCATGGTATTTTGAGTGCATAGTTATGTACGCGTGGCACAAATGCCATTGCTTGATTGGGACTGGGACGGAGGCTGAATTTCTAGTCGAGCTCTGGACGGGCTGGACTGTCCTGTTGCAGATTAGTTCGGACTCTCTTGACGGTGTCCGGGAGCTTTACTGCCGAATTAAGGTTCTGCCTAGAAATGCTACTCTGTACTTCTGCTGCAAGGGCCATGGTGTGCTCCTCGGTACGAGAGAGCGTTCCATATTTCCGTTGACCGTTATTACACCACGTGGTCCAAGTATCTTGAGCTTGAGGTAGGCATAGTGCGGCCCCGCATTGAATCGAGCGAATGTGGTTCCTCCAAGCAGTACCTGATAGCCACTTCAGAAGGGTATGATATCGAAGATTAACTCTTCGCTTGGGAAATTATCCGGGGATCCAAAGACCACTTCCCGTGTGATTGAGCCCGTATAGCAGGCCTCTACACCTGGTATGACACCTTTAAAGGTGGTTTTTGTTGGCTTGATCCTTGAGGGATCGATACCCATTTTGCGCACTGTATCCTGATAGAGCAGGTTCAGGCTGTTGCCACCATCCATGAGGACTCACATAAGGTGGAATCCATCGATAATTGGGTCAAGGACCAAGGCGGCTGAACCGCAATGACGGATACTGGTTGGATGGTCCCTGCGATCGAAGGTGACCGGACAGGAGGACCACGGGTTGAACTTTGGGGCGACTGGCTCCATCGCGTAGGCGTCCCTGAGTGCACGCTTGCGATCTCTCTTGGGGATATGGGTGGCGTATATCATGTTCAGAGTTTTGACTTGGGGGTGGGGATTTCTTCTGTCCCCCTGTGTTCAGTGGTCAGGGTTCCTCGTCATCGTCATCGCTTTGCGACCCTTTCTCCTTATCTCAGAGTTTAACTTGTTGGCCTGTTCGAAGACCCAACATTCCCTGTTGGTATGACTGGCTGGTTTATCAGGAGTGCCATAGATTTGGCATGGTCGATCTAGTATGCGGTCCAGACTGGACGGGCCCGAATTATTTCTCTTGAATGGCTTCTTCCTCTGACCGGACTTAGAGCCACTGAATCTGGCGTTGACCGCCGTGTCTTTGGTGTTATCATCATTGTTTCGACTCTTTTGTCTACTGCGGCGGGGCTTGCTGTTGCAGTTTCTAGCTTCAGAAGTGCAAGGTTCGCTTGTATTGTTGTTGCTACGGGCTAGCCAATTGTCTTCGCCCGCACAGAAGCGGGTCATGAGTGTCGAAAGGGCTGACATGGACTTCGGTTTTTCCTGGCCAAGGTGTCTGGCCAGCCATTCGTAGGGGATGCTGTGCTTAAAGGCCGCTAGGGCTTCGGAGTCCGGACAGTCGATGATCTGGTTCTTTTTAGTTAAGAACCGAGTCTAGAATTTCCTGGCTGACTCTCCGGGCTGTTGGATTATGTGACTTAAGTCATCGACATCCGGAGGTCAGACATATGTGCCTTGGAAATTGTCGAGGAAGGCGTCCTCCCAGCTGCCAATGGAGTTTTCGGGCAGACTGTTCAACCAGTACCTAGCTGGTCCCTTGAGCTTGAGCGGGAGGTATTTGATGGCATAAAGATCATTACCATGGGCCATATGAATATGCAGAAGAAAGTCTTCAATCCATACCGTGGGGTCTATTGTGCCATCATATGATTCAATTTTCACAGGTTTAAACCCTTCTCGGAGATCGTATCCCTTTACTTCGTCAGTGAAGCAAAGGGGGTGTGCGGCGCCTCTATATCGGGCCAAGTCGTGAGGTAGCTCGGATGGAGTTCGTCTGTGGTTTTTGGCCTGGACGTGATTATGTTTGTCACGTTCAGCCAGATGGCCATTGTCGTGCGTCGGTGCACATCCCCGTGATTCATAGATCGATCTTGTCTGACCTGCTTTGTTTTACAAATCATGCCACAGGTCATGTTTATATCCCCGAGTTGTTGTATTTTTGTTTGTTGGGCGAGGTAGTGCGGGCTGGTGTTCGGCTCAAGGTGCCGCTTTGTCCCGGCCACGTGGTGGTCAGTCGGCCGCATTGTTCCTTGGTAGGATGGGCTCCAGCGCCTCGTCATCGAACTGTGGTAACAGTTTGCGCTTCGGGTAGCTTTTGGTTGGGCGCTCGAGGCCATACTCCTTGGCTGCCAGGACATCAGTCCATCTTTCATTGAGAAGATCTTGATCAGCTTGAAGCTGTTGCTGCTTCTTTTTCAGGTTTCTTGCAGTAGAAATTAGCTGACGCTCAAAGCGTTCCTGTTCGGCAGGCTCATCAGGCATGATGAAATCTTCGTCGCTGAGGCTCACCTCGTCTTCGGAGAGCGGAAGGTAGTTGCTATCCTTCGATTCTTCATTCATGGCCTGCTCGCCAGGGCTGACTCGCCCATTGATACGTCTCCATCATATCTATATTTTTTGATTGTTCCATGCCAATATTCTACAACTTTCATATACCTTTGGCAACTTTTTATATTATTTTTGGGACTAACATATTGATCCAGTGCCTAATAACAGTTCCTGTTTCTTGCATGTTTTATGATTCGCAGAAACCCCATATCAAACGGAGTCCAAACGGGATAAAAACGGACGGAGAATATTTTTGGAATATTTATGACTTTTGGGAAGAAAAAACAATGCAAGACGATGCCCGAGGGGGCCACGAGGCAGGGGGCGCGCCCCTGAACCTCGTGGGCACCCCGTAAGGCGGTTGATTCTCTTCTTTGGCCACAAGAAAGCTAATTTTCAGAAAAAAAAATCTTGGCGAAGGTTTCAATCCAATCGGAGTTACGGATCTCCCGGAATATAAGAAACGGTGAAAGGGCAGAATCTAAGAAGGCAGAAACAGAGAGAGACAGAGAAACAGATCCAATCTCAGAGGGGCTCTCGCCCCTCCCACGCCATGGAGTCCATGGACCCGAGGGGAAACCCTTCTCCCATCTAGGGAGAAGGTCAAGGAAGAAAAAGAAGAAGGGGGGCTCTGTCCCCCCTGTTTCCGATGGCGCCAGAGCGCCGCCGGGGGCCATCATCATCACCGTGGTCTACACCAACAACTTCACCGCCCTCATCACCAACTCTTCCCCCCTCTATGCAGCGGTGTAACCTCTCTTTTACCCGCTGTAATCTCTACTTAAACATGGTGCTCAACGATATATATTATTTCCTAGTGATGTATGGTTATCCTATGATGTTTGGGTAGATCTGTTTTGTCCTATGGGTTAATTGATGATCGTGATTGGTTTGAGTTGCATGTTTTATTATTGGCGCTGTCCTATTGTGCCCTCCGTGTCGCGCAAGCGTGAGGGATTCCCGCTGTAGGGTGTTGCAATATGTTCATGATTCGCTTATAGTGGGTTGCTTGAGTGACAGAAGCATAAACCCGAGTAAGGTGGTTGTGGCGTATGGGATAAAGGGGACTTGATGGTTCAATGCTATGGTTGGGTTTTACCTTAATGATCTTTAGTAATTGCGGATGCTTGCTAGAGTTCCAATCATTAGTGCATATGATCGAAGTAGAGAAAGTATGTTAGCTTATGCCTCTCCCTCAAATTAAATTGCAATAGTGATTACGGTTTAGTTATCGATTGCCTAGGGACAAATAACTTTCTCGTGACAAAAAGCTCTCTACTTAAACTAACTTCGTTGTGTCTTCATCTAAACAGCCCCTAGTTTATATTTACGCGCTCTTTATTATCTTGCAAACCTATCCAACAACACCTACAAATTCCTTCTAGTTTTATACTTGTTCTAGGTAAAGCAAACGTTAACATGCGTAGAGTTGTATCGGTGGTCGATGAACTTGAGGGAATATTTGTTCTACCTTTAGCTCCTCGTCGGGTTCAATGCTCTTACTTATCGAAAGAGGCTACAATTGATCCCCTACACTTGTGGGTTATCAAGACCTTTTTCTGGCGCCGTTGCCGGGGAATCATAGCGTGGGGTGAATATTCTCGCTTCTGCTTGTTTGCTTTATCACTAAGTAATTTTATTTGCTGTTCTAAGTTGTTCTCTATCTTTAATTATGGATATGGAGCACGAAATACGAAAAAATTTAAGTGTACTTGCTACTCATGGAGATGGGGAACCTCCTACAACCCTCGATGCACATTATGTGACAGATATTATGTACTACTTTGGTAATCCGAGAAAACCCCATTCAATTATGTTATGGGAGATCGTTGGATCAACGTGAATATTTTAGGTGTCGGGGAGTGGGTGCGACATATGCCAATGGATGGCTTATCATGGTGGGAGCGAGTAGAACGTCACCGGTGCCTGGAAGCGGGATAAGGCGTAGACAGGAACACCGACGCACATTACCTAGGTTCGGGGCTGTCCTAGGAGATAACACCCCTAGTCCTGCTCTACGGGGTCTCCGCATATTCACTAAGGCACTAGTGAGTACAAGGGTGCTCCTTGAGCTGTATGCAAGAAGTAGAAGGAGGAAGAGCTAGCTCTCCTCTCCCTCTATGTATGAGTATAGTTGTAGCAGGTTGGGAACCCTTTGCATGGGTGCCCTGGGGGTTTATATAGGCCTACCTCCCAGGGGTACAATGGTAACTTGGCCGACTGTAGGACCCAGTTGTCAGTATCTCTGGTTGCTAACTTCTTCGCCGGCTGCTGGGGCCACCGCCTGGTGGGCCCTGCCGGCTGGTCTGGTACGGAGCCGACAGACCACCTCCGCCGCTGGCGGGTCTGGTTGGTGGCTGATCACTGTAGCCGCAATGTTAATGACGCATGCTTGGTCGGGGTGGGCATGGCTACAGTCCCGCCGACTGGTGGGAGATCACTATAGCCTCGCAGTGTCTAGTCTGGTTAATGGCGCACATGCCTCGAGGAAGGATCCGGCTGCCCGTCAGGAGCCGGATCCTCTTGGATCCGATTGGCCAGGCTAGGCCGCCCTCCGGGCCCTCGCTGCCTGGTAGGGCCCGCCATCGGCAAGCCGTACCGACAGGCCGTTGAGGGAGCAGGCCCCGCCTGACAGGGATGACGTCAAGCGTGAAGTTGCAACAGTGAAGCGTCGTGTGGAGATCTTCGCCTGTACGGGGCACTGTGGCCACGCCAAGCCCGGGATTCAGGGATGATGGGCTACACTGTAGACTCACCCTGTCTTGTCGTCTTGATGAGGGGCGCAGACACTGAGGGTGCCGGGGGCCACCTGCTAGGAGCCGACTTCTCCGGAGGCCGCCCACTGGGAGTCGGCCCGTCTTGGTGCCGTCTGCTGGTACTTAGCCGTCTTCTGGCAGCCGGCCATTGAGCCAGCTGGCCACCAAAAGGCGGAGCTTCACTCTGGAGTCTCGTGGGGCGCAGCCGGCCCAAAGTCTTGAAAGGTTCAGGGACTCGGGTTAGGCTACCCGTGGCCCATTACTCCGATAGTAGTCCCTGAAGCTGGTGAGGCGTCGCGGCTGATAGGCCGAGAAGCCTCAACAGTTTTCTTCCTTGCCGTGCTCTGGACGAACGCTAGGTCCGCATCCTGACGCGCCGGCTGCCAGGAGCCGATTAGACAAGGCGGGTTCGCTCGTCGATTTGGAAACGCCAAGGCGGGAGCCAGGTGGCGTGCCTGCTAAGCTTCCTAGGCCTGCTGCCTACCGTAAGCACGCCACGCGGCGCGCGTCAGCCAGCCAGCCTGCCAACCCACGCTCTTGATGGGACGTGATAGCGGGCCGAGCCTGCCACCACCCGGCCTCGGCACGCGGGCGGATCTGCTACGGCCGAGGCTGGCAGTTGCGATTCCCATGGGAGTTACTGCGCAGTAACTCTATGTAGTAATCGGGGGGTTGTGGGGTCGTAGGCGCAGTTAATCCCATGATCCCACGTCCTGCCCCCTCGGCTTCGCAACCCAAGGGATATAAGTAGGGGGAGGAAGGGGGAGCGGTGAAGCACGCGTGCCCTCCTCCCCACTCTTTCTTCCTTCTCTCACTGCTGCTGCTGCTCCGCGCCCGCCGTAGTGCCACTGCAGCTCGCCGCCATCAAGATTCTTCGCCCCAACCTCCCCGCGCAGCCCCACTGGGATGCCATGGCGCGGGAGAAGGGAGGGGACTGGGACGTCTCGGTGGTGATCGAGGATCACCTCACCTTTCTCTGCGCCACGCTTCGGATGCCCAACACGGCCTTCGTCAAGGTGCGGGTGCCGCCGTGGGAGGAGATCTCACCGGCGCCGCAGGGGAACGAGCGGGTCGTCTTCCGCTCGCATTTCCTCCGTGGCTTTGGCCTGCCGATGAGCGGATTCTTTCGCTCCTTCATGGAATTCTACCACCTCCAGCCGCATCATCTGACGCCCAACACCATGAAGCTGCTGTCTGCCTTCGTCACTGCGTGCGAGGGCTACCTCGGCACCCTCCCCACCATCGAGCTATGGGGAGCTTTATTCTACACCAAGCTGGGCACCTCTGCCAAGGAGAAGGCGGCCCAGTGCGGTGCTTTCGTTGTCGTCCGCCGGCCGTCGGTGAAGAATGCGTTCCCCATCATCAAGCTATCACAGTCGGTGAAACTGTGGCAGCAATCATACTTCTATGTGGAGAACGTCGACCCGGCAGTCGACTTTATCAACTTGCTGCCTTACGAGGTCGGCCCCCCTGCTGAGCCTCGGGCCAACTAGAGCTACAAGCCAAAGCCCGTAACGGCCGACACGGCCGCCGCCATCAACCGGCTCCGAGTGCTGACGGAAGCAAAGGGTCTCGTGGCATCCGACTTGCTGATCGCCTTCGTCGAGCGTCGAGTTCTCCCGCTCCAAGGCCGGCCTCATCTGATCCGTCAGATAAGCGGGCAACACGACCCATGCCAGATGTGCATGAGGGACATGCCGACTGCCGAGGTAGCCCGGATGGTGAACGAGATCACCGACCTCAAGGTGTCGGAGAAGTCCTGGCAGTTTGGCAAGCGGCCATACTCCCGCGACAACCCACCACCTGCAGTAAGTCCCTTAGCCTCTCCTTTTTAGTACTTGTTTTGGTCTTGGTCTTGAGTGGTCATTCTTTGGGACACAGATCTACATGTCTCCGGCAACGGCAGCCATCATGGGGCCGGGTGGTAACTTCCAGCCGAACCGGGAGGTAAATGACGTGTACGACCCCGACTTGGGGGCGGCCGCCCTAGGGGCTGATGTCGTAGACAGCAGTGACGGAGCAGGCGGCTCCGAAGAAGGGGGCGGCGTCGAGACTTGGCCTCACAATGACGAGGAAGATGAGCCGTGCCCTGCATGGGGCACCGTCAACACAGGCACGGGCCCCTCCACCGAGCCGTCTGCTCGAAGCAGCAAGCACAAGTGGAAACAGGGTGCCGCCCTGTTTGGCAGCACGCTGAAGAAACCCAAGAACCGGCTGCCGCTACCAGGCGGAAGGAGGCCGCGGCGAAGGTGGCCAAGTTTCAGAAGCTCCCAAAGGCGCCACCCATGGTGTCGGCATAAGTACCTCCCTTGTGCTTTTCCTTACTGATCCGGCCTGAAATTTCTTTTCTTTGCTTTCTTGGCTCAGGGCCCCGCTCTCCCTCGACAAGTCGACCGCCGCCTCTGTCATCAGGTCGGCAGAGACCTCCACCACCACCCGGCGAATCGATCCGGCCGTCGACCTCCGGGAGGTGCAGGAGAGAAATGCGCGGGAGGTGCGTGAGGAGCAGGAATCCGCCTGCCTGGAGAAGGCGGAGGCTGACAAGACGGAGGCCGCTGCACTGAAGAAGCTCGCGGCGGCTGAGGCTTATGCTACGGCGAAGGAGCGGCTCACAGAGCCCACGCGCTGCCGGGAGCAGCTACTCGTCGCTCCCCTGAAATCCATGCCGGCTCTGCCAGAGTTCGTGGCATCAACTGGGGGAGCCAGCGACGAGCACCCGACCCTGGAGAGGGAGGGCGGCGATGTCGCCATGCCGGACGTGGTCATGCCTCCGTCACAGCCATCTGGCGGGGTGCAAGACAAGCAGCCGGCTGCCCCGCCGGCGCCACCAGTCGGGAACGAGATGGTGATGGGCCCAACTCCTGAGGCACGTACACCCACGTGTCGTCGCCTCGTGAAGGCGGTCTCAGCGCCGCGACCGCTCGAAGCCGGCGCCGCGAGCTTGTCGGTCCCAGACACCAAGGCGACCAGCACCATGCCCTCCAGCTGCGTGCATGGAGGCGGGACGGGAGCCTTGAACCATGCGGCCCTTGACATCTAGGCCAAGCTCCGAGCTGGAGCTGACGCTCTCAAGCGGTACAACGAGGCGTTCCTGGACTCGTGAGCGGCCATCCGAGTATGTTTCTCACTTCTTTGTCTTTGGTCCTTTTATTTCTTGGTAGGGGCGCGTCAGCGCACCCACTCGGTGTAGTCCCCATGTTTTGGGCCCGCTGCTGAGAAGGCGGCTCGGAAATTTAATTTCCAAGCTCCAAGTGCTAACTTCGTCTGACATCCCTATTGTAGGATTATCATAACCTCCGCGCGGCCACCTTCAACTCCGGCGTCCGGGAGCTGGAGAGGCAGACTGCCAACTTGTCGGAGAGCCGAAGTAAGTCTTGGATTTCTTTCTCTGCGGGTGCGCACTGGCGCACCCACGAGCTGTAGTCCCCGCGATTCGGGCCGATTGCTGAGCAGTCGGGTCAGATCTCCCTGGCTATTGTATTTCTTTTGTTTATCATTGATAACTTCTTTCTCTGCAGGGGCGCGATAGCGCACCCGCGGGCTGTAGTCCCCGAGATTCGGGCTGACTGCTGAGCAGTCCGGTCGGATCTTCCCGGCAACTGCACCCCTTCCATGTTTAATGTTGACGTCTTTTTCTTCTTCTCTCTTTACAGAGGCCAACGCCGCCTAGTAGGAGCAGCTGGGCGAAGCCAACACCGCGCTGCACGCCAAGGAGGCAGAGTGCAGCAAACTGGCCGAGGAGCGTGACCGACTGGTCACGCAACTGGTGGAGTAGGCGGAGCGTCTCCAGACGACTCAGAAGGAGGCGGAGGCGAAAGAGACCGACCTCCTTGCTGAGTTTGAGACCGAGCACTCCGCTTGGGCCGACAAGGAGGCGCAGCAGACTGCCGGCTTCGGTAATATTGAGGACATGGTCGACGGTAAGCTTCCTCTTTTCTCTTTCTTTGAGCTGCCGGCCTTTGTCCGGGCCGACTGCTGGCTTCTAACCTCCGTCTTCCCTGTTCTCCGCCCGAGCAGACTTCTTCCCAGGCCACTCCGTCGCCGCGAACCAGGCCATAGAAGCTTACCACGAGGAACAGAGGGCGGAGGGCGTGTAGATTGCTGCCGATGCTCCCCGGACCCTTAGCGAGCAGCTTCTCAAAATCCAGGCCCGCCTTCGGCCAGTTCACCGGATGCTACGCCGTCTTCAACGTGTCGGGGCCCAGGCGATGTCCGCCCTCTGGCCAGGCATGCCGGCTCCACGCACTCCCAGTCGGACTACCGACTGGCTGGAGGTGGCGGCCGGTCGCCTGGAAGGGTTCCTCGGCCCGGGCTGGAGCGCGCCGAGCTCTGGAGTTCATAAAGGCGTGGTACCTTGGGCTAGATCTAGCCCAGTTGACCATGTTTCGGCTGGAGGCGCAGGAGGAGCTGGTGGCGGTGGAGGATGATCTTGTCAAGCGGGTGGCGGCGATCGCCGACTACACCAACACCAGCGTCTTCATCCCGGAGCTGGTTGATAACGGCGCCGAGGTGCCACCGAAGTGGTTTGGGCTAAACCTAGAGGACGGCGAGGACTCAACTGAAGTGATTGACTCCAGCGACGAGGGAGAGGATGAGGAAGACGCGCCGGAGGTCGGAGCGGACAGCCAGCCTCAGCCTGACCGTGCCTCGAGCAACGATCTGCGCTCAAGCACGTCGACTGCTGCTGGAGGCGACCAGGCGGAGCCCGACCAACCATACGCTCCACTAACTGGCGCTGCCGACTCTGCCGTCCAGCTGTCTGCTCCACCAACATGTGCTACCGACTCCAACGTCTAGCCGGAACCCTCTGTTGCTCCTTAGGCCGTCCCCTTAATTTTCCCTGCTTATCGGTCTCGACAAACTTTTGTTAAATTTGCACAATTCCACCCGCGAGGTGTATTTCAAACTCAGTTGAATGCTGGCCAATGGGTCTTTTGCTATGTAAATATTCTTTGTCACAAATTGTGCTTTATCTACCAAGTTCTGACTTTCCTTGCTTTCTGCTCCTTGCTTTTTTCCTTTGCCGCCCTCCATTTGCTACCCTCTTGCCAGCCAAACAGCCGCTCTGTGGAGTGCGACTGGGTCGAGTACTTAGCTATTTTGGGAAGGGCAAGTACTTAGCCGATTGGAGTGTTTGCAAGGTAAGTAGAAGCTGGCCGGCCGGCTGCTCAGCAGCCGGTCGAAGAGGCGGGATGCCGGTCTAGACTATGTCTGCACTTTTCCTTAGCCATTTTTCGTGTGGGCACCGTTTTTGCAACCCCTGTCCGCCGTACAGTCACTCTGCAAGCTGCAACTTCTGACAGGAGAAGTTTTTGATGCCAACACACTACTTGTCTGACTGCAGGAAGCAGCACGTAGTAGAAGGCGGCGAGCCCCCGGGCCGACTAGTCGAACCCGGTGCCAGGCGGAATAGTGAAACAACACATTCATAGGCATAACACTTATCATATAGATAAAAGAGGATAGTCCCCGAGCTCTTCTCGGGGGACCCGGAGTCTTTGTACTTAATACAAAAGGTAGCATGGTACATACTTCTTTAAATGTAAAATCTTTGGAGGAGGTTTGCAATCCACGGCCTCTCCGTCTCCTTGCCGGAGTCGTCTCTCTTGCGTGCTCTGGGATTATGAGCGTCGATCGGGTAGTAGGAACCATTGCCCAACACTTTGCTGATGATGAAAGGGCCTTCCCAAGGTGCCGAGAGCTTGTGCTGGCCGGCTGTTCGCTGTATCAGCCAGAGCACAAGGTCTCCCTCCTGGAAGGATCTTGGCTTGACCTTCCGATTGTAGTATCGGCGTAGACTCTACTGGTAGATGGCAGACCGGCTGAGTGCCAACTGCCGACATTCTGGGAACGGGGGTCCCCAGACTTGCCTGCCTGCGGCCTGCGGCGTGGCACAAAGGGGGCCCAGCACGTCCCATTTTCATCAACACAAGCTCAAGACCCTTGCGAGGGGCCAAGCCTCGCGGGGCGGACGACAAGGAGATTCCTCAGGCACGGCCTCGTCAGGCTAGCTCACGAGGAGGCGGAGAGTTCAAGGCGGAGTACCTCGCGAGGTGCCCTGCAAGCCATGACGACCAAGGGCGCCGGACGGGCACCAGCCACGCAGTGTCCTTCTTTCCTCTTTGGTGCAAGGGGAGCAAGTGCAGCCGAGAGCATCAAGCAAAGGCATCCATTTCGGTGCAACAAGACCAAGAGCAGTCCAACGGCAGGATGGAGGTCACCATGGAGCCCAAGTCGGCGTCACCACCAGAGCCTTTGACAGGCGAGGACCAACTTTATTCAAGATAAGTGTACTAGATGTTCCCCTTCAAATTGGCCAATTGTTGGTGCCCTTCCCGCTCAATATTTGGGAAGAGGCCATGGGCCTTCGCCTATAAATAGGACTAGCCACCCGCAGTGTAGTGGGATCGACCCGGCAAAAGAGAGGGATCGGCATAGGAAGCTGAAGATAAGATACGCATCTAGAATCAACCCTTCCAAAGGGACAACACCACCACAAGAACAGACCCTCGCGAGGCCGTTCTTCCTTGTATTGTTCATCATCAGCCCAAGAGGCAATCCACCACACCACACACTGGAGTAGGGTATTACACCACAATGGTGGCCTGAACCAGTATAAACCCTGTGTCTCTTGTGTTGTTCTTCTCGTAGTTTAGATCCTAGCGATTCGGCGAGGAATAGGTAGGTAGAAGGCTAAACCTCCGCGCACACCCTAGTGTTCGAACCTCAAGGGTCTACCCGAACCCTAAATCCGACATTTGGCGCACCAGGTGGGGGTGCTCCGGAATTCGTCTTCCGTTGCCCTATTCTTCTCCGACCGTCGCGGCCATGTCTGACGCACGCCGGGTTCGCACCGTGCGCTGAGCCGCCCTCGCTTGTTGCGTCGCCCAGACGGCTCCCGTCGGCGGGCGCCCTCGTCGTTCCCCATCGCCTGCCATCGACGCTGCCACCGGCCCGGCGGTGAACGAGCAGCAAGCATCGTCCCAACATCCGTCCATGAGGCGAGACGGCCGCACCGCTACGCCTTCGCTCACCCCCGCTGGTTCTTCATCCCGCGCGCCCCGCGCGGCCATGGAGGCTCGAGCTGCGCTCATCACGGAAAACGAGCTCCTGCGCTACCGCCCAGTCGATGACGTGTACGAAGAATGGCTCGACTGAGTCGCCGAACTCGTCCGCGCCGCTGGGGGCTCCCCCGTGCCATCTTTCTTGCTGCACCGCGCCCCGCCGTGCATGGGCAATGAAGCTCCCGGGGCGCCTCAGCCGCCTCCCCCTCAAGAAGGCGTCCTGGCTCCAAGGTGCGCGGCCCCTGGGCGGAACCCGCCCCGTGAGGAACCAGCACGGCAGGAGCAGAGCTGCCAAGAGGTCCCTCGCCCTCGAAAAGCTGCCCGAGTGCTCCCTGCTCCGGCTCGTCCTGACCACGCTCCTGCTCCAGCACGTCAAGACCCCGCGCTGCACCCAGCTGTGGCGCACGGGGACCCACAGGATCGGGCCCTTCGTCCTCCAAGGCCTCCTGGGGCCACACCGGCCTACCGCGCCTTCACCACCGAGCTATGCACCGTCGCGTGGGCCGGCAAGTTCAAGCCAGACCTGCCTCCTCGCTACGATGGCACGGCAGACCCTGCAGAGTTCCTTCAGCTCTACGAGCTGGGCATCGCGGCTGCCAACGGAGACGAGAAGGTAATGGTGAACTGGTTTCCCATGGCTCTCAAGGACGGGGCCCGCACCTGGCTTCTGAAACCTGGCCCCAGGTACAATCTCCTCCTGGGACGAGATGCGCACCCGCTTCATCGCCAACTTCCAGGGTACTCGCGACCGGCCACCTGCCGTGAGCGACATGCGCTGCATCAAGCAACAACCGGGGGAAACCCTGCAGAAGTACATCCAGTGCTTCAACAACGCGCGCCTCAGGATTCCCAAGGTGACCGAGGAGGCCATCATCTCAGCCTTCTCTGACAGCGTGCGTGACATCAAAATGAAGGAGGAGCTTGCAATGCATGAAGATCTGTGCACTTCCTTGGAGCTGTTCAACCTGGCGACCAAGTGCGCCAGGGCTGAGGAAGGGCGTCTCTCCCTCCTCGAATTGCCTGCCGCAGACCCTGAAGAGAAGAATCCCAAGGCCAAGGACGTGAAGCGCAAGGGGGCTGCCGTGCTCGCGGCAGAACCAGACACCAAGCGGGGCAGAGATCAGCCCGAATCCTGCAAGGGCAGTCGGTACTGCGTGTACCACGACCTCCAAACCCACAACACCAATGAATGCCAAGAGCTCAGGGCCGTGCGTGAAGGACGGACTGCCCGGCATCCTGACCGCAACGACCGGGGATACGGACGAGGAGGAGGAAGGAACGCAGGACGCTGGGAAGACCGCGGCCCACGTCAAGGGTGGCGCGACCAACCTCGTGTGGATCGCTGGCAGGACCCACCTCGCGAGGGAGGCTGGAGGGATCAGCCTCGCGAGGATCGCCCGCAAGGTAACGCAAGCCTCCCTCCACTACCGCCGCAGCCAAGGAGAAATGAGGACCATCATCGGGACGAAGGGGCTGGGGGCTTCCAGGAACCACGCGCATTCGCCTGCATCCTAGGTGGAGCTCAAGCCCCAGCCTCTCAGCGCATCTTCATGTAGTTCACCCGTGAAGTGAATGCAGTCCTCCCCAAGTTCGAGGCCATGCGCCCTCTCAGGTGGTCGGCGTGCGCCATCACGTTCAGCTCAGTGGATCAGCTCAAGTGCGCGGCCACAGCCGGAGTCCTCCCGATGCTTTGTTCCCCAATCATCAGCAACGTGCTAGTCACCAAGACCCTCATCGATGGCGGCGCAGGGCTCGAAGTCCTGTCCGTGGAAACATTCAACAATCTCCAAGTATCCTACAGTCAGCTTCAGCCCACCAAGCCTTTCTCCGGAGTCACCGACGGCTCCACGGTCCCGATTGGGCAGGTCCGCCTCCCTGTCACCTTCGGGGCACGCGACAACTACCGCACCGAGCTCATCGACTTCGACGTCGCCCACATTCGCCTGCCGTACAACGCCATCCTCGGGTACCCGGCACTGGCCAAGTTCATGGCCGTAACACACCACGGCTACAACGTCCTCAAGATGACAAGAAGTGCCGAGGTCATCACGGTGCACTGCGAAGAGAGAGACACAGTTTGCTCCCTGGAGAGAGCCTTTCAGGCCGCATCACTGGAAGACCCGGATCGTGGAAGCAGGAGGCTTCCCGAGGCCGCCCCCAAGAAGAAGAAGACATCAACCGGCCCGGCCCCTCAGGAGGCAGGTCCCTCTGGGCCCACGCCTGCTCAGGGGGAACCTCCTGCCATCGCATAGGGAAGCACGCCCGGCGCCCTCCTCAGGCAGGGCTCGGGGGCTCTCCCCTGGAGGGCCGTCGACCTTGCCAAGGTCACGAGGGAGGCGCTTGGGCACCACGTGGAGGCGTTCTTTGAAGCACGATTCCACCAAGAAGGAGCAAGGCAAGGAGGGCCAAACCCTCAGGAGTTTGTCAGCAAGGCCATTCAGGACCTACAGGAGTCAACGGTCATGAGAGGCAGCCGCCGCTTACCCGCTGTGGCCCCCCATACAGGCGAGGATGGTGGGTTGCGCGGCTGCATCGACATACCAGGGCTCAACCAAGCCACGTCTCAGGAGCGCCTCTGGCCTTCGCGAGTGGGACGCTGCGAAGGCCCGCCCCACAGCTACGTTCGCATGCCTTACGGCTCGCCGAACACGGCTGCTGTGTACCGGCGCATCATGAGGGCCATCCTGGAGGCTCAAGAGGTCAGGCGTTCTGCAGCCCTGGTGGAGATGGAGACGGTCCGCGAGGAGCCACCAGCGCCTCCGGAGCCTCCCGAGGCCCCAGGGCCTGGGGGCTCGTGAGGATCTGCTCCCGCAGCCCACCGAGTCTGCTACATCAACACCCCTTCGTCTTCAGCGTCATCAGGTGACATCTTTCTAGTTTCATTTCCAGCTGGGAGCGCCCCCAGGGCTGCATTATTCCTAGGCCGCGTGGGTCTGTCCCTGTGGCATGTATCTCTTTTATTTCATGTTCTTAGCTCACTCTGCTAGGGGCGCCCCTCGGGCTGCATTATCCCCAAGCCGCTCGGGTCAGACACAGTGGCATGTACCCCTCTTGCATTTATCTAAGGGCCGTGTTTTCGACCTGTCATGCTTGTTATTTGGTGCCGGTTCATGGTACTTTTTTTCTTCCTGGATGTCGCAAGCTTGCGCGTTAAAGGGGGGTGCCTGAGCATCGCGACTTAGGGCTCCTACCGGCTCTCCGTCCCTCACCCTCTGGTCTGCCCACAGCATCGCGCCCCGGCATACCAGCGACGGCTAAGACCAGCCCGAGAGCCGGGACCCGAGGACGTACAGTTTCGACATCTAACCCAGCTTGCACGTTAAAGGGGGCGTGCCTGAGCATCGCGACTCAGGGCTCCTACCGGCTCTCCGGCCCTCACCCTCTGGTCTGCCCACGGCATCGCGACCC
>NC_041385.1:658944512-659037242 GCF_002162155.2 Triticum dicoccoides | reverse complement strand
GAGCATCGTGACTCAGGGCTCCTACCGGCTCTCCGGCCCTCACCCTTTGGTCTGCCCACGGCATCGCGCCCCGGCATACCAGCGACGGCTGAGACCATCCTGAGAGCCGGGACCTGAGGACGTAGAGTTTCGACATCTAACCCATCTTGCGCGTTAAAGGGGGGTGCCTGAGCATCGCAGCTCAGGGCTCCTACCGGCTCTCCGACCCTCACCCTCTGGTCTGCCCACGGCATCGCGCCCCGGCATACCAGTGACGGCTGAGACCAGCCCGAGAGCCGGGACCCGAGGATGTAGAGCACCGGCATCTAGCCAAATTTGCAGGAACACACTCCAAGATAAGGCCCAGCAACGGGCGCAACCCGCCTTGGGGTGGGGCCCGTGAGTCCCAAGCTGGATCACGGGTGAAACAGCATGCCTCGCCAGGCCTTTCATGCCTCGCCGCCTCTCCAAGGCAACTAACGGCTAACCGTCGTTTGTCGCGACGAACACTCGTTTCTTCTGTGATGAGCCTGCAGGGTTCCCCCAGGAGCATCGTCATGCGAGGCCCCCACAGTGTCTTCTTCACCCTCGTCCATGCAAACCGCTTGCACGTTAAAGGGGGGGGGGTACCTGAGCATCGCGACTCAGGGCTCCTACTAGTTCTCTAGCCCTCACCCTCTGGCCATGTCCATGGCATCGCGACATGGCATACCAACGACGGCTGAGACTCACTCGAGGGCCAGGACCCGAGGATGTAGAGCAAAATGGGGAGCAGAGGCAAGAGGAGAGAAGCACGTGATGACCTTGCCAAACAACCCACCAACGGTCAAGACACGGACTTAGCGCCGCACCAGGAAGCGTTCCTGACCCTTGAGATAACTCACTCTCCGGGAACACTAGATATCGCAACACCGTCCCCGCACCTAATACCATTCCGTCTTAGCAACGTCGCTCTCCTTTCTCACCGAATGATGGCTGCTTGAGCGCCAAGGGGGAGCTCCTGAGCATCGCGACTCAGGGGCTCTTACCGGGCCTCGGGCCGCTCACCTCCTGGCCTTGACCACGGCATCGCGACCTGGCATACCAGCGACGGCTGAAGCCGCCTTGGGACTGGGACCTGTCGGCGCAGAGCACCAAGCCCTCACGAGGTCTGACAGGAAGAAACTAAGCTAAGACGGAATAACCATTTCGCACTTCTTCATAATGAGGATCATATTAACAAAAGGAGCTACAGAGACCTTACAAGCCCCCCCACGGGGTGTGTTCTTGGCTCCTCGCAGGGACAAAAGACGCATATCCTAAGGAGTCCTAACTACAGGAACCGCCGCGGCAGACGCCATCATCAACAGTGGGCCGTCAGGCACCAGCGCCAACCTCATTCAGATCAGAGACGGCGGTGGCCTAATGAGCCCGTCCTGCTCCGAGAGCGGCGCAGGCTCGGGGGCTCATAGCTGTCATCGCTCGTCTCCGGAGTCGCGAAGGGCTCGGCGGAGTCGCTGGATCCTCCGGCACCCCCGCCGCTTGAGGAGCTGCTGGAAGAGCGTGCGGCGGCAGGCCCGGTCCCAGCCGCTCCAGAGCTTCTGCCGCTGCCTCTGGGACAACACTCCAGCCGACGCCCTTCTTCGTCGAAGACCTTGAAGAGCATCACGGAAGCTCCATCGAACTCCAGGTGGATCATGAGGGTGCCCCTCGCCCTGCAAACCCGGGCGATCTCGCCCCAGCCCCGGGTCATGAAGACCTTACCTGGAGCGATGACCTCGACATCGGCATCGGTCGCCGGAGTCTGGCAATCGGCATGCTGCAGCCAAAGCCTGAAAGGCCCCCTCGGCGGAATCTCGAAGGCGAAGGAAGAAGGAAGGCGAATCCAAGATAGAGGAGGCATGGCGGCGTGAAGCACAAAATCTCAGGAGGAGCCCTCGGCGTGGACTCCAGAGGGACAAGGCGCACCGCCGTGACTCGCCGGCACCGACAGCAGTGTCGTCCATGGCGCTCGACACCAGCTCCTGTAGGGCCCCCATGGTGGGCGTACAGAGGCAGCGGGAACCCCGGCGGTGGTTGCTCGCACCAAGGCCTCGACACCTCCTACCGCGTGCCCTCATCTCGGCGGCAGAGGACCAACCGCTTCTTCGGCGGAAGCGGGTCAGGACCCTCTCGGGGGGCCTTTCCCTTCTCTTCTACGGAGAACCGGCGGATGGGTGCCATCAGCGTGAGACGGAGCAATCGTGAAGATGAAGAAGAGGGGGAGTTGCAGAGGAAGATGAACTAGAATGGCTCGCGCCGTTCCATACTTATAGCCAGAGGAGGCCAACCGTCGACCTCTACGACCGCAGGTAATTATGACTCGTTTCGCGTGCAGGGACTTGTCGAATCTGTGCAGTTGCCGAGGCGTCATGGGGAAGTGGAGACACCCACGTCCAATCAACCGCCACACGGCTCCCAAGGCTGTAGGCTGTTAGGGCCCGCGACGCTTCGCACTTGCCCTTTCGCCTCTCTGCTCGGCCAAGTCTGGGCGCGCCTTGGGCCCGGGGGCTACTGTCAGCGTTCTGGGAATGGGGGTCCCTAGACTTGCCTACCTGCGGCCTGCGGCGTGGCACAAAGGGGGCCCAGCACGGCCCATCTTCATCAACACAAGCTCAAGACCCTCGCGAGGGGCCAAGCCTCGCGGGACAGACGACAAGGAGCTTCCTCAAGCACGGCCTCGTCAGGCTAGCTCACGAGGAGGCGGAGAGTTCAAGGCGGAGTACCTCGCGAGGTGCCCATGACGCAAGCCATGACGACCAAGGGCGCCGGACGGGCGCCAGCCGTGCAGTGTCCTTCTTTCCTCTTTGGTGCAAGGGGAGCAAGCGCATGCGAGAGCATCAAGCAAAGGCATCCATTTCGGTACAACAAGACCAAGACCAGTCCAACGGCAGGATGGAGGTCACCATGGAGCCCAAGTCGGCGTCACCACCAGAGCCTTTGACAGGCGAGGACCAACTTTAGTCAGGATAAGTGTACTAGATGTTCCCCTTCAAATTGGCCAATTGTTGGCACCCTTCCCGCTCAATATTTGGGAAGAGGCCCAGGGCCTTCACCTACAAATAGGACTAGCCACCCGCAGGATAGTGGGATCGAGCCGGCAAAAGAGAGGGATCGGCATAGGAAGCTGAAGATAAGATAGGCATCTAGAATCAACCCTTCCAAAGGGACAACACCACCACAAGAACAGACCCTCGCAAGGTCGTTCTTCCTTGTATTGTTCATCATCAGCCCAAGAGGCAATCCACCACACCACACACTGGAGTAGGGTATTACACCACAATGGTGGCCTGAACCAGTATAAACCCTGTGTCTCTTGTGTTGTTCTTCTCGTAGTTTAGATCCTAGCGATTCGGCGAGGAACAGGTAGGTAGAAGGCGAAACCTCCGCGTGCACCCCAGTGTTCGAACCTCAAGGGTCTGCCAGAACCCTAAATCCGACACCAATAGCCTGCTCTCTTCCAGCAGATCGACACCGTCCTCTTGTGCTTCTTTGGCCTCCTCCTCGGTGTACATGGTGACCCAAGGGGAGTCAAATTCTATGTCCGTCGGGATGATGGCTTCGGCGCCATAGACGAGGAAGAAGGGTGTGAAGCCGGTTGACTTGTTCGGAGTTGTGCGCAGGCTCCAGAGGACGGTCTGCAGCTCATCGAGCCAGCAGCCGGCTGAACAACCTAAAGGCTCGATCAGTCGGGGCTTGATGCCAGACAAAAGGATGGGCAATGGACGCTAAGTCAGTCGGATCCCCTGTATCGCGCAGAAACGAGACAAGGCTCCTTCGGCAAAGTTTGTATCATTGTCGGTGATGATGTTGTGTGGTATGCCGTACCGAGTGGTGATGTCGGTGATGAAAGTCACAGCAGTCGGCCCATTCAACTTCTTGATTGGCTTTGCTTCTATCCACTTGGTGAACTTGTCCACATCGACAAGTAAATGAGTCATGCCGCCATGAGCCATCTTGAATTACCCCACCATGTCCAGCCCCCATACAACAAAGGGCCAGGTGATGGGAATGGTCTTGAGTGCAGAAGCCGGTAGGTGTGGCTTGGAGCGGAACTTCTGCACTTCTGGACCAAGTCTTTGGCGTCTTCTAGAGCAGTCGGCCAGAAGAACCATGGCGAAATGCTTTGGCAACAAGTGACCTTGAAGCCGCATGGTGACCACATTCGCCTTGGTGGATATCTTTGACGATTGCTTGGCCCTGGTCCGGCTCCACGCAGCGCTGGTATAAGCCAGTGACACTGCACCTCACCAGCTCTCTATTGACGTTGGTGTATGTTGCTGCCCGTCGTTGCACTTGTCGGGCCGAGATCTCATTAGTCGGCAGCTCTTTGTTCACCAGAAACTTGAGGATGGGCTGAGCCCGTGAAGGAGCTGCTATTTCTTCGACTTTCATGACTGCAATTGGCACAAGGGCGGTTGGGCCGGGAGGCGGTGGGTTGGAGTTGGCTGCCGCTTGCTGAGTTGGAGAAGTTCCCGGACCACCTGCTGTAGCCCACAGGACGGGTTCTGAAGTCCCCGGGCCGGGTGTGACTGCTGCAGTCCCTGAGCCGCCTGTCGAAGTCCCCGTGCCGCCTGTTGGGGTCCTCAAGTCGGAGCCGCCTGCTTTTGGAGGGGCCGGCACGAAGATGGAGTCTGATTGTGGCGACGGCTTGACAGACGGCTTGAGAAGGCGTTGTAGGGCGACGCCGGTTGGTATTGCTCGCCGGGTGGAGCCGATCCGTGCCAAGGCATCTGCTTGCTCATTATCATTTCTTGGCACATGGAGGAACTCGCACCCTTCGAAGTAACCGCTGAGTTGCTGCACAAGGAAGCGGTAGTTTGCCATATTGGCATCCTTGGCGTCCCAGTCGCCCGATGACTGCTGGACCACCAAGTCGGATTCACCATTGCACATTATCCGGCGAATGCCAAGTTCCCTGGCAAGCCGGAGCCCGTGTATGAGTGCTTCATATTCAGCTATGTTGTTGGAGGAGGCAAAGTGAATTTCCAGCACATATCTGAGCATGGTGCCTTTGGGGGAGGTGAGGACGATGCCGGCTCCCAAACCGGTGCGCATCTTTGAACCATCAAAGTGCATCCGCCAATGGGTGGAGTCTGGCGCTGGCGGCAGGTACTGGGTCTCGGCCCAGTCGACGAGGAAGTCGGCCAGTGCTTGTGACTTAATGGCGGTGTGAGGCTGGTAGTAGATGGTGTAGGGGGCCAGATCTATGGCCCATTTGGCCACTCGTCCTGAAGCATCTCTGCTTCCAATGATCTCAGCAAGTGGAGCAGTGCAGACAACAGTAATTGGGTGCTCTTGAAAGTAACGCTTTAGCTTCTTGGTGGCAAAGTGCACACCATAGCATATCTTCTGATAGTGGGGGTAGTTCTTCTTGGAGGAGGACAACACTTCACTCAGGTAATACACCGGCCTTTGGACTGGTAGTGCTCTGCCCTCCTCCTTGCGCTCCACCACTATGATTATGCTAACCACCCGACTAGTAGCGGCGATGTAGAGGAGCATGGGCTCCTTATCAGTCAAGCCGCCAGGATAGGAGAAGTGGTCAACATCTTCTTGAGCTGGAGAAAAGCTTCGTCCGCCTTGTCATTCCAGTTGAAAAAGTGGTCTTCTTCATGAGCTGGTACAAGGGAAGAGCCTTCTCGCCTAGCCGACTGATAAAACCGTTGATGGATGCCGGGCAGCCGGTGAACTTTTGCATGTCTAGCAGTCGGGTAGGCACCTCCATCTTCTCGATGGCCTTGATCTTCATAGGGTTGCACTCTATGCTGTGCTCTGAGACCAGGAGACCGAGAAGTTGGCCGGCTGGTACCTCAAAGACGCATTTCTCTGGGTTGAGCTTGATTTGAAATCAGCGCAAGTTTTCAAATGTCTCCTTGAGGTCTTCTAGCAGCGTCCCATGCTTCTCCGTCTTCACCACCACATCATCCACGTAAACACGTGCGTTTTTGCCGAGTTACTTGAGGAGACACTTCTACATGCCATGTTGGAACGTGGCGCTGGCATTTCTCAAGCCGAACGTCATGGTTAGGTAGCAGAAGGCTCCAAATGGCTTGATGAAGGCAGTCTTTAGCCTGTCAGCCGGGTTCAGCTTAATCTGATGATACCCTGAGTATGCATCCAAAAAACTCAAGAGCTCGCATCCGGCTATGGAGTCTATCACTTGGTCAATTCTTGGCAAAGCAAAGGGATCTTTGGGGCAAGCTTTGTTCAGGCTGGTATAATCAATACACTTGCGCCACTGTTTATTCTTCTTCAGCACAAGGACTGGGTTGGCCAACCATTCTGGGAAGAACACTTCCATGATAAAGCCGGCTGCTAGAAGCCGGGCTATCTCTTCCCCAACAACGCTTCTCTTTTCTTCTGATAGACAACGCAAGGGCTGCCTGATCGGCTTGGCGTCAGGTCGGACATGTAGCTTGTGCTCGACGAAATCCGTCGGAACACCCGGCATGTCTTTGGGAGACCATGCAAAGATATCCCGATACTCACGGAGGAAATCGACGAGCTCACTTTCCTATTTGCTGTCAAGGTTTGCACCTACGACAGCGTGCCTCTCCAGGTGCTCCAGGTCCAAGGGTATCTTCTTTGTTTCCTTCGCCGGCTTGAACGAGCCCTCAACTTCCGACTCGTTAGGGATGGGTGACATTTCCGACTGCTTGCCTGCCATCGCCACAACCCGGTCAAGCAGCCGCTTTTCAGCTGCAATCACAAGGGACTCGGCTAGCCGGCTGGTGTCTGAAGCGCAGGCGGACGACTTCTTGTAGTCTCCGACTATGGTTAGGATTCCCTTGGTACTTGGCATCTTCATCTTGAGGTAAGCATAATGGGGGACCACCATGAACTTGGCTAGAGCAGGCCGGCCAAGTAGTGCATGGTAGGGGCTCTCAAGGTCCACCAGCTCAAACCAGACTGGCTCTCGGCAGAAGTGATCTTTGTCTCTGAAGAGGACGTCAATTTGGGTCTTGATGATTGTTGAGCAGGAAAGGCCTGAAACTATGCCATGGAATACAGTTCGACTGGGGTGAAGTTGCTTCTGCTTGATTCCCAACTTCTCCATTGTGTCGCAGTACAGGATGTTGATGCTGCTGCCGCCATCTATTAGGACTCGGGAGAACCGAGCAGCCCGCCTCTCTGTTGCGAAGGCGGCATCTAAGACCAAGGCATAAGAACCAGGAGAGGGCATCACATCTGGGTGGTCAGCCCTGCTCCAACTGATAGGCTTCTTAGACAAATGCATGAACTCTGGGGTCTCTGACGCCACTGCGTGTACTTCTTGTTGTTGTTGCCGTCTGTTGCGCCTATCGTCGGCCACACTGGTGAACACGACATAGGCTTCATGCTCCTCAGGATACTCATCTTGTATGGCACCGACTGGCCGAACCGCTGGCCGCTGGGGCAGAGGAGGCGGCGGGTCGGCTGGCGGAGGAGGCAGCAGTCCATCTCCCTTGGTGATTCGGGTGGGCCAATGGCACTTCCGATTCTTGTGGTTAGACGGCTTCGCGCCACTATGGAACTTGCAGTGCGTATCGAGAGTCTGCTTGTACGAGAAAGCGGGCAACCAATTGGGCTTGCCACCCATCTTACGCTTGGGTGGAGGCTGTCCTTCCGGTTGTTGGTCTTCGACTATCGCCACCTGCCGGCTTGTAGAAGCCAGCTGCATGGCCTTGCACTTGTTGTCATTCTGCTGCTGACGCTGACTGGTGTCGCCAGCCGGAGTCCGAGGAGCCTGAGGAACCACTTTGCCGGATGCATCAACTTGGATCTCCGCCTTCATGGAGGAGTGGGTCGTGGCGTATTTTTCGGCGATGATCAACAGTTCGTTGATTGTCACCGGCTCATCGTAGAGAAATCGGTGCTTGATGAGGGTGCCCTCTTGGCACCCGGAGGTGAAGTATTTGATGGCTTGCAACTCGCGCATGCCCTCGCAGGAGTTGCGCAGCTTGGCCCAGCGTGTGAGATAGTTGCGAGTTGATTCTCTAGGCCCTTGGACGCACAAGGAGAGCTAGCAGCGCTTGGGAGGCCGCTTGTACGTGCTGGTGAAGTTGCGGATGAAGACTTCCATGAAATCAACCCAACTATTGATGCTGCGGGGCTTCAGGCTGTAAATCCACGTCCGGGTTGTGCCCTGGAGCATGAGCGGGACATACTTCACAGCAACACGCTTGTTGCCGTTCGCTATGCTGACGGCCGTGGAGTAGTCGACCAGCTAGTCCTCCTGCTTCACGGAGCCGGTGTACATGGGCGTATCTCTTGGGAGCATGAACCCTCGAGGGAAGGGCTCATCTCGGATTCAGGGGCCAAAGCAGGGTGGACCCAATGTGTCTTCTTCTTCTAGCGCCAGGGAACGGTTGAGGCGGTCGATCCAGTGGCGGGCGTCGTTCTCCCCGACTCCTTCCTGGGGGCCAAGGCGGTCGCCGAGTGTCGGGTGCATGACAGGCGGCGGGGTGGGATGCCTTTCTGCATGAGGCGGAGGAGGAGGCGGGTCGCCTTGTTGTTCCACAGCTTGAGGGCGGCCTTCTTCGTAGCGCTCGATGGAGAGGCGAGTCCGACTGTGGCTGGCAGCCGGCTCATGGCCTCTTCTACCACAGACGCCACCAGTTGGCGTCTGGGAAGTCGCGCCGTGATCCTGGCGAGGAGGCGGATCGTCATTTCTCCGGATGGGCGCCTTAGTGCAGCAGCCGGCCTCCTGCGGCTTGGCAGTCGCGTCGAGGAGCTGCTGGACGCGCTCCATCATGTGGCGATGCTCATCGCCCTCGAGCTTGCCTAGCTCATCCGCTGCCGCTTGGGCAGCTCGTACGTTCTCCACAGGTGTGGCGTAGACGGGACGATTCGTCCCGAACATGCTGGCGATGGTCCCATCGCGCTGCCGGATCGAGCCGATGCGGCTAGGCCCCTCAGGAGCTGGCGTGCCGCCAACGGCTCGGTCCATCTCACGCAGGTAGGCTTCCGAGAGGCGTCGCATGCTGGCCAGTCGATTGGCGCTTTTGACGAGCTGGACGCGGAGTTCTTCCAGTGTCTCAGCGTCTGCGTCTTCTGGAATGGGTGCTGGCAAGTCTCGCAACGCCCCATCGAGTGTGTCTCGAATGCCTCCATCCGAGTTCTCACCACTGTTAATGACAAGCACCTCCATGACGGTGCTCCCGCCGCTGTGCTCGCAAGGAGGCGACTTGTCATAGACCTCCATGTTGGCGGGCAACACGTCAAGCGATGCCGTGTCGGAGTTGACAGTCATCAGGTCGGTTGAGCCAACAGACTCCAAGTCCACAGCAGGCTCACTGGCGACATGGAGCTGGTCGAGGAGGCTGACGAGGCGGCTCTCGAGGCAGTCTGTGCCTGCATCAGATGCAAGCTCATTGGAGAGGCGGATCTCGCCAACAAGATCGACAAGGCAGCTTGCTGCATAGGCGATCTCCATGCCATGCAGCGCGTCGAGGCTGACGCCGTCCGGCGTGCTGGGCTGGCTGCGCTCAACAGGAAGGAACAAGGTTCCCGTATAGAACAGATCTTCGGATGACGGTGCAACTCGCCCATGGTGGGCGCCAAATGTCGGGGGTTGGGTGCGACATATGCCAATCGATGGCTTATCATGGTGGGAGCGATTAGAACGTCACCGGTGCCTGGAAGCGGGATGAGGCATAGACACGAACACCGGTGCACTTTACCCAGGTTCGGGGATCTCCTAGGAGATAACACCCCTAGTCCTGCTCTGCGGGGTCTCTGCATATTCACTAAGGCACTAGTGAGTACAAGGGTGCTCCTTGAGCTTTATGCAAGAAGTAGAAGGAGGCAGAGCTAGCTCTCTTCTCCCTCTATGTATGAGTCTAGTTCTAGCAGGTTGGGAACCCTTTGCATGGGTGCCCTGGGGGGTTTATATAGGCCTACCCCCTTGGCGTACAATGTTAACTTGGCCGGGTGTCGGACCCAGTTGTCAGTGTCTCTGGTTGCCAGCTTCTCCGCCGGCTGGTGGGGCCCGCCGCCTGGTGGGCCCCGTTGACTGGTCTGGTACGGAACCGACAGGCCGCCTCCGCTGCTGGCGGGTCTGGTTGGTGGCTGATCACTGGAGCCGCAACGTTAATGACGCATGCTTGGTCGGGGTGGGCATGGCTACAGTCCCGCCGCCTCGTGGGAGATCACTATAGCCTCGCCGTGTCTAGTCTGGTTAATGGCGCACGGGCCTCGAGGAAGGATCCGGCTGCCCGCCAGGAGCCGGACCCCCTTGGATCCAACTGGCCAGGCTAGGCCGTCCTCCGGGCCCTCGCTGCCTGTTAGGGCCCGCCGTCGGCAAGCCGTACCGACAGGCCGTCATGGGAGCAGGCCCTGCCTGATAGGGGTGACGTCAAGGGTGAAGTGGCAACAGTGTCGCGTCATGCGGAGATCTCCGCCTGTGCGGGGCACTGTGGATAGTCCAAGCCCAGGCTTCGGGGGTGATGGTCTACACTATAGCGTCACACTGTCGTGTCCTCTTGATGAGGGGCGCAGGCTCTGAGGGCGTCGGGGGCCGCCTGCTAGGAGCCGGCCTCTCAGGAGGCCGCCCACCGGGAGTTGGCCCGTCTTGGTGCCGTATGCTGGTACTTGGCCGTCTTCTGGCAGCCGGCCATTGAGCCAGCCGGCCACCAAAAGGCGGCGCTTCACTCTGGAGTCTCGTGGGGCGCAGGCGGCCCAAAGTCTTGAAAGGTTCAGGGACACGGGTTAGGCTACCCGTGGCCCATTACTCCGACATTACGGATTATCACTTGACTCAAAAAGGGAAACTATTATGGGATCAAATTCATATGTTACATTGGTATGCTCGTCAACTATGCTTGATATATGATTATACTTGTTGCTCTAGGATGAAGGCTCCACACCTTTCCTTTTCATGCAAATTTAATGATAATGAAACCTTGGCTTCTTATGCTAATGGTATATATGATTACTATGATGTGGAACAAATAGAACAATTTGTTGCTTTTATGGGTGCTTATGAAATTGAACCTTTCTTCAAAAAGTGTCAAAATCTTGATGATGTTGTTTACAGACCTGAAAATTTTGCTATACTTAAATATTGCTATGGGAATTATGAATATAATTCTGATATTGATGCATTTATTGAGGAAGTCTCCGCTGTCCAAGAAGAGACTAATATTTTGCAGGAATCTATGGAAGAAGAAATTGATGAAATTGTGAGCTCATTGGATGAAAAAGATGATGAGGAGAGCGAAGAACAAAAGGAGGAAGAGCAGATTAGCTATGCGTGCCCACCTTCTAATGAGAGTAACTCTTTAACTCATACATTGTTTAATTCCCCTTCATGGTTACCGAAGGATGACTGCTATGATGATTGTTATGATCCCGTTGATTCTCTTGAAATATCCCTTTTTGATGATGCTTGCTATTCTTGTGGCCAAGATGCCAATATGAATGATGCTTATGGAGATGAACTTGCTATAGTTCCTTATGTTAAACATGAAATTGTTGCTATTGCACCCATGCATGATAGTCCTATTATCTTTTTGAATTCTCCAAACTACACTATATCAGAGAAGTTTGTGCTTATTAAGGATTATATTGATGGGTTGCGTTTTACTACTACACATGATGTTTTGATAAATGTAATATGCATGTGCTTGCTGCGCCTACTTGCAATTATTATGAGAGAGGAACTATATCACCACCTCTCTATGTTTCCTATATTATAAAATTGCAAGAAACTGCATATACTATGCATTGGCCTTTACTATGTGTGCATGAATTGTTCTTTTATGACATGCTGATGCATACGAAGAGAGTTAGACTTCGTTGTTGCTTTATATATGTTACTTTGTTCTCACTACTAAATTACAAATCATTGTTAATTAAAATTTGCTTTGATATACCTTGGGATCCGGGTGGATCCTTTACTTGAGCACTTTATGCCTAGCTTAATGGCTTTAAAGAAAGCGCTGCCAGGGAGCGGAAGTTTTAGAGAGTCATATATTTCTGTTGAGTGATTTTATATAGTCTAAAAACAAAAATAAATAAAGAGGGGACCCAAAACTTTTCAAAAAGGAAAGAGAAAGTGAGAGGGACAAGCATTGTTGAAGTGGGAGACCTCCTTGAAGTTTGTTCATGCTCACGGAAAATTTGTGAATCTTAATTACAGAAACTTTTCATGAAAAATAATTATCCCCTTGTACAATTACATTGTATTATAAAAATAATGTGCTAAGGTTTGCCTTTAGGATGTTTACAATGCTTGTTAGTTTGTGCAGTGCAGGACAGAAAATTTGGCTGTAGTGCGTGGTTTTACATTTTTTTTACTGGAACGTAAAACGGTTCTGAAACTTTTGCACTATCTTGCTGTACAAATTCTTTATTTTTCCTAATTTTGGTATTTTTTGGGTACCAGAAGTATGATGAATGTTCAGATTGCTATAGACTGTTCTGTTTTTGACAAATTCAGTTTTTGATGCATAGTTTGCTTGTTTTGATGAATCTATCAATTTCTATCAGTGGATTAAGCCATGGAAAAGTTATATTACAGTAGACACAATGAAAAAACAAAATATGAATTGGTTTGCAACAGTACCTAGAGTAGTGATTTTCTTTATTATACTACCGGATCTTACTGAGTTTTCTGTTGAAGTTTTGTGTGGATGAAGTGTTTGATTGAGGAGGTCTCGATATGAGGAAAAGGAGGAGAGGCCAGAGCTCAAGCTTGGGGATGCCTGAGGCACCCCAAGTAAATATTAAAGGAGACTCATGCGTCTAAGCTTGGGGATGCCCTGGAAGGCATCCCCTCTTTCTTCAACAAGTATCGGTATGTTTCCGGATTCCTTTCGTTCATGGGATATGTGCAAATCTTGCAGCGTTTTCTGCATTTAGTTTTCACTTTTCTTTTATGCACCTGGTATGAGATAGTCCATGGTTGATTTATAGAATACTCATTGCACTTCACTTATATCTTTTGAGTATGGCTTTATAGAATGCTTCATGTGCTTCACTTATATCTTTTGAAGTTTGGATTTCCTGTATCTCTTCACATAGAAAACCACCATTTGTAGAATGCTCTTTTGCTTCACTTATATTTCTTAGAGCATGGGAATATCTTTTGTAGAAAGAATTAAACTCTCTTGCTTCACTTATATCTACTTAGAGAGATGACATGAATTGGTCATTCACATGGTTAGTCATAAAATCCTACATAAAACTTGTAGATCGCTGAATATGATATATTTGATTCCTTGCAATAGTTTTGCAATATAAAGGTGGTGATATTAGAGTCATGCTAGTGAGTTGTTGTGGACTAGTAGAAATACTTGTGTTGAGGTTTGTGATTCCCGAAGCATGCACGTATGGTGAACCGGTACGTGATGAAGTCGGAGCATGATTTATTTATTGATTGTCTTCCTTATGAGTGGCGGTCGGGGACGAGCGATGGTGTTTTCCTACCAATCTATCCCCCTAGGAGCATGCACGTAGTACTTTGTTTTGATGACTAATAGATTTTTGCAATAAGTATGTGAGTTCTTTATGACTAATGTTGAGTCCATGGATTATATGCACTCTCACCCTTCCATCATTGCTAGCCTCTTCGGTATCGTGCATTGCCCTTTCTCACCTCGAGAGTTGGTGCAAACTTCGTAGGTGCATCCAAACCCTGTGATATGATGCGCTCTGTCACACATAAGCCTCCTTATATCTTCCTCAAAACAACCACCATACCTGCCTATCATGGCATTTCCATAGCCATTCTGAGATATATTGCCATGCAACTTCCATCATCATCATATACATGACTTGAGCATTCATTGTCATATTGATTTGCATGATCGTAAGACAGCTAGCATGATGTTTTCATGGCTTGTCCGTTTTTTGATGTCATTGCTATGATAGATCATTGCACATCCCGGTACACCGCCGGAGGCGTTCATATAGAGTCATATCTTTGTTCTAGATATCGAGTTGTAATATTGAGTTGTAAGTAAATAAAAGTGTGATGATCATCATTATTAGAACATTGCCCCAGTGAGGAAAGGATGATGGAGACTATGATTCCCCCACAAGTTGGGATGAGACTCCGGACTTTATGAAAAATAAAAGAGGCCAAAGAAGCCCAAATAAAAAAAGAGGCCAAAGAAGCCCACCAAAAATAAGAAAATAAAAAAATGAGAAAAAAGAGAGAAGGGGCAATGTTACTATCCTTTTACCGCACTTGTGCTTCAAAGTAGCACCATGTTCTTCATATAGAGAGTCTCTTGAGTTATCACTTTCATATACTAGTGGGAATTTTCATTATAGAATTTGGCTTGTATATTCTGATGATGGGCTTCCTCAAATGCCCGAGGTCTTCATGAGCAAGCAAGTTGGATGCACACCCACTTAGTTTCCAGTTTGAGCTTTCATACACTTATAGCTCTTAGTGCATCCGTTGCATGGCAATCCCTACTCCTCACATTGACATCAATTGATGGGCATCTCCATAACCCGTTGATTAGCCGCGTCGATGTGAGAATTTCTCCTTTTTGTCTTATCCACACAATCTCCACCATCATATTCTATTCCAACCATAGTGCTATGTCCATGGCTCACACTCATGTATTGCATGAAAGTTGAAAAGGTTTGAGAACGTCAAAAGTATGAAACAATTGCTTGGCTTGTCATCGGGGTTGTGCATGATTTAAACATTTTGTGTGCTGAAGATGGAGCATAGCCAGACTATATGATTTTGAAGGGAAATCTTTCTTTGGCCATATTGTTTTGAAATGACATGATTGCTTTATTAGTACGCTTGAATTATTGTCGTCTTAATGTCAAATGATAGACTATTGCTTTGAATCATTCGTGTCTTAATATTCTTGCCATGATTAGATACATGATCAAGATTATGCTAGGTAACATTCCACATCAAAAATTATCTTTTTTTATCATTTACCTACTCGAGGACGAGCATGAATTCAGCTTGGGGATGCTGATACGTCTCCGTCGTATCTATAATTTTTGATTGTTCCATGCCAATATTCTACAACTTTCATATACTTTTGGCAACTTTTTATATTATTTTTGGGACAAACATATTGATCCAGTGCCTAGTGCAAGTTCCTGTTTGTTGCATGTTTTATGTTTCGCAGAAACTCCATATCAAACGGAGTCCAAACGGGATAAAAACGGACAGAGAATATTTTTGGAATATTTATTATTTTTGGGAAGAAAAATCCACGCGAGATGGTGCTCGATGGGGCCACGAGGCAGGGGGCGCGTCCCAGGGGGCAAGTGCGCCCCTCACCCTCGTGGGCACCCTGTAAGGCGGTTGCTGCTCTTCTTTGGCTGCAAGAAAGCTAATTTTCAGGAGTAAATCTTGGCGAAGGTTTCAATCCAATCGGAGTTACGGATCTCTAGGAATATAAGAAGCGGTGAAAGGGCAGAATCTGAGAACGCAGAAGCAGAGAGAGACAAAGAGACAGATCCAATCTCGGAGAGGCTCTCGCCCCTCCCACGCCATGGAGACCATGGACCAAAGGGGAAACCCTTCTCCCATCTAGGGAAAAGGTGAAGGAAGAAGAAGAAGAAGAAGAAGAAGGGGGGCTCTCTCCCCCTTGCTTCCGGTGGCGTCGGAACGCCGCCGGGGGCCATCATCATCACCGCGATCTACACCAACAACTTCACCGCCCTCATCACCAACTCTTCCCCCCTCTATGTAGCGGTGTAACCTCTCTTTTACCCGCTGTAATCTCTACTTAAAAATGGTGCTCAACGCTATATATTATTTCCCAATGACGTATGGATATCCTATGATGTTTGAGTAGATCCGTTTTGTCCTATGGGTTAATTGATGGTCGTGATTGGTTTGAGTTGCATGTTTTATTATTGGTGCTGTCCTATTGTGCCCGCCGTGACGCGCAAGCGTGAGGGATTCCCGCTGTAGGGTGTTGCAATATGTTCATGATTCGCTTATAGTGGGTTGCTTGAGTGACAGAAGCATAAACCCGAGTAAGGGGGTTGTGGCGTATGGGATAAAGGGGACTTGATGCTTTAATGCTATGGTTGGGGTTTACCTTAATGATCTTTAGTAGTTGCGGATGCTTGCTAGAGTTCCAATCATAAGTGCATATGATGCAAGTAGAGAAAGTAGGTTAGCTTATGCCTCTCCCTCAAATAAAATTGCAATAGTGATTACCGGTTTAGTTATCGATTGCCTAGGGACAAATAACTTTCTTGTGACAAAAAGCTCTCTACTTAAACTAACTTAGTTGTGTCTTCATCTAAACAGCCCCTAGTTTATATTTACATGCTCTTTATTATCTTGCAAACCTATCCAACAACACCTACAAAGTCCTTCTAGTTTTATACTTGTTCTAGGTAAAGCGAATGTTAAGCATGCATAGAATATTTGTTCTACCTTTAGCTCCTCGTTGGGTTCGACACTCTTACTTATGGAAAGAGGCTACAATTGATCCCCTACACTTGTGGGTTAACAACCATCCTCCCGTTCCTCCTGTTCGGAGGTTGGCTCAACGGGGTCTTCATTGTTTTCGGCACCGTCCGGGGTGTTGTCCTCTTCTGTGATGGTGTTGTTGTTTTTACTACGGTGTGGCTTAGAGCGGCGTGGCTTAGAGTGGCCCCGCTGACGCTGGTGCTTTGGCTGTATCTCAGGAGGTTTATCCTTGACTGGATTTTCATCGTCGTCGTTGTTTTCTTTGGGTGTATCCACCATGTATATGTCGTACGAGGAGGTGGTTGTCCAACGCCCTGTATGCGGTGGTTCCTCCTCCTCTCCGGCATCGTCGTCCATACCGTCGATGTCTTTGGAGTCGTAGTCAAGCATGTCGGTTAAGTCATCGACAATGGCTATGAAGTGGGTGGTGGGTGGGAAACGAAGTTCTTCATTGTCCGCTTCCCACTCGAGCCGGACATAGTTCGACCGAAAGTCCCCCGACAAGGACAGGGATTTTAACGAGCTTAACACATCGCCGAAAGGAGGGTGCTGGAAGATCTCCGCAGAGCTAAACTCCGAGACCGGCGCCCAATCAGGTTTGATGGACGTTGATGCACGCGATCCAGAACCCAAGGCCGGAGACGATTTCGAGGTTCCGGTGACACAAGCCCAGCTCGATGTTGGGTCTGTGTGCGGCTCGAGCACCGCCGAGTCTGCGACCTCCGTGGCGGGGTTAAGCTTCCCATATTCGGATGATGCAGTCTAGTTCGGCTCTAGGGCCAGGGCGGTCATATGTGCTATCTCCTGCGTGTGGCCCAATGACAGATCTAGGTCATGTTCATCGTGGTCGCGGGGACAGCCGTCATGGGCTCGAACCCGTCGAAGATCATGTCTCCGCGGATATTGGCCACAAAATTCATGCTTCCGAATCCGACCTGATGGCCAAGGGCGTAGCTATCGATCTGCTCTAGATGGGCAAGCGAGTTGGCCCACAGTGCGAAGCCGCCGAATACAAAGATCTGTCCAGGGAGGAAGATCTCTCCCTGGACTACGTTGTTGTAGACGATTGATGGAGCCATCGAGCCTTATGGTGATGACGCAACGGAACTCCCAATGAAAGCACCAACGTATGTGTCAAAATCGGCGGATCTTGGGTAGGGGGTCCCGAACTGTGCGTCTAAGGCTAATGGTAACAGGAGGCGGGGGACACAATGTTTACGCAGGTTCGGTCCCTCTCTATGGAGGTAATACCCTACTTCCTGCTTGATTGATCTTGATGAATATGAGTATTACAAGAGTTGATATACCACGAGATCGTAATGGCTAAGCCCTAGAAGCCTAGCCTATGAGGTTATGATTGTTGTGGCTAAACCCTAGAAGTCTAAACCCTTTGGTTTATATAGACACTAGGAGGGGTAGGGTTGTACAAAGTCGGTTACAAACAAAGGAATCTACATATCCGAATCGCCAAGCGTGCCTTCCACGCAAAGGAGAGTCCCATCCGGACACGGGACGAAGTCTTCTATCTTGCATCTACATAGTCCAACAGTCCGGCCAAAGTATATAGTCCGGCTGTCCGAGGACCCCTCAGTCCAGGACTCCCTCACCGGGGCCCATAGGTTTCACTAGCGCCTTCTCTTAAGATAGCAAATAATATGGTGGGTGAACAAATTATTGCTGAGCAATTGATAGAAGAGCGCATAATTATGACGATATCTAAGGCAATGATCATGAACATAGGCATCACATCCGTGTCATGTAGACCAAAACAATTCTGCATCTACTACTCTTACTCCACACATCAACCGCTATCCAACATGCATCTAGAGTATTAAGTTCATAAAGAACGGAATAACGCATTAAGTAAGATGACATGATGTAGAGGAATTAACTCAAGCAATATGATGAAAACCCCGTCTTTTTATCCTCGATGGCAACAATACAATATGTGCCTTGTTGCCCCTACTGTAACTAGGAAAGGACACCGCAAGATTGAACCCAGAGCTAAGCACTTCTCCCATTGCAAGAAAAACCAATCTAGTAGGTCAAACTAAACAGATAATTCAGAGAGACTTGCAAAGATATCAAATAATGCATATAAGAATTCAGGGAAGATTCAAATAATATTCATAGATAATCTGATCATAAATCCACAATTCATCGGATCTCGGCAAACACACTACAAAAGAGTATTACATCGAATAGATCTCCAAGAAGATCGAGGAGAACATGGTATTGAGAATCAAAGAGAGAGAAGAAGCCATCTAGCTACTAGCTATGGACCCGTAGGTCTACGGTAACTAATCACGCTTCATCGGAAGGGCAATGGTGTTGATGTAGAACATGGTCGAATCACCCTCCGGCAGGACGCCGGAAAAGGCCCATAGATGGGATCTCATGGGTATAGAAGGTTGCCGCGGTGGAAAAGTGTTTTTGTGGCTCCCATGATGGTTTTGGGGTATAAGAGTATATATGGGCGAAAGAGTTAGGTCAGGAGACCCATGAGGGGCCCATGAGGTAGGGGGCATGCCCTCCACCCTCGTGGCCGCCCCGTTGCTTCTCCAAATTCATCTCCAAGTCTCCTGGTTTGCTTCTGGTACAAGAAAGATCATCGCAAAAAATTTATTCCGTTTGGTATTCGTTTTGTGCGAAACTCTAAAACAGGCAAAAAATAAAAACTGGCACTAGGCTCTAGGTTAATAGGTTAGTCCCAAAAATAATAAAAAACATATTAATGCATATAAAACATCCAAAACAGATAATATAATAACATGGAACAATAAAAAATTATAGATACGTTGGAGACGTATCAAATAGCTTACGGCGGGTAAACAAATAACTGTTGGCAATTGATAGAACTGCAAATAATTATGACGATATCTAGGAAATGATCATTATATAGGCATCATGTCCAATATTAGTAGACCGACTCTTGCCTGCATCTACTACTATTACTCCACACATCGACCGCTATCCAGCATGCATCTAGTGTATTAAGTTCATGGAAAAATGGAGTAATGCAATAAGAACGATGACATGATGTGTTGGGGAACGTAGCATGCAATTTCAAAAAAGTTTGAACGCTCACGCAACATCTATCTATGATATGCACAACAACGAGAGGGGGAGAGTGTGTCTACGTACCCTCGTAGATTGTAAGCAGAAGCATTTGACAACGTGGTTGATGTAGTCGAACTTCTTCTAGCTCCAACCGATCAAGTACCGAACGTATGACACCTCCGAGTTCTACACACGTTCAGCTCAATGATGCCCCTCGCCCTCTTGATCGAGGAAGGTGTCGAGGAAGTAGATGAGTTCCATGACGGCATGGTGATGGTGATGGTGAAGTGATCCGTGCAGGGCTTCGCCTAAGCACCGCGAGAATATGACCAGGGGTGTAAACTATGGAGGGGGGCACCGCACATGGCTAACAATTGATGTTGTGTGCTAGGGGCCACTGAATCTCCCTTTCCTTATTTGCCGGAGAGGAAGGACAAAGGAGGGAGGAGGGAAGGAAGCGGGAGGTCGAATCTCCCCCTTTCCTTTTCACTTTCTCTCTTTCCTTCTCCTCCTGGTTCGGCCCATATGGGGGCGGTGGCTGGTGTGTTTCCCCTCTTGGCCCAATAGGCCCATATCTTTAGCCGGGGGTGCGCGGAACCCCTTCCGGTGACCAGATATGTACCGGATACCCTCCGGAACACTTTTGGTGTCTGAATACTATCGTCCTATATATCAATCTGTACCTCTCGACCATTTCGAGACTCTTCGTCACGTCCGCTATCTCATCCGGGAGTCCGAACAACATTCGGTCACCAAATCACATAACTCATATAATACAATATTGCCATCGAACATTAAGTGTGCGGACCCTACGGGTTTGAGAACTATGTAGACATGACCAAGACACCTATCCGGTCAATAACCAATAGCGGAACCTGGATGCTCATATTTTCTCCCATATATTCTATGAAGATCTTTATTGGTCGAGTCTTTATGACAACATACGTTCTTCCCTTTTTCATCGGTATGTTACTTGCCTAAGATTCGATGGTCGGTATCTTCATACCTAGTTTAATCACGTTACGGGCAAGTCTCGTTACTTGTTCCGTAATACATCATCCTGCAACTAACTCTTTGGTCACTTTGCTTGCAAGGCTTCTTATGATGTGTATTACCGAGAGGGCCCAGATATACCTCTACGATACTCAGAGTGACAAATCCTAATCTCGATCTATGCCAACCCAACAAACACCTTCAGAGATACCTGTAGAGTATCTTTATAATCACCCAGTTACGGTGTGACGTTTGATAGCACACAAGGTATTCCTCTGGTATCCGGGAGTTGCATAATCTCATAGTCGAAGGAATATGTATTTGACATGAAGAAAGCAATAGCAATAAAACTGAACGATCATAATGCTAAGCTAACGAATGGGTCTTGTCCATCACATCATTCTCCTAATGATGTGATCCCATTTATCAAATGACAACACATGCCTATGGTTAGGAAACTTAACCATCTTTGATAAATGAGCTAGTCTAATAGAGGATTACTAGGGACACTGTATTTTGTCTATGTATCCACACATGTATCAAGTTTCCGGTTAATACAATTCTAGCATTAATAATAACCATTTATCATGAAATATGGAATATAAAATAACAACTTTATTATTGCCTCTAGGGCATATTTCCTTCAGTCTCCCACTTGCACTAGAGTTAGTAATCCAGATTACATTATAAGGATTCTAACACCCAAGGAGTCTTGGTGTTGATCATGTTTTACTCGTGGAAGAGGCTTAGTCAATGGGTCTGCTATATTCAGATCCGTGTGTATTTTGCAAATCTTTATGTCTCCCTCCTTGACTTGATCACGGATGGAGTTCAAGCGACTCTTGATGTGTTTGGTTCTTTTGTGAAATATGGATTGCTTCGCTAAGGCAATTGCTCTAGTATTGTCACAAAAGATTTTCATTGGACCCGATGCACTAGGTATTACACCTAGATCGGATATGAACTCCTTCATCAAGACTCCTTCATTTGCTGCTTCTGAAGCAACTATGTACTCTACTTCACACATGGATCCCGCCATGACACTTTGCTTGGAACTGCACCAACTGACATCTCCACCATTCAAAATAAATATGTATCGAGTTTGTGACTTAGAGTCATCTGTATCAGTGTCAAAACTAGCATCGACGTAACCATTTACGAGGAGCTCTTTGTCACCTCCATAAACAAGAAACATATCTTTGGTCCTTTTCAGGTACGTCAAGATATTCTTGACCACTGTCCAGTTATCCATTCTTGGATTACTTTGGTACCTCCCTGCCAGACTTATGGTAAGGCACGCATCAGGTTTGGTACACAACATAGCATACATGATAGAACCTATGGCTGAGGCATATGGAATGACTTTCATTTTCTCTCTATCTTCTGTAGTAATCGGGCATTGAGTCTGACTCAATTTCACACCCTGTAACATAGGCAAGAACCCTTTCTTTGGCTAACCATTTTGAACTTCTTCAAAACTTTGTCAAGGTATGTGCTTTGTGAAAGTACAATTAAGCGTCTTGATCTATCTCTATAGATCTTGATGCCCAATATATAAGTAGCTTCACCGAGGTCCTTCATTGAAAAACTTTTATTCAAGTACCCTTTTATGCTATCCAGAAATTCTGCATCATTCCAATCAACAATATGTCATCAAAATATAATATTAGAAATTCTATAGAGCTCCCACCCACTTTCTTGTAAATACAGGCTTCTCCGAAAGTCAGTATAAAACCATATGATTTGATCACCTCATCAAAGCGTATATTCCAACTCCGAGATGCTTGTACCAGTCCATAGATGGATCGCTGGAGCTTGCACACTTTGTTAGCACCTTTAGGATCAACAAAACCTTCCGGTTACATCATATACAACTCTTCTTTAAGAAAATCATTAAGGAATGCAGTTTTAATGTCCATTTGCCAGATTACATAATCATAAAATGTGGCAATTGCTAACATGATTCGGACGGACTTAAGCATCGCTATGGGTGAGAAAGTCTCATCGTAGTCAACTCCTTGAACTTATCGAAAACCTTTTGAGACAAGTCGAGATTTCTAGACAATAACATTACCATCATCGTCAGTCTTCTTCTTTAAGATCCATTTATTCTCTATGGCTCGCCGACCATCGGGCAAATCCACCAAAGTCCACACTTTGTTCTCATACATGGATCATATCTCATATTTCATGGCCTCAAACCATTTATCAGAATCTGGGCTCATCATAGCTTCTTCATAGTTCATAGGTTTGCCATGGTCAAGTAACAGGACTTCCAGAACAGAATTACTGTACCAATCTGGTGTCAATCGTGTTCTGTTTGACCTACAGGTTTGGTAGTAACTTGATCTGAAGTTTGATGATCATCATCATCAGCTTCCTCTCTAGTTGGTGTAGGCATCATGAGAACGGGTTTCTCGAATGAGCTACTTTCCAAATTGAGAGAAGGTACAATTACCTCATCAAGTTATACTTTCCTCCCACTCACTTCTTTCGAGAAAAACTCCTTCTCTAGAAAGGTTCCATTCTTGGCAACAAAAATACTGCCTTCCGATCTATGGTAGAAGGTGTACCCAATTGTTTCTTGAGGGTATCAGATGAAGACGCACTTCTTTGATTTGGGTTCGAGCTTATCAGGCTGAAGCCTTTTGACACAAGTGTCGCAACCCCAAACTTTAAGAAACGATAGCTTAGGTTTATTCCCAAACTACAACTCATACAGTGTCATCTCAACGGATTTAGACGGTGTCCTATTTAACGGGAATGCAGCTGTCTCTAATGCATAACCCCAAAATGATAGTGGTAAATCGGTAAGAGAGATCATAGATCGCACCAAATCTAATAAAGTACGGTTACGACGTTCGGACACACCGTTAAACTGTGGTGTTCAAGGTGGCGTGAGTTGTGAAACTATTCCATATTGTTTTAAATGAAGGCCAAACTCGTAACTTAAATATTCTCCTCTGCGATCAGATCATAGAAACTTTATTTTCTTGTTATGATGATTCTCCACTTCTCTCTGAAATTCTTTGAACTTTTCAAATGTTTCAGACTTGTGTTTCGTTTAGTAGATATACCCATATCTGCTCAAATCATCTCTGAAGGTTAGAAAATAGGGACAATTGCATTTTTACCCCTAGTTGGTTCCTACCCACGGGTTTTGCCCTTACTTTTCGAGCTTGCTTAGGTTTGCCCTTACTTTTTCCATTGAGGTTCCTCGAATGCCCTTTGACCGTTTGACCAAAACTTTGAAAATTCATAACTAATTCATACAAACTCAGAAAAATGCAAATAACATATCAAAATGTTCAGATAAACATTACCTTTATGGGCATATCATTTGCATTCAGGACAAAAGCATCATTTAAACTACCCGAGGTAATTAATGTTATTAACATTATTAAAATTAAATAGGTATAAACAATATTTTTTTTCATGAATAAAATTTACATGAAAATGTAGGTGATGTTTTCTAAACATCCTGATAACTTATTTGAATTTTTCTGAGTTTGTATCAACTTGTTATGAATGTTCTAACGACTTTGACCATTATTTGCAAACTTCATAACAAGTTGATATGAACTTAGGATGCAAATAAGGTATCAGGATGTTCAGAAAACATCACCTACATTTGCATATAATTTTTATTCACGAAATAAATATTTTTATACCTATTTATTTTTAATAATGTTAATAACATTAATTACCTCGGGTAGTTTAAATGATGCTTTTTTTCCTGAATGCAAATGATATGCCCATAAAGGTAATGTTTATCTGAACATTTTGATATCTTATTTGCATTTTTCTGAGTTTGTATGAATTAGTTATGAATTTTCAAAGTTTTGGTCAAACGGTCAAAGGGCATTCGAGGGACCTCGATGGAAAAAGTAGGGGCAAAACTGAGCAAGCTCGAAAAGTAAGGGCAAAACCCGTTGGTAGGAACCAACTAGGGCTAAAAATGCAATTGTCCCTAGAAAATAACGATACCACCGCGTGCCTCAACACTCATTGGATCGCATACATCGGTATGGGATACATCTCCAACGTATCAACTTTTTATCATGCTTTTCCTCTTGTTTGGACTCTAATTTGCATGATTCGAATGAAACTAATCCCGGACTGATGATGTTTTCAGCAAAAACTACCATGGTGTTGTTTTTGTGCAGAAACAAAAGTTCTCGGAATGGAACGAAACTTTGCGAGGAATTTTTATGGAATAAAAGAGGATTTTTGGAGCCAAGACCCACCAGAGAGGGGCCGTACGGTGGGCACAACCCACCAGGGTGCGCCCCCCTCTCCTGGCGTGCCCAGGTGGGTTGTACCCACCTGGTGGCCCTGTTGACGATCCCCCTCGCACTGTAATATCACACTATTCCAGAAAAAAAATAAGGGAGAAAGAATTATCACGATCCACGAGACGGAGCCGCCGCCAAGCCCTGTTCTTCCTCGGGAGGGTAGATCTGGAGTCTATTTGGGGCTCCGGAGAGGGGTATCTTCGTTCTTCGTCATCACCAACACATCTCCATTGCCAATTCCATTATGCTCCCCACCGGGAGCGAGTAATTCCTTCGTAGGCTCGCTGGTCGGTGAGGAGTTGGATGAGATTCATCGTGTAATCGAGTTAGTTTCGTTAGGGCCTGATCCATAGTATCCACTATGTTCTTAGATTGATGTTGCTATGACTTTGCTATGCTTAATGATTGTCACTTTGGGCTCGGGTGCCATGAACTCAGATCTGAACCATTTATGAATTCATCATTATATCCATGTTCTAGATCCGATCTTGCAAGTTATAGTCACCTACTACAGTTATGATCCGACAACCCCGGAGTGACAACAACCGGGCCCACTCTCGGTGATGACCGTAATTTGAGGAGTTCATGTATTCACTATGTGTTAATGCTTTGTTCCGGTTCTCTATTAAAAGGAAGCCTTAATATCCCTTAGTTTCCAATATGGACCCCGCTGCCACGGCAGGGCAGGACAAAAGATGTCATGCAAGTTCTTTTAATAAAGCATGTATGACTATTTACGGAATACATGCCTACATTATATCGATGAACTGGAGCTACTGTCGTATCGCCCTAGGTTATAACTGCCACATGATGAATATCATCCAACAAGTCACCGATCTAATGCCTACGAATTTATCTTATATTGTTTATGCTAAGTTACTACTGCTGCTGCTACTATCACACTTGCTACAAAATACTGCTATCACTGTTATTGTTACTATTGTTGTTGTTGCCACTATCAAAACTATCATATTACTATGCTACTGATCACTTTGATGCAGATAATTAATTTCTAGGTGTGGTTGAATTGACAACTCCGCTTGTTTCAAATCTATAAATTTGGGTTGAATACTCTACCCTCAAAAACTGTTGCGATCCCCTGTACTTGTGGGTCATCAAGACCTTTTTCTGGCGCTGTTGCTGGGGAGCATAGCTATATTTGTTGAGTCACTTGGGATTATTATCAGTTTATCACTATGAGGAATCTGAAGGATCCAAAGACTAAGATATTTCCCTCAAGGACGAGGGGAGGTAAGGAACTGCCATCCAGTCCTGCTTTAGATTCACCTTGTGTTATGAGTAAACTTGCAACACCACCACATGCTATTAAATCTGATGATGCTACTTTATATCCAATCTGATGATGCTACTTCTATTATGAATGATGCTTATGATGATGCTAGTACCATGCTTGATAATGATGATGTGCCACTTGGTGAATTTCTTTATGAACAAATTTCTAGAGTTATACAACATGATGTTGTTGAATCTGATGATGAGCTTTTAACTGAAACTGCTGAAACACTTGCTAGAGCTAGCCCTCCTAGATATGAATTGCCTAAGGTACAGGAAGGCTATGTTATGAGTGAAGAGGCAACTAGAGATATTCTTGCTTGTAAAGATAGAGATGATCTAGAGAAATTATTACACAAGTATAAAGATAAATCTCTGAATGCTAGAATGAAATGTGATCCTAAGTTTGCTACTTCACCTATTGCTATTGCTGATAAGGACTATGAATTCTCTGTTGACCCAAAGTTAATAACTTTGGTTGAATCTGATCCTTTCCATGGTTATGAAACTGAAACTGTTGTGGCACATCTTACTAAGTTGAATGATATAGCCACCCTTTTTACTCATGATGAGAAAACTCGTTACTACTTTATTCTCAAATTATTTCCTTTCTCATTAAAGGGTGATGCTAAAGCTTGCTACAATGCTCTTACTCATGGTTGTGTGTGTAGTCCCCAGGATATGATTTGCTACTTCTCTGAAAAATATTTTCGTGCTCATAACAAACAAGCTGCGTTATAGGAAATATTTAAATTTGTTCAAACTAAGGAAGAGAGTCTCCCATAAGCTTGGGAAGGCTATGCCAGTTACTTAATGCTTTGCCTGATCATGCTCTTAAAAAATAAAATACCTGCTATCTTCTATAATGGACTAACCGATGCTTCTAGGGACTTCCTAGATAGTTGTGCTGGTTGTGTTTTCAAGGGAGCGAACTATTGCTTGAGCTGAAGAATTATTGAATAACATATTGAAAAATTATGATGACCGGACTATTCCTGAACCACCGCCTAAACCCACTCCGAATAAGAGGGGTATCTTATATCTCAGTTCTGAAGATATGCAAGTCTATGAAGGAAAAAGGTGTTAAGGCCGAGGATATTAAAAATTTACCACCTATCGAAGAAATACATGGGCTTAAAAGCACCACCACCACCAAAGGTGATAGAGGTAAAATCTTTAATGAAATTCAATGATAGTGATGATCCTCATAATAAACATCCTAGTAAATGCCTTTATGAGTTTGACAATTACATTAGAAAGCAAGACCACTTCAGTGCAAATGTTATGACACAACTGAAATATAATTCTGATATGATTGCTCGCTTGAGTGACTTTTATTTAGAATCTCAAATGATGTTAGAGATGTAGGAAAACATGCTTCTATGGTTCAAACCCAGTTAGAACAAGTTGCTAAATCACAAAGAGAATTACTTGATGAAATGAATCATAATATACAGGACTTTGCTCTTAGAGTTGCAACTAGAGGAGGTAAAATGACTCAGGAACCACTTTATCTTGAGGGACACCCAAAAATAATTGAACAAGATTCGCAAAAAATAACACTAATGCACCTAGTCCTTCTAAAAAGAAAAAGAAAAAGAAAAATGATAGGACTTTGCATGCTTCTAGTGAACCTGAAATAGACAAACCTCCTGATAATGAAAATGAAACTTCTATCTCTGATGCTGAAACTCAATCTGGTAATGAACATCCACCTAGTGATAATGAAAATGATAATGATGAGGTTCATGAAGACACTCAGCCAAATAATGATAAAGAACCGGATAATGATGTTGAGATAGAACCACAGGTTGATCTTGATAACCCACAACCTAAGAATAAAAGATATGATAAAAGAAACTTTGTTGCTAGAAAACACGATAAAGAGAGAGAACCATGGGTTCAAAAACCTATGCCTTTTCCACCCAAGTCAACTAAAAAGAACAATGATGAAGAATTTCAACGCTTTGCTGAAATCCTGCGGCTTGTCTTTTTCGCACTCGCTTGACTATTATCCTTAAAATGCCTCCTTATGCAAAGTATATGAAAGATATCATCACAAATAAGAGAAAAATACCGGAAGCTGAAATCTCCACTATGATTGCTAACTATACTTTTAAAGATGGAGTACCTAAAAAACTTGGAGATCCGGGTATACCAACTATACCTTGCTCTATCAAAAAGAATTTTGTGAAAACTGCTTTGTGTGATCTAGGAGCTGATGTTAGTGTTATGCCTTTCTCTTTATATAAAAGACTTGACTTGAATAAACTCACACCTACTAAAATATCTTTGCAAATGGCTAACAAATCAACTGCCATACATATCGGTATCTGTGAGGATGTGCCCATTGTTGTTGCTAATGTTACTATTTTGACTGACTTTTTATACTTGAGATGTCCGAGGATGACAACATGTCGATTATTCTTGGTAGACCCTTCTTGAATATTGCAGGGGCTGTTATTGATTGCAATAAAAGCAAACGACTTTTCATATTAATGGTAATGAGCATACGGTGCACTTTCCGAAGAAACAATTCCAAGTGAATGGTATTAATGTTATTGAAAAATCTCTGACAATCACTACTGGAAGTTTTCAAATACCTCTACCTACTGTCAAAAAGAAATAAGTAATGCTTATTGTTGGGGAAATGCATATCCCCATTGAGGTAAATTAGTGATTTATGAAAGTTCTTCCGTTTCATGCTAATCGAAAGTGGTTGTTAATAAGACATGATCAACCTTATTAATGAATCATTTTTGAACAATGTGAAGTTGATGAATTTAGTAAGCACTAGCTTCTGTCCCTACCTTTTTGTTTTCTGTTTTTATTAGTTAAATAAACTAAAATGCCATGTTTTGTCTATTTTCTGAATTTCCCATGCAATAAAAAATGACCCAAAAATAAAAGTTCTCAGAATGCTCTGAAAACCTGATATGATTTTTTCTGAATATTTAAAATTTTTGGCGCAAATAATACCAGAGGGTGGTGCACCAGGTGGGCACAACCCACCTGGGTGCGCCAAGACCCCCTGGCACGCCCTGGTGCGTTGTGGTCCCCATGTGGGCCCCCCTCACTTATCTCTTTAGCCCACATCATCACTTACCTCTAAAAAAATCCCCACTGCTCTCTCTCACATGTTCTTGAGCTCAAACCTGCGGATTTTGATCTCTTGGCTCAAAGCTCCGTTTCCAAAACTGTTTCGGGGGATTGTTGCTTGGTACGTGACTCCACCATTTGTCCAATTTGTTTTTGTTTTAGTGGTTTATAGTTTGAATAACTAGCTACGCTTGGTGCTGCTATAAATGAGCTTGCATGATGAATTCTTAGTGTTCTAAGTAGTTTGAATGCTTGCTATGGCCTCTATGTATCCCTAGGAGTAGTTGCTATCAATTTTGTGAAGTTTTGTTGACAAATTTTTGTCACCTCAAAATTTTTATTGTTTAGAAATTGTACGCGAACATGAATACCTTCAGGAAGTTTGGCTCGAGGAAGAACTCCAAGGGTGTTATTGGGGAGTCTTCTGACAGTGATCTCCACCCTTGGAGGTTGCGGAAGTACGGCTGTGCGAATGGCCGCACATCCCGTTCCTACAAGAGGCTGGAATTTTTGAGGAGTTCATGCAATATATTGCTAATGTCGGCCTCACCGACTTCATTGCAGATGAGTGTGATCAGCACCAAATCCTCACAAACATCTTTGTTCAAAGTTTTACTTTCTTGCCTAGGAATAATCTTCCTGAAGTGAGCTATGATTTATATGCTGAAAACCATCAGATACCACTTACTGAATTTTGTAACATATGCATGATACCTTCTGATGGGAGCTTGGCTGAGCCTAGGTCGGCCGAGTTTGAGGCTTTTTATCGCACTTTGATGGTGGGAGATGAGAGAGGAGTGTCGGCCACCACGGCTGATAGCTTACACTTTCCTGTTGTACATTATTTTGCTTTATTTGTTGCTAAGTGTCTGCTTGCTAGAAAGAAAGTAGACACGCTCAGCACACCAGACTTTGCTGCTTTACGCTGGGCACTGGAGGGTGACAACACTTATATCTTGGGAGCTATTGTGGCTCATCGCCTGCAACTTAATAAATTTCAGGGTCAAATACATGGTCGGATTTTTGCTACTCGTCTGGCGGCTCATTTTGAGGTTGAGATACGCCCTTATAACTACCCTCTGACCAGGGTTTACCTAGACCGAGCAGCCATGGATCACCACCATTTTACTGATAACAGATCTCCTAACATCCCTATTCTGTATAACCTGGTTTTTAGTGTAAACACTCGTGATATTATTCCATTGCCTGCTCCTGTTTTGTTTGATCCTATTGCCAGGGGAGGATACAGGATTATGCCTGCAGACATCATCACCTATCAGAACACTCAGGCTGCTGCAGAGGCAGCACTGGAGGAGCCTCAGTAGTGGGTCAAGATGGTAATATTCCCCGTGGGGACGGGTACCCGCGGGGATTTACCCATCATGGAGCGGGGATGGGGGGAAAATTAGCCCCATGGGTATTGTCTGGTGGGTACCCGTTAGTCTCGCTGGGCGGGGATGGGTATAAAATTCCCCCATGGGGTCTCCATGGATACTCGGAAACTATGACATTCGTACTACAAATGCATAATATATAGATTAATACCTAGATATTTCACACAATTATTTTTCTCCACCTCTCCCAACAACCATGACTTCTCCAATCTCGCCTATCCCAGTCAGCTTTGAAATCCCCATCTAGACCAGATGGGTACCGGGTACCCAATTGAAGGAAATATGCCCTAGAGGCAATAATAAAGTTATTATTTATTTCCTTAATTCAGATAAATGTTTATTATTCATGCTAGAATTGTATTAACCGGAAACTTAGTACATGTGTGAATACATAGACAAAACATATAGTCCCTAGAATGCCCATCCGTTAGCTTAGCATTATGATCGTTACAGTTTCATTACTACTGCTCTCTTCATGACTTATACATGTTCCTCAGACTATGAGATTATGCAACTTCCGAATACCGGAGGAACACTTTTTGTGCTACCAAATGTCACAATGTAAATGGGTGATTATAAAGGTGCTCTACAGGTGTCTCCGAAGGTGTTTGTTGGGTTGGCATAGATCGATATTAGGATTTGTCACTCCGTGTTTTGGAGAGGTGACTCTCGGCCCTCTCGGTAATACTCATCACTATAAAGCCTTGCAAGCATTGTGACCAATGAGTTAGTTGTGGGATGAAGTATTACGGGACGAGTAAAGAGACTTGCTGGTAAAGAGATTGAGCTAGGTATGATGATACCGATGGTTTAATCTCGGGCAAGTAACATGTCGATGACAAAGGGAAGAACGTATGTTGTTATGTGGTTTGACCGGTAAAGATCTTCGTAGACTATGTAGGAACCAATATGAGCATCCGGGTTCCGCTATTGGTTATTTAGAAGAGACATGTCTCGGTCATGTCTACATAATTCTCGAACCCGTAGGGTCCGCACACTTAACATTCTATGACGATTGGTATTATGAGTTTATGTGATATAATGTACCGAAGATTGTTCGGAGTCCCGGATGTGATCACGGACATGACGAGGAGTCTTGACATGGTCGAGACATAAATATTGATATATTGCACGACTATATTCGAACACCAGAAGTGTTCCGGATAAGTTTCGGAGAAAACCGAAGTATCGGGGGTTACCGGACCCCCCCGGAAGCTATTGGGCCTCATGGGCCTTAGTGGAGAAGAGAGAGGGCAGCCAGGAGGTGGAGCGCGGCCCCCCTTGCCCTAGTCCGAACTGGACAAGGGGAAGGGGCGGTGGCCCCCCTCTCCTTCCTTCACTCCACCTCCTCCTTCCCCCTTCTCCTTGTTGCAATAGGAAAGGGGGGGCAAACTTACTTGGAGTAGGATTGCCCCCCCCCCACCCCCCACCCCGGTGCGCCTCCTCCCCTGGCCGGCCTCCTCCTCCCTCCCTCCTTTATATACGGAGGAGGGGGCACCCCAAAGACACACAAGTTGATTGTTTAGCAGTGTGCGGTGCCCCCCTCCACAGTTACACACCTCGGTCATATCGTCGTAGTGCTTAGGCGAAGCCCTACGCCGGTAACTTCATCATCACCGTCACCACGCCGTCATGCTAACGAAACTCTCCCTCGAACTCAGCTGGATCTAGAGTTCGTGGGATGTCACCGAGCTGAACGTGTGCAGGCGGAGGTGCCGTACCATTGGTGCTAGGATCGGACGGATCGTGAAGATGTACACCTACATTAACTGCGTTGTCATAATGCTTCCGCTTTCGGTCTACGAGGGTACATAGACAACACTCTCCCCTCTCGTTGTTATGCATCACCTAGAGATAGATCTTGCGTGATCGTAGGAATTTTTTTGATATTACTGTGTTCCCCAATAGTGGCATTAGAGCCAGGTCTATGCGTAGATGTTATATGCACGAGTACAACACAAAGAGTTGTGAGCGATAATAGTCATACTGCTTACCCGCATGTCATACTTTGATTCGGCAGTATTGTTGGATGAAGGGGCTCAGACCAACATTACGCCTACGGTTACACGAGACTCGTTCTACTGACGTGCTTTGCACATAAGTGGCTGGTGAGTGTATGTTTCTCCAACTTTAGTTGAATCGAGTGTGGCTACGCACGGTCCTTGTTGAAGGTTAAAACAACACACTTGACGAAAAATCTTTGTGGTTTTGATGCATATGTAAGAACGGTTCTTGCTAGAAGCCCGTAGCAGCCACATAAAACTTGCAACAACAAAGTAGAGGACGTCTAACTTGTTTTTGCAGGGCTTGCTGTGATGTGATATTGTAAAGCATGATGTGATATAAATTGTTGTATGAGATGATCATGTTTTGTAACAAAGTTATCGGCAACTGGTAGGAGCCATATGGTTGTCGCTTTATTGTATGCAATGCAATCGCCATGTAATTGTTTTACTTTATCACTAAGCGGTAGCGATAGTCGTAGTAATAATAGTTGGCGAGACGACAACGATACTATGATGGAGATCAAGGTGTCGCACCAGTGACGATGGATATCAAGACGATGCTTCACTGATGGAGATCATGAGCACAAGATGATGATGGCCATATCATGTCACATATTTTGATTGCATGTGATGTTTATCATTTATGCATCTTATTTTGCTTAGTACATCGGTAGTATTATAAGATGATCCCTTACTAAATTTCAAGGTACAAGTGTTCTCCCTTAGTATGCACCGTTGCTATAGTTCGTCGTGCCGAGACACCACATGGTGATCGGGTGTGATAAGCTCTACGTTCACATACAACGGGTGCAAGCCAGTTTTGCACACGCAAAATACTCGGGTTAAACTAGACGAGCCTAGCATATGCAGATATGGCCTCGAAACACTGGTCCAACGTGAATCATATAGTAGATATGATCAACATAGTGGTGTTCACCATTGAAAACTACTCCATCTCACGTGATGATCGGACATGGTTTAGTTGATTTGGATCACGTGATCATTTAGATGACTAGAGGGATGTCTATCTAAGTGGGAGTTCTTAAGTAATATGATTAATTGAACTTTAATTTATCATGAACTTAGTCCTGACAATATTTTGCAAATTATGTTGTACATCAATAGCTCGCGTTGTAGCTTCCCTATGTTTTTGTATATGTTCCTAGAGAAAACTAAGTTGAAAGATGATAGTAGTAATGATGCAGACTGAGTCCGTGATCTGAGGTTTATCCTCATTGCTGCACAGAAGAATTATGTCCTTCATGCAACGCTAGGTGACAAAACTATTGCAGGAGCAGATACAAAAGTTATGAATGTTTGGCTAGCTTAATATGATGACTACTTGATAGTTTAGTGCACCATGCTTTACTGCTTAGAATCGGGACTTCAAAGATGTTTTGAACGTCATGGACCATATGAGATGTTCCAGGAGTTGAAGTTAATATTTCAAGCAAATACCCGAGTTGAGAGATATGAAGTCTCCAACAAGTTCGATAGCTAAAAGATAGAGGAGAATAGCTCAAGCAGTGAGCATGTGCTCAGACTGTTCGGGGTACTACAATCGCTTGAATCAAGTGGGAGCTAATCTTCCAGATAAGATAGTGATTGACATAGTTCTCTAGTCACCATCAGCAAGTTACTGGAACTTTGTGATGAACTATAGTTTTCAAGGGATGACGAAAACGATTCTTGAGCTCTCCGTGATGCTGAAATCAATGAAGGTAGAAATCAAGAAAGAGCATCAAGTGTTGATGATTGACAAGACCACTAGTTTCAAGAAAAGGGCGAAGGGAAATAAAGGGAACTTCAAGTAGAATGGCAAGCAAGTTTTCACTCCCATGAAAAAGCCCAAAGCTGGACCAAAGCCTAAAACTGAGTGCTTCTACTGTAAATGAAAGGGTCACTGGAAGCGGAAATGCCCTAAATATTTGGTGGATAAGAAGGATGGCAAAGTGAACAAGGGTATATTTGATATACAGGTTATTGATGTGTACCTTAGTAGTGTTTATAGTAGCCCGTGGGTATTTGATACTTGTTCGGTTGCTAAGGTTAGTAACTCGAAACAGGAGTTACAGAATAAACAGAGACTAGTTGAGAGTGAAGTGACAATGTGTGTGGTTCCAAGATTGATATGATCATCATCGCACACTCCCTATACATTCGAGATTAGTGTTGAACCTAAATAAATGTTATTTGGTGTTTGCGTTAAGCATAAATATGATTAGATCATGTTTATTGCGATACAATTATACATCTAGGATAGAGAATAAATTGTTATTCTGGTTACATGATAAAACCTTCTATGGTCATACACCCAATGTTGATGGTTTATTGAATCTTAATCATGGTGATACACATATTCATAATATTGATGCCAAAAGATGCAAAGTTGATAATGATAGCGCAACATATTTGTGGCACTGCCGTTTGGGTCATATCCATGTAAAGTGCATGAAGAAACTCCATAAAGATGGACTTTTGGAATCACTTGATTATGAATCATTTGATGCTTGTGAACCGTGCCTTATGGGCAAGATGACTAAAACTATGTTCTCCAGAACAATGGAATGAGCTAGTGACTTATTGGAAATAATGCATACCGATGTATGCGGTCCAATGAGTCTTGATGCTCGTGGCGGGTATCGTTATTTTCTGACCTTCACAGATGATTTGAGCAGATATGGGTATATCTACTTAATGAAACACAAGTCTGAAACATTTGAAAAGTTCAAAGAATTTCAGAGTGAAGTGGAGAATCATCGTAACAAGAAAATAAAGTTTCTACTATCTGATCGTATAGGAGAATATTTGAGTTACGAGTTTGGCCTTCATTTAAAACATTGTGGAACAGTTTCACAGCTCATGCCACATGGAACACCACAGCGTAATGGTGTGTCTGAACGTCGTAACCGCACTTTATTGGATATGGTGTGATCTATGATGTCTCTTACGAGGTTACCACTATCATTTTGGGGTTATGCATTAGAGACAGCTGCATTCACTTTAAATAGGGCACCATCAAATCCATTGAGACGACGCCTTATAAACTGTGGTTTGGCAAGAAACCAAAGTTGTCGTTTCTTAAAGTTTGGGGCTGCGATGCTTATGCGGAAAAACTTCAACCTGATGAGCTCGAACCCAAATCGGAGAAATGTGTCTTCATGAGATACCCAAAGGAAACTGTTGGGTACACCTTCTATCACAGATCCAAAGGCAAGATCGTTGCTAAGAATGGATTCTTTCTAGAGAAGGAGTTTCTCTTGAAAGAAGTGAGTGGGAGGAAAGTAGAACTTGGTGAGGTAATTGTACCTTCTCCTGAATTGGAAAGTAGTTCATCACAGAAATTAGTTCCAGTGATTCCTACACCAATTAATGAGGAAGTTAATGATGATGATCATGAAACTTCAGATCAAGTTACTACAGAACCTCGTAGGTCTTCCAGAGTATGGTACGCACCGGAATGGTATGGTAATCCTATTTTGGAAGTCATGTTTCCACGAAATGATGAACCTACGAACTATGAGGAAGCAATGATGAGTCCAGATTCCGCGAAATGGCTTGAGTCCATGAAATCCGATATAGGATCCATGTAAGAGAACAAAGTGTGGACTTTGGTGGACTTGCTCGATGATCGGCAAGCCATAGAATATAAATGGATCTTCAAGAGGAAGATGGACGCTGATAGTAGTGTTACTATCTACAAAGCTCGACTTGTCGCAAAAGGTTTTTGACAAGTTCAAGGTGTTGACTACAATTTTCTCAACTGTAGCGATGCTTAAATCCGTCCGAATCATGTTAGCAATTGCAATATTTTACAAAATCTGGCAAATGGATATATAAACTGCATTAATTAAATGGATATTTCTTAAAGAAGAGTTGTATATGATGCAACCAGAAGGTTTTGTCGATCCAAAGGGTGCTAATAAAGTGTGCAAGCTCCAGCGATCCATTTATGGGCTGGTGCAAGCCTCTCGGAGTTGGAATAAACGCTTTGATAGTGTGATCAAAGCATATGGTTTTATACATACTTTTGGAGAAGCCTGTATTTACAAGAAAGTGGGTGGGAGCTCAGTAGCATTTCTAATATTATATGTGGATGACATATTGTTGATTGGAAATGATATAGAATTTCTGGATAGCATAAAGGTATATTTGAATAAGAGTTTTTTCAATGAAAGACCTCAGTGAAGCTGCTTACATATTAGGCATCAAGATCTATAGAGATAGATCTAGACGCTTAATTGGACTTTCACAAAGCACATACCTTGATAAAGCTTTGAAGAAGTTCAAAATGGATCAGTCAAAGAAAGGGTTCTTGCCTATATTACAAGGTGTAAAGTTGAGTAAGACTCAAAGCCCGACCACGACAGAAGATAGAAAGAGAATGAAAGTCATTCCCTATGCCACAGTCATAGGTTCTATAAACTATGTTGTGTTGTGTACCAGACCTATTGTGTACCTTGCCATGAGTTTTTGCAAAGGTGTGCAATAGTGATATGAGAGTAGATCACTGGACAACAGTCAAAATTATCCTTAGTGTGGACTAAGGAAATATTTCTTGATTATGGAGGTGATAAAAGAGCTTGTCGTAAAGAGTTACGTTGATGCAAGATTTTACACCGATCCAGATGACTCTAAGTCTCAATCTGGATACATATTGAAAGTGGGAGCAATTAGCTAGAGTAGCTCCATGCAGAGCATTGTAGACATAGAATATTTGCAAAATACATACGGCTCTGAATGTGACAGACCCGTTGAGTAAACTTCTCTCACGAGGAAAACATGATCACACCTTAGTACTCTCTGGGTGTTAATCACATAGCGATGTGAACCAGATTATTGGCTAGTAAACCCTTTGGGTGTTGGTCACATGACCATGTGAACTATCACTACAAAAAAATACACTTCCATGATGATACGTGTTTATCACAGTAGGTCGCATTTTTTGTCATGCATGTACATCCATGATGATTTTATGACAGAATCAAGATAGTCATACATGTGTTGTCGTAGAAGTGTTCCATGACATTACCAAAATTATCATCACGGAAGTGTCCACTTCCATGACGATAAATCGCGCATCACATGACTGCTTTCATCAAGGGTGACCGACACGTGGCATCCATCGTAACGGAATGCCGTTAAGCTATTGGGTCCGGTTTTGGATCCGATAACCCGTTAACAACCCCGACCAATGGGGATTTTCCACGTGTAAAATCATCATTGGCTGGAGGAAACACGTGTCGGCTCACCGTTGGGACAGATGTCATCCACTCATTGGACCCAAGGCGCCTATGATACATCGACACGTGGCACAGCCCAACAGAGGCCCAATCCTGTGAAAAGGCCGGCCCGCTTAACTTGGTCAAAAGGTGGCGGGCTGGCCCACGGAAAGCTTGTTAACAGCATGCTCGTATATAGCCCATTTACAGCCCGCTAACCTAGGGCATGTTACGACCTCTCTGAATTAGGCCCAGTAGCGTCATTTGGGCCATCCAATATGATTCCAGCCAGTTTTAACTTCCGGCCCATGTATGGCCCATGACTTCTTTTGGCCCATATGAGGCCCTTTGTAACTCTTGGCCCATGACTTCTTTCGGCCCATATGAGGCCCTTTATAACTCTTGGCCCATTGACAACCCGTGGTGAAACTGGACCGTAATGAACAGTGTATCACTTTATACCCATTAACGGTCCATTATTCCATTGGGCCATTTCCAGCCCAAGTTATCTTTCGGCCTTCTTAGGGCCCATTTATTTTTGGTCTCATTTCCATCATTCGGTTACTTACGGCCCGTTACTGTCATTTTCTGCTTGTGGGCCAAATTCAGCCCGTCGTTACAGTTGGCCCGTTTGTGGCCTGTTAATACGTTGGGCCGTTTTCATGTCAAAAAACCTGTTGGGCTGTTTTCATAGAGTTACCAAATACGGCCTATTAACGGCCTGTTATGGTCCACGAATAGTATGGCCCATGATTGGCGAAACGATGATACACCCCGTAGAAGGCCCATGGATCCTACGGCCTGTATAAGGCCCATGGATCCTACGGCCCGTATATGGCCCAGGGATCATACGGCTCGTAGAAGGTCCTTGGATCCTACGGCCGGTAGAAGGCCGATGGATCCTACGACCCGTATAGAAAGCCAATGGATCCTACAGCCCATAGAAGGCCCATGGATCATACAGCCTGCAGGAGGCCGTGGTTATAACAGTCCGTGTGTTGCCATTATTATTTTGGCCTAGTTACCAAAAATAGGCTTTGTGGCCACTAGAAAAACACAGAAAAAGAACTAAAGTGACTACAAGCAAACAACTAGACAAGACAATAAGGAAATAAATAAGGAAGCAATTAACGCTAGCCTATTACCGCTATTACACATATTACATCCACTGGGCATCAAAGTCCGCCACCAGTACAAATATAGGGAACAAAGCAGCATATTACATACACTGGCCGTCAAAATTGGACACTAGTGCAAATAAACGCTGCAGCAAAACAAGAGCATAACTGAAACAACTTCAGAAGAGCTCAAGAAAAGTTATCCTGGGTATCCACCATGCTAGTAATAAGCTTAGCAAGCTTATTAGCTTTGTCCTGTTTGGCGCTATAATCCTACAATGCTTGCTGTTGCACCAGAAAGTATGCATATGAATGCTCGAGGACTTCCGCAGTCCTTCCGCTTCTTGTCGCAGCACATCTGATCGATGTCTTTCAGCTTGTAGTTGAGACTCAAGAAACCGAAGTGATTCAGATAGTGAGTTTGAATAGCTTGTGCAAGCGGTAGTGGCCAGTAACTCGAACACTAAACCAAGACAGGACTTTGGGCTTGTCTCACTGTCTTCAAGATAGTATTCCTTAGCTGTTTTATCAGCTTTGTTGGAGACCAACAAGGATGTGTCACTATCCTTAACCTTGTCTGTATTACTTCCTTTACCATTGCTTAATAAGGCACTCTTCCCCAATATTCTTTCAGCGTTCTAAAAGAAGAAACAAGCAGACACATAACAGGTTTAGCATGTACTAGTATATGAAACTCATTTCGGTGAACTAGTTCATTAGTAAGGTGGACAGGATTAAACTACCAAGTCTTCTATTGCCAAGTACTAGTACATAATAAAAGCATCAAACAAACATATATCTATGTCCTATGGTCACTGCATTGTCTCACCAAATCAAAGTAGAGACACGAATCAAATCATATCAGTTCAAGACAAAGCAGTAGTGAAAGAATACAAAGCGTGGGAAACTACACGGCACAACAAGATTTCAGATGGGTACCACGGGTCTACATGTATAACAAGACTATTGGCTCTGTTGTGATGCTAGTAATGTGCATGATATGAGAAGTCAACTGTACACACAATTGAAATGGAAATCCATAGAGCTACTGATAAGAGCAAACCTGTTAAAGAAACATGCGTGAACATACCTGCTGTGCCATTGGAGTTTTGAGTGGATCCTTCAATTTAAAAATAAGTTTGTATGAGTAAATACAGTGATATAAGAGCAAAGCAGTATGCTCGATAGCAATCATAGTTAAGAAAGGCGCGCCGAAGCGAGCACTTAAGCGCACCTAGGCTCTAGGCATTGGCAAAACACATTGCGCATAACTATGCTTAATCTGTGCATAACTGCGCATAAGCATGCACTTTGGTCAGAAAAGCGCAAGGCTATGGCAAAACGCGCAATTAATGCCTAGCGCTTTCTTGACCTATGATAGCAATGGAGTCTTAAATTAGAGCAGTTGTTCTTCAGATTTAGGCACTTGTTCTACATGAACAGAGTACAGTAAGACGCAAGAATATAGTACTTAAAAATAGAAAATGAGCTCATAGACCTTACCACATTCTTGGTTCGGGACTAGTACAGAACAAGGCGTTCCCAGTCATCGTTTAGTAAATGTGTCTCAAGAGAACGTAAGGGAATTTGATGACTTTCTTTGCCGGTGAAGTATGTTTTCTTCAGGTAATTTTGATACTTCCACCAAGCATTCTTGAAGATAGCAGAGGTATTAGCACAGGTTACTTCATCCTGAGCTTCCAAATCGGTCCTTCTCTATGGAGAAAATTGGGAAAATTTGATGTATTATAACCATCATGGAGGTAGGATGTATGGAACAAAGCAAAGTAATTGCCATGAATAACATTACTTACACATAACTCCTGGACAAACACCTGCAACTAGCATTTTTCCTTCATCTTCAGTATAATATTTCCAAGATGGAAAGATACGCATGTATGATTTAACAACATCAAATGCGATAGATGCTAAACTACGACTAGCTGGTTGTGCTTCCTCCACAGGAATAGGCGTACTAACTGGTGGAGTTTGGGTTCGCCGTGGTAGTACTGGCCCTTTGGGCACTGGAGTTGCCTTACAAACTGCTCTTGTTTGGGAGCTTTGTGGTGGAGATGGTGCTGTGTCAACAGGAACTGGGTTACTATCTGCTGGGGTTGGGGTTAGATTGGGTGAAGCTGGTTCTCTGTCCATCGTAGTAGGGGTACAATCTGCAAGAGTTTGGGTTATGTGTGGTAGGGCTGGTTCTTGTGTATGTACAACCGGGGTCCTATCTCCACCAAGAGGTAGCACTGTTTTATTTGAAGACTGTGTTTTTAGTCCGCTAGATACTGGCATCACCCGCTCCAATTCAAATGGCCGATAAACAGGCAACATAGTTGAATGTACATACATTGTATGAGAGAAAGATGCAATAGATAGGGTGGAAAAAAGAGGGCATGAAATAGTTGACATGTATATTGGTTATCTAAAACGGATAGCTGACAGAATTTCACATATATGATGTCTATCTAAACTGGATAGCATAGCATAACATAATTCAAAGATACGATGAATAACTAAACATGATCGCATGTCATAATTCACCTACATGTTATCTAAGTAATCAGGATCACATCATGTAATTCACGTATGTGATTTATATGCTAAACAGAGGGCATTCAATATGATGTATGAACTAAGAACATGGTGTTGAATATTGTGTATATGATGTCTAAACTATGCAATGCAAGACACCATATGCATGATATGAGTGGTATAACCGTGCCAAGTTAGAGCATACACCTCGGTGGGGGAATAGGACTGGTCATCTGTCTCTGAATCCATCTCTGAGGAGCTACCGAGACCCAACAAGAGATCTGCTTCGATAGGTAGCATTGTCTGCTCTGAAGGCCTTGTTTTCACCCCAGATCTTTCCATCTCCCACCCAAATGGTTGATTCACAGGAAGAGTAGTTTAATGTACAAACATTGTCGACAAATGGAAATGTAATGAAGAAAAGGATGGGCAAGATGTCATTCAAATATATGATGCCTGGTTAAATGGGATGGCATTGCACATTTCACATATATTATGGCTGGCTAAAGGACATGAGACTGCATAATTCCTATATATGATATAGAAACTAAACAGGTGGCATTACAAAACATGTCTAAGCTAAGCAGATGACATATAAGATGTCAAAAGTAGGCACTACAAGGCAACATATGCATGATATGACTAACATCATCATGCCAAGGTAGAGCAAACACCCTGGGGGTAAATAGGAGTGGTCAGCGGCGTCTGAATCCGCCTCAGAATAGATATCTTCCTCTGGAGTACAATCTGGAGAGGGATGGGGAGGGTTTGCCATTAAACCCACCATGGAGCGATGTCTGCATGACATTGTATTGCCGCGCAAAACTCTTCTCTTTTTCTCTACAAGTTCAGCATGACTGTGTACAATATCTGACATGCATACGAAAAAAAATAAGGTGAGATTATGTAAGGAGAGCATGCAGAAATTTAGAGTGATGGTAACAACCAGTGGATGGATCCAAAAATAATGATAGCAGGCTGATGATAGCTTTAATTTAATAAAAAGACAGACAATGATTGCTTTACTATTTGTTTCCCACCCAAGATGAACAACATAGGCATACCCTAGGTGAACCAGATATTAGACAGACATATTATTCATTGCTGCCTCGATATGTGCCCCACAACTAATTTAGAACTCAAGTTTGAACATTAATTTGGACCTGACTTGGAGTCCAAGAGGTGAATAGGACGATAAAGTAGCAGGTAATTTTAAGCAATGCATAACATAAGCAGAAATAAAAGAGTGCGACCTCTCTTGTGAACCTGTGTACTCCTCAGGTTCATCTGCTGAGTCGATGATGGTGATGCCATTGCAGTGGGTGCCGTCGGCAGGGAAGGAGATCTGAGGAGGCGAAAGACGGTCAGGAGTCGTGATGTCTGGTTTGGTGGATGCTTCTGTCGATGGAGCAGCTCAGGTGAGGTGGACGATGTCGCGGCAGGAGCAGGACAAACCACACAAAGTTCCCTTCAACACCTACCTGTAACTGAAGTAATTATGTAAGGGATCATTTGGCTTGCATGATTCTAAAAATGCAGGGATAGGAAAGACATCGGAATAGGATAGGTATGCACATGGTAAACAGAGCATTTGTAAACACAGGATTTCTGTCAACTTGGGTGTTTGGTTTATAGGAATTGGAAGAGCAGAGGAATGCAAAGAAACATGGCCAAAATAAAGTGAAACCATATGAAAGTGTGTACAATTAGAATGTTATTCTGCCAATAATGCACTTGGTATTGTTTTCATGCATAGGATTTTGAAAAGTAGGTCCAGGTGGATGTTTTGCTTCATTCCTTTCAACAAAATGCATGAATAATTGAATAGTAGAGTGCCATTGGAAAAATCCCTATTGCTATGTGTTTCCGTTGACCCAAAATAGCCCTAATGGATCGACATGAATGTATAGTAATAAGTGATGGAACAAGTGTACAATCTCTTTGTCGTAGCCATGTCGACCTCAGCATCATTGGGTTGGTCGCTGAAGCAGTTGAGGTAGAGGTGACTATCGGAGGTGTGGAGGAAGATCTGAGGAATCTGTAGACGGCGTCCAGGGCACTGCTCTATTGTGATGGATAGTTCTGTCGTTGGAGCTGCTCCGGTGAGCCGTAAGACGTCAAGGCTGACGCAACACAAGACAGACATCGTCAATCTCAAGTGGGATTCTAATAGCATCTCCAATAGATGATGAAAAATGGATGTAAAATTAACATCACCAAAAACCACCTTACTACAACAGATGAGGCAAAAACTGTTGACTCTGAACTTAATTGTCGAAACTGAAATTTACTGTGGAATCTGAATGTTACTATCGAAACTGAACGCAATGGTAGCAGAGAGGCACTTGACATGTAGTTTAGGGCGGGCATGCAGTTCATCTTCAACCTGCACCCCCCCCCCCTGAGCCGCCAACCACCACCGGCCTCACCGCCGGCCCCAGCGCCGCCTCACCGCCCCGAAACAACTCCCCACCATTGGTCCACCGCCGCCCCGGATAGCCCTCTACCCCCCACCCTGAACCCTAAGATAGATAGTGGGGTACCTCTCCGGCGAGCCCCCGTCCCCGCTGCGGGTGGTTCTTCCTTAACTCCGACGAGCCCCCTAACCCCTGAAAATTGACTGACCCAAAAGTCGATTCAGATGCTTGATATGTAGCTAAATCGGAGCAGAGCAGTAGCACGAGTGAGGGGGAGAGCAGCAGCAGCAGCGCGAGCGAGCGAGCAAGATCCGGAGCAGCAACAGCTAGGCGAGCGAGTGATCGAGCGAGAGCCGGAGTAGCAGCAGCAGCGCGAGTGAGCGAGCGAGAGCTGGAGCAGCAGCAGCAGATCCGGATGGTATGGACGCCTCCGCCGAAGGGGCCACGCACTGGGGGAGAGCTGTCGTGGAGATGCCGCCCGCGGCGCCGGCTTCAAGGTAGCCGCTCCATGGAGGTGCGGGATGGAGCACCGTCGGCGCCGGGAGGTCGCGTTAAGGAGAAGGTGCGATGCGATGAGTGTGCAACCTCTTTTGTGGCGCCGAGTGGGCCTCGACTTCGCCCGAGGAGTCAGTGAGGATGTTGCGGTTCCGGTGGAGTAGGTTAAGGGGCGATGTGGGGATGGAGCAGCCGTGATAGACGAGGCGATCGTCGGAGCAGCTCCTTGGAGGTGGAGGACGGGGCGGCTGAACCGGCGGGACGACGAGATGGATGATGGATCCTCATCCGGGGAGGTGGACGAGGGACGTCGAGCTGTTGCGGTGGACGATGTCATCGGGGAAGAGGCTCCGGCTGGGCAGCGATGAGGTGGCGGACGGAGGAAGGTGGGGTTTCGCGGCTGGAGCGGAGAGGTTATGGCGGCCTGGGATTTCGAATCGCGAAAAGGGGGCGATGGGAGAGGTGAACCATGACTTAGGGATGCGCTTGTCCAAAATGTAGGGTGTGTTACAAAAGTACCCCCCCACACACACACACAGACACACTGATTTGAACTAGCAGCCCTTTCGGCTCAGGGTTAGAAGGGGGATTTCACGTGTAGGGATTTGGCAGCTGGAGGGAGTTTTTGCGCGCGTTGTAATTTTGGGATAGCAAGGTGCAGGTTGTGAAGGCGCTAGTTTTGGGAGCAAGATATCTGAATTTTCGGGATATAACAAGGCGTGGATTGAATTTTAGGGACAAGCCTAACGTGTAATATTGTACTTGTACATACCAAATCAATTCGCACTTCCCTCAACCAAAAAGAAAACGAAAAAATAAAACTATTCACACCACACAAAGAGAGAGTCTTGCCTCGGTTTTCTATACAAATGCTATTCAAAGCTACTCCCTCCTTCCATCTAAATAGGGCCTAATGCGTTTTTCGATGCTAAGTTTAACCAAATATTAGAGCAATAATATATGACATGCAGCTTACACAAAGCACACTGTTAAATTCATGTGTGAAAGGAGCTTTTAATGATATAATTTTCACATTGTGCATGTCATGTATTATTAATCTTGTCAATAGTCAAAGGCGGTCTTAAATAATGCATTACTCCCTATCTAGATGGAAGGAGGGAGTATGAATCCATATGTCCAATTAATTTTTTTTGCTTGCTGTATAATGCATGTAACCTACTCATAGCAACATTTTAGTGCATTCCAAATGTCTATACTACCGCTGCAATTCGAACTGAATTTGAATTCGTTTCTCTATTTCAATAAGAATCTACAATCATGATTGTTGCTAACCTCAACCATCACTCGTGTATTACCTTAATAACACACCACATGATTACTATAGAGATAGAAATGAACTATGTGTACTACATGAACTCGAATTCTATTTTTTGAATACACTTGTTATTGATTCCAAATAATAGTACATTTGATGTACTAACTATATATGCATAATCCAAACCATGTTCCATATGTACACTGTGTTTATCACACAAAGTATAGTGCCTCGCCCCCTACATTATGACAAGTATTTAGACCTGAGCTACAAAAGCCACACATTAGCCCAAATTATAATCAATGTTCTACATTATGATATCTTCTTCAAGTATCTGTATCCACTTTTTTATAATGAATTATGATCTTTGTTCATCTTTTACACCTTCACGATCCTCTTCTATTTGTAGATAGCTAGCGCTAACTTTCTATCGTACATGCACACACCCGCCACCCTCTCACCCACCCTTAGTGTCCCCTCCATCACGCACATTCGTTATTTCTCTTTAAGTCGTCCACCCGCGGTGTGTGTAGGCCCCCGGCTCCTTCTTTCTGGCACACACCGGTCGATATACCTCTGTAGCCAAGTGTGCCTACAACAAACACATATATACTTCCCCTCTTCTCTTCTCACCGTTCATGCCCCCTATGTCCAATGCGGTTCCACGCAGGTGCACACTCCCACCCCTCTTTTCATTGATTCATACTCGCACACTCCTCCCCCCCTCGACATGGTAGGCCTGTCGCACCACCTCCTAGCCGCACACCTCTCCCCCTGTCTGTCTCTCCGGACCATATTTGCTTCTAACACATGCAGGCATGTATACGTACTGATCTCCCTACATATAGCCAGGTCGACTATAATTTGTTTTCCCCACGCACCGATACACTTACCTTGCTAGTTATGTCTCTCCCTTTCTCGGACACACGACGGTTGATCTTCCTATGTAGTTACGTATGCTTACCACAACCATATCGTCTCCCCTCATCATCCTTGCATACCTCCTGACCCGTCTCTCACACGCACGTGCATAGACAGACAGACATCCCCCACCCTCTCTTATTGATATTGCACTCGTACCCACCGTTTGTCTAGCAGGCCTCTCCCACCATTTGTGAGACACAACTCCACCACCAAGCCTCTAACGCTCTACCTTTGTCTTTCTCCCAACCTTATTCCTCTGCTACACATATCCATGGATGCCGATCGATCTCCCTCAATACATACCTAGGTCTCTCTCCTTCCCCACACATATACTAGTCGATCGGTCTCTACACCCTCCCCCCCTCCCACACACGCACCGATAGTCGATCATTGTAGGTAGGTATCCATGCCACAGAGAAAAACTACACCTCTGCCCTCTCAAATTTTAGTAGGCCAGCCGCCCTGTAATCTTTGACGTGGGCAAAAACAAATTTGATGGCACTCTTTTTTGATCGCGCAGCCACACACTTCATCCATGTTTTCAATTCTATCGATATCTCGCGTCCATGACTCTGTTTCACACACATTGCATATGTTATGTTTTTCTGCTTGAGATATCATCAACACATTGCCTCTGTTTCGCACAAACCATCTCTCTCACACCCACCCACATACGTACGTGCACCTAAAGAAGAGGTGCACGCAGGACGCATGTACTCACGTCTCGTTCCCGGCCAGACCCGCGAGAGTACACGTGGAGTTCGTTTCTGTACGGAAAGTCAGCCCACGTGATAATTTGACGCGTGTAGCGGTTGTTTACTTGAAGGAGGGTCGTGTTCCATGCCTAGATGGAACAAAGTTCGACTCGACGCATTAGTATTAAATAGAGTTATATATTCCTCAATGGCACGTACAGAATATAAAATGATTTCCGTGGGAAAAATGTAAAAATGGGTTTGTCTCTCGTCACTCCATCTCACACAAGGCGGCAGTGGCCCCTCTCTCTCAGCGTTGGTTAGTGATCCGGCCGCATCCCGTCCGCCGGCGGAAAGGGAGGATGTGCATCGTCTCTCCATTCGACGGCGTTGAGGCAGCACGTCCCGATCTGCGGTACCCGCCGTTCTCTCTGACCAAGCTCTGGCATGGTAGGGCCTTCGCCACTTGCTCGCTACAGTATGGGAAGATCCCAGCCGCCGGTGCCCTCCTAGTAACATCCCGACGACCCTCAGGTACAACATCCTCCGGCCTTGCTCCACTGCCCATCTTCCCATGTTGTTGCATGTGGATCTTCTTTAGTTGTTTGCTTAAATCGTATCTCGGCCGGCGTACTTTCCATCTTGCAATCTCGTCCTCAAACCATTTTTGATAAACCACCATGTGCTATCTTTCCATTATTACATGGAATATGCTTCTGTTTTGTTGGCGTATTTTTCTTCAACTCGTGTTATTGGGCAGTAATTGTTTCCTTTCTACCTCCTTTTGCAAATAGGGCTATCCATTTTCACCTCATTGCTATTGCGACCTTTTCGTGAACTTCACAAATCACTTTTTTCTTAAGAGTGTTTTGTGCAGTTCCGGCAAAATGTCACACGGGCAATTTTTTTACATTTCTGTGGGACTGCAGAAAGGGAGATTGGTTTTGCTATCCTCCTCATCCAACTCCGTGCCTAATCTTCTCCAACAAGAAGTTAGTCCTAAAGAGAGATCATAGAGGTGATCGGCTTCTATTTATGTGTGTTATGTTTCATCATCTAGTTCCACTATTATTGTAATCATACTGACTGGATATCTTTGCAAACAGGGATGGTCCGCTCAATTTTAGTGGAGCTGCACTAAATGATTGGATTGTGGCATCCTCCATACACCTCTTTTTTGGCTACAGAGCTGGGTGAAACTAGCTGCCAAGCACTGAACACTGTGCCAAGGAAATGGAGCCATGCCTAAGAACAGCATCGATCAATTATATTTTTTTCTTTATTTGTACACCTTCTCACAACTTTGTCTTCAGTTGTGATGTGAATATTGGCGCTGATCTGCGAACCATTGAGATGCATTAGCCATGGTAGCCATGGTAGTTTCATTTGTATTTGATGGAATGTTGTAACGAGATAATCTTGAGGCAAGACACATGAATCCTAAGTTGAAACCTTTTTTTCCCACAGTCATAGTTGGTCATAGTTGGAAAATCCAAAGAAAACCAAGCATTGGATCAACTCTTTTAGCACTCAGATTGTTGTTGCCTGCTCCACCTAGCCCACCTATATATCCGCTCACGTGTGATGACCACAGGAGCTATCCATTCAGATTGTATGTTAAAAAAATAAAGGTTGATAACTAATGCGACAAACTTTCAAAAAAAAAACTAATGTGGCACCTCGGGCCAACGCGGCTAGATCACATTTTGCACGAGAAATTACACACCATGTTTCATTGACATGTGGTCCCGTTCCAAGATGTCAGTGAGACGATGGCGAGTCCTTTGCTACTAGTATTTCTGAACGGACGAGTAGGCCGGGGCGCCTCTTCGTGTATCGTGGCAAACTGACAATCGTCCACCAACTCTTCGCCTTTCCCTCTCGATTGGAGTTGCTGTCGCACGCTCTTCCTCCCTCCTCCATTTGCCTTCACCCTTCCTTCTGCCATTGTTCGATCGTCTTCTCCATGGAGGGAACTGGCCGGAAATGACCCCGTTATTCTTGCCCCGATCTGAAAGATGACGTGTGGAGGAACTCATTGATCGGAGCAACGTCATCACCTCGGCTAGCATGGCAGGTTCGTTCAAGACCATTCTCGACTCAAGTAATAACATCATTACAAGGAACCCAAGCGTGCAGGAGCGGTTTGATCACCCCTATCTTCATCGCCGTGACCCTGATGACTGGCGTAGGGACGACGGAGGCCTCACCTTGTTCAAGTTGATGCCGCTTGATAATGATACGTATGATGTTAAGATGCCATCGCTTGAGGGCAAGGATTGGGCAGGCGCAAATGGAGATCGAGTTGTTTATATTGGGTAAAACTGCGGGTGGGAACTTGTGAATGTGTACACTCATCACCGGGTTCCACTTCGAAAAATCTTAGCAAACTGACGAGTGGTTGAGCACACCGGTATTCTACGCACGTTCAAATACGATCGTGGTGACTGTCTTCTATGGAAGATAGCAATTTGTTGAGTTCCCAACCGCTCTTGGAAATACAAGAACCATGAAGTTGTTGCTATCTTCGACAAGCTTGTTGCTGTCCTTTGTGGTTCGACTCGATGGATATTGCTCAAAAATCAGTTTCTATACACAGATGTGTACTGTGATGCAATTCAATATGAGGGTCTTGTGTTTGCTTCCACCACTCATGGCACTGTTTTTGCATGGGATCCTCGTAGTTTCGGTACATTTGTCTTCCACTGTAATTATAATTGTTTCATCCACATGCATGCGGGTTAGCAAGTTTCCCTTTACTAATTAACCTTCTTCTTTTGTTTCCAAGGTCCTGTGAACATTCCACCACCTATACTTGAAAACATTTATAACCAAGGGGGAGATGACAATGGTGATGATCACGAGCATGAGGACGAGCGGAACTTATATACTCAGTGGCGCCTGGCAACTAATTCCGATGGATCACCTCTTCTTGTCTGTATACAACGCACTGAGTTTGTTACTACTGAGGGAGCACGTGTTGTCTCCCATGGTCGCACTCTCCAGACCTATTCCAACACTTGTTGCATGATATTCGGGATGGATACTAGTATGCTAGTGCCAACACCTTCTCCCTAGTACAGTATTGATAGTCTTGGAGAAAACTCGCTCTTCCTTGGACAAAACTATCCGATGATGGTGAAAGGCGATCCAACTACTGTTGACACAACGTTACTACCCTTTATGAGAAGCAACTGTATCTATACCTCAGACATTTGGCTGGTTCCCTACCCTGGTACTGATATAGTTGGCCACTTCAGCCTGGATGATCAGTCCTGCGTTGGTCTCGAGGTTGACAATAGATGGCCCGTCCCAGAGAATCACTTGTGGTTCAAAGCAAGTGTTTCCAACACCGAGGATTGGTTGAGTTGAAGTTCATTTCATTGCTTGTTATTTGTTGTGTGATGAAAACTTTAGTATTTATAATGTATCATCATTGTCGTTGTGGGTTGATGACTTCTTCTATGTAATAAAATGATATGCCTGTGATAAACTTACTAAATTTATGAATGGCTTTCGAGTCACTTCTCTGAGTGAGTGTTGCGACGAGGCAAAAAAATATTTTCTGAATACATAATTATACATGCATTGCAACAGGTTATCGGATGACGCCAATCAACAATAGTAGTACACTATTTGTACTAGCTTCACATGCTTCGCGGGTCGGGCGGGTGTTTTTACTATAGCTGCGAATCCCATCATCCTAGGTCCTCGGATGAGTCCAGTAGAAATTGCATTCTGATGTTTGGGTTCAAACTTTCAGAACTGCTGCACTATCTCTACGTCTACGTATATGTAATACAACAAGTTTTAAACTTGAGACCAACCACCCACCCTCACAAAGAACACTTTTTAACCTAGCACAGACTCCAGGAAATTTGGCCACAGTGTGAGGTGGGCCATATGTTAATGTGTTCGCTGTACGTAACCAGCACCTCGAATCCTTGATACTACTAGTACTATATAAGTAGCAGGAGTAGTAGGGTGGCATGGGCCAGAACAAGCATTCACGTCCAGGAGTATGTCACACGCCACCAGCACGACTTCCATCTGACACCATATTTCTTGGAGTCGGTGCTAGAGCAATCTCCTCAACCTCGTCGTTTCTCTAACTTAGCCATCGCGCGGTGCGCGAGGTGGGGGTTTGCTGATAGTCGGTTTCCTCAACTGCGGTTCCACTTGTAAGGCCAACTCCAACGCATGACTCCAAACGGACCTACGTTTTGCCCGGATTATGTCTGTTTGGGTAGGGAAATGGGGTCGTGTCCGGGCCATTTCTCGGATGCGGTGGCCGTGCACCGAATGCGCGGACGCATCCCGGCCGTGTACATTTTTCTTTGCAAACACATATCTTTTTTTCATCATTGATTTTTTGGTACATGGAAATACATCACCAAAATTTTGACTACAAAAGCAAGACCAAAGAAAACAAGAACCACAAGAATACATTTTAGAAGATATCCAACTTCCATAACTGCTCCTATAAGTTGGATTAGTGCCTTCTTGATGCATTCATTGTTGATCTGTGGAGGCTCGATCTTGCGTGCTTCTTTCTTCTTCGAGTGTAAAGAAGTAGACGTTGCTTCCTCGCATCCAGTCTCATGTCTAGCCTCTATTCTATCAATAAGTGCACTAGTCTCATCTCTAGCCTATATGCTAGCTAAAAGTGCTAGAACATCTACTACATTGCACTCTATCAATATATCGATGTACTCTTCTTCCCAATACCAAAACTTCCATCCATTCTACACAATAAAATTTTAAGTTAGCACAACTAGCCTAATCCGAGAGCACAATCGAAGATTTGGTCGGGTTCTTCCTCCTTTTGCTAACACGTGGGACATCCAGCATCCAGGTCGTGTCATGCAAGAAAATAGAGTGGTAGTTGAAGCCACGTGATTTGCATCTTGGGTTAAACTATAAATAGAATCTTACTACTCTTGAGTAACTCCAATAGCGGCCACCGAAGATCTTTATTGGATTATTTTTTCATCACCAGCATGTCAAGGTGAAAGATGTGCAGGTTCAGTGGGTCCTCTTGCGTTTTCTGACATGTGGGACCACATATGAGGAAACAGACGATGGGCTCCGCGCGTATGCTAGCTGGCTAAGAAGAGAGATAGAGGAGGGCTGAGCACGGACTCCAGGAAATTTGTTCTACGTAACCAGCACCTCGATATTCGCATGTGTTTGTTTCTAGAATAAAAAAAGGAGGTACCCTTACTTATGTTACTCCCACTACGCCTAGCCTAAGGTTAGTAGGTGACCTTGCACTTGCCTCTTCGCCTCTTCTGCAAGTCGATGGTTCTACAGTAGTACTTCTGGCAATCTGACACCAAATGAACTATTGCACATCCACCGCTTGTAAGCAAAAGTTTCTCCTTGTGCTACGAGCCACCACGCACGCGTTGGCGAGGGAGAAGGCATAATAAAGCTTCTCATCATTCTGCAAGTTGACGGGACACATCAAAGTTATTTAGTATGTACTCTCTCCAAAAAGGGCTGACCATGTCATGGCTACCATCCCGTGCACCGTCGTTGAGTACATGCACTATTCATGTGCCATCGAGGAGAAAAAAATATTGCATAGTAGGTGCCATCGAAGTGCACGACTCACTTACGCACTTCTTATCGGATTATCTCCATTTTCTTGCATGCCACGTGCACCTTGATGCTTGATGTCTCGCATGTTGGGAAAAGGATGAACAAAGCTCACGTAAAAGAAAAGAGTTGAAGAACATAGATTCCCGACGACCGAGAAGGAGCAAGCAACCTCGCGGTGGAGCATATACAAGGAACCTTGCACGTTTTCCCCTGTTTTTTGCCGCCTGCCCACCTATAAACAATTAAAAGAACATGAACTCTTCGCTAACCACTAGAATCGATACATCAGGATGCTAAGTTGAAGATGTTTTATAGTTTATATTGATAACCACGCAACAAGCCACGCATGTACAGGACGCATGCAGCCACGCATGTACACATGCCAACGCACTAACTCCATCCGATCCAACTCATGCACATAAGCGCAGGACATGGAGCATACAACGCACGTACACAACACGTGCATGCACACACACTCGGCCGCAGAATGCACATGAATAACACAGGCATGCACACACACTCGGGTGCATGGAGGCATGCGCCATCTGCGGTGACGTCCAGTTTGTCGTGCTACGGCAAAGCTCGCACACAACGGCGCCTACGCATCTCTTGCAGCATCTCTTTGCCATCATTGCTCAACGACTAGTCGGACACAAAGGCGACCGCAGCCTCGGCCTTAGAGCTTGCATTGATGGAAAAACACGCACGTTGAACGCACACGAGCACGTACGGAGTGCCCACGACGTGGTGCGTCCACAGTCGCCTCTACTCCTTCTGCGCATGTTGTCTATCAAGGCGGTTGCATGCCTAATGATGATGTGGGTGAGATCTTCTAGTACTCAGATGATGACGAGGAAAATTATGAGACACAAGGTAACGTACACCGTCAAGGTCCACGGTCAAAGGGGTGCTAAGTGCTAAGTGCTTAGATGTGCTTAGATGAGTTGCTAACTGCATTAAATGGCTTAGTAACCCAAGTCTTCAATGCATAGGTGCTTAGTTTATTGTTGCTAAGCTTGCTTCATTTAATTAGCTATAGACTCAAAACTATCTTTCCACCATTTCTTCCTGCAGTCACCAAACTAGTCTCTCTCTTCTTAATTAACTTGCCACATCATATTATATGCCTACATGGCAGGCTTAGCAGCTCTACATGGTGGAGCACTGGGAGAGGCCAAGGCTGGTCATAGTGGGGAGTAACTTATACTGTAACATATTACTATGTTACTCTAAACATCTCTATAAACCGGAAAGGATGGAGTAGTAACATAGACTAGTGTCATATGCAGACTATGGGAGACATGATATTTCCCTGTCCGGACCGATCCCAAGTTGGCTTCTCACCTTCTTGGCCCAACAAAAAACCCCTCCCCCCTCCCACACGTGCTTCCCGCCCGGCGCCAGCTGAGCCCGCCGCTCCACATTGATGGCAAGTCAGGGCGACGCGACCTCTCACTGCTTCCGCCGTTGAAGTGGTGCGCCGACCGAGGGCACCGCCTGCTGCACGCTCGACATTTCAGACTACATAGTGGAGAGTAACTTTAGAGCAAGCACTAAAATTAGATGACATAAGCAGGCTGTAAGGATTTAAATATAGTATTTGTGCTTAGTTAAAGGAGAGAGAAGAGGAGAGAGAAGAGAAGTGGATTGTAAACTTGTAGCCGGTTGTAGCAGGAGCCCCAACATACTTTGTGAGACAAAAGGTGGGTCCATTATTAATGATATAGTATTTATACTAAAGGGACTAATGGACGCCTTAATTACTACGTTTTTTTAGACAAACCTTCGTGGGGCTATTATTGACATGGACGTGGGGTTTGGGGGCCAAAGGCCTACTATTATACTTGGTCTTACTCGCACGACCGACCTGACATGCTCTACCCTAGCCGTCGCTGTATCATATGGTTTCGAACCGTTCCAAATCTTAGCGCCGCCATGCAATTCTTCTCCAGCCCTCCTTCCAGTGTGCACCGCGAAAAGGGACAGCAGTCCTCCAAACCCCTCCTTTTGTGATCCTGTACGGGAGAGGGGCGATCAGGTTTTTGGGGAGCACACTCCTGTGACTGCTGCCAGCGATGACTTCTTCAATGACAGCCTTCTTCCCTGACCTCAGTAACCTCTTCATCAACGACATGAGTGACAACATCAACCACTGCGGTTATTCTCCCGCTGTATAGTATGTGATTCTGTCCTCCTGGTTTAGTCCGCATCATTACTTCGATGTTTGCAATTGTCACCATGATCTATTTACTGCTGATTCAGATTAAATATCATAGTAAATTGCTCATATATTCTAGAATCCAATCCAAAAACCTGATTATGGGCAATTTACTCCGAGTGGTTTTGTTGCACTTTTGAAGCCACCTACTTTTAAGGGGGTGCAATATAAAAGGTGGCGCATAAGAGTAGTATATTGGTTTCAGATCATGTACTGCTATGACGCTAAGGGTAAGCATCAGGGCGATCTTAATCCTACACAGCAGAAAGCTTTTGAGAACATGGACACCCTCTTCAAAGCCGCCCTACTAAGTGTTCTTGACGATAACATTGTGGATTCATATATGTCGTTTGATAGTGGCAAGGACATGTGGGCTGCGCTCGAGGCCACGTTTAGGCCCTCGGGCGCTGGCAACGAGTTGTACGTCATGGAGCAATTCTGTGACTACAAGATGACTGATGAGCGCTTTGTTGTTCTGCAGACTCATGAGATACAATCACTCTCTAAGGAACTTGAGTACTTTAAGTGTGTGTTGCAGAAAAAATTTGTTGTTGGGACCATCATTGCCAAGCTTCCACCTTCATGGAACGATTTTGCTACTTCTCTAAAAAACAAGAGACATGATTTTTCTGTTCTGGATCTCATTAGCACTCTTGATTTTGAGGAGAAGGCGAGAGAAAAAGACACACGTGCTCGGGTCGCTGAGGGAGCTTCTAGTGCCCACATGGTACACGAGAAGAACTTCCAGCCCAACTAGCCCCAAAGCAACAAGAACAAATCTCAGGGGAAAGGCAAGTTTGATGCAAAGAACAAGCCGTCACATTCTACCAACTTCAAGAAGAATTCTCATAACGGGAAGGGATACAAACCTCAATTTTGGTAGCACCACACAAAATTTATATGGCTGCATCTACCTACTATCAGCTAACCTCATGGTGCTCCGGGTATTCCTACATTCGTAACTAGGTACAATGACCACTGCAATATGAAATTCGCGTATACGTATGTTGACTTGTTGAATGCAGTGCAGAACGATCCTGTCATGTGTGGAGGAGCAAACAAGCAGTGCAGCCGAAGGTGGAAATCAACCAAGGACTTATGAAATTATATATAATCTTCCTCAGGTAGGTCAGTATCCCCTTCGTCCAGATGATCGTGTTTTGTCATGCCGAGCTATTGATATGTGCTACTGTTTTGCAACACCGTTTAAGTATATCTATTGTTTTCCTATCTTTTCAGATTCAGGACAATGAATATGATTTCAGGGGAACTGCACAATATGGACTCATGTTGAGTCATCTCTATTGCCTCATGTGTTTGCTGCAAATGTGTCAGCATCAATTGCAAGATGAGGTAGCTAGCTAGTTGTGGAGTTGCCAACATGCTCAAAGTGCTCGCAACATTGAGAAGAAACAAGCATGCCCAGGAAATTAATGCGTGCGCAGGGAGGCCCTTTGCTTAGAGAAGCATCGACCGATTTTCTTTATTTCCACACCTTCTCACAGCTTTGTATTAGTTATAGTACGGTGAACCATTGAGATGCATAAACATGCTGAAATTTTGTTCTTCTGAATGTTAGTATGCATACCGTATCTTCTGAAGCTTAGTTTAATGTGAGTGTCTGCATCCAGTACCGCATCCTCTAATTTGGTGGATGCACACAGAGAAAATAAATCTCCTTAATTTACTCCATAACCACCCTATTAAATAGGCCTAGTAACAAACCAGGCGCATGCAGTGGCCGGCGGGCACATGCATCTTGCATGCATGGCCAGTCAGCCAAGTCCATGCGCCAGCTCCAATGTAGCAATGCAAAATAAGAGAGCGGTTCTTGGTAAAAAGCGAGTAGTTAGTGCAGCGAGCCTTATAAACACGAACGGCTCACTCTCCCGCTTCCATCTCCCCCCCCCCAATTCCCCCCGCTCCCCAATCTTCCTCACTCGTCCAGAAAACCCCCACTCACCTTCTTCCTCACTCGTACAGAAAATGCCACCTCCTCTTCTTCCACTCCTATGGAAATCACCAACCCTCCTTCTTCCCCACTCGCACTGCCACTAGGCTCGTCTCTGGCTACTCTGCTCAAACCCGTGAGCTCGGCGCGATGCCCACAAGGAAAATGGAGTCGGCTGGCTCCAGCGCCAAGAAGATGAGACTGCCGCCAGCAGCGACGCCGGTTGTAGATCCCGCACCCGGTAGCGCGGGGAGAAGCGGCGAGCCACCCCACCCGGATCTGAGGAACCGGTAGAATCTCCGGTGGACTGCATCAGCGATCTCCCGAATGTCATCCTTGAGGAGATCATCTCGCTTCTCGCCACCATGGATTTCTACTTTACACAAGTCCTCTCAACCCGGTGGCACCCTCTATGGCGCATCGCGCCCCTCAATCTCGACTGTCGTCATATATCTGTCCTTCCTAAATTTGATATCCTTAGAGCCATCGTCTCTTCTCACCAGCAGGGCCCCGTTCAATGCCTTTGCATCCTGACACGCTACCTGCTGTCCATAGCCGGCATAGTGGACGCTTGGCTGACATCCCCTGAATTTGGAAAACTCCAGCATTTTGAGTTGTACCATTACCACAAAAGTTTCATACCATGAACACACCAAGAATTTGTGCCCATACCACTGTTGTCCATCTCCTCTCTCCACACTGCCACCTTCGCCCGGTGCCATCTACCAGACAATCTGGTACAAATGCTTCAACTCCCACTGCTAAAAGAACTTACGCTTGTGGTGGTCTATCTGTCGGTGGCCTCACTACACAGCATCATCCACTCTAGTTGCCTTGCCCTAGAGTGCTTGCTGATTGTTTTGGGAAATGAAATCCGTATCAGTTGTCTCCAAATAAAGTCGCCTCACCTTAAAAGCATTGGAGTTTTCTTTGAAGGACAACAGCTCATCATCGAAGATGCCCCTTCACTTCAAAGGTTGCTCCTTGATAATTGTTATACACTTCACAAATTCTTGTCGTCTCTGCACCCAAACTGGAAACCGTGGGTGTAATTCGTGACCCGTTTAATGATCACAAGGAGTTGGTGTTTGGCTCCTCACTTTTTAGGTACTGTATATTATCATCTACACATTTGTAATCATATGCTTCATTTTTCATTTGTGCCCATAAGTTTTATATCATCTTGGAGTACACTCTGGGTACTAATATTATGTAATATGCTCAATGAATAGTTCATCCATTGATAGCTTATCAATGTTGCTGGATTCTGTCAAGATCTTATATATCAGAATATTTAGTTTTGATCTGGACATAATTATTGGCTTCCTACAATGCTTTCGATCTCTGGAGAATATAGAGAGAGAGAGGTGATGATTTCATGCACATTGAAAGCCCGTATATATTGTACTAGAATTAACTGTTCAGCTATCGTTCTTTCAAGATACTCTTTTTTCAGACCTTAACTGTTTTCAGTCTTCATGTCTACTTAGGCAGAACCACATGGAGAAAAACAAATAACCAATCGATAGCGTAATAAGCACCAGGATTTCTCAGTCCTCATGACATTCGTTTGAGGACAATAACAATGGAATGATATGCATCCAACCAGGCAAACAGAAGCTTTGTCACATTCTTCCTGTTGAATGCGAGGTTATTATTGTCCATGAGGCTTAATTTTTACCGCAAGAGATTTCTCACGGACAGACATGTTGAACAGCAAAAAAAGAAGTTTCAGGTGGACAAATGGGCTTCGAAACGTGCTCGGCTTCTATTTACAACAAGTTATAGTCATCCTAAAATAATTTTTTTTGCACAGGATGTTGATTTTATGGATCAGACCAATCCATTTGTTTGTGACTGCAAAAAAAAGTGGTTGGGTTAGATGTTACTGTCATGTTAAATCTGGGTTTTGTCTAAAAAATTGATGAACAATTAATCATTGGGCTTTTTGTACCATTTGTATGCTTGAGTTGCATGTTGTTGCCCTCGTACTTCCCTCCACCTGCCACTACACTTCCGCATCTTCCACGGCTGCTGTTCATTCCCGTCCGTGGCCTCGCCGTCGTTCTCCGCCTTGGTTTGCTCGCTGTGCCCGCCGCCGTATGGCGTTGTCAACATGGTCAACAACCAAGATGAATCAGGAGATGACTGTACGTGGAGAGGCTGACAGTAGGGACCCACCAGGGTCATTGCATTTCGCAAGTTGGTGTCTCGTTATTACAAGACAAAAAAACACTTCCTCCTAATTGTTTAACAACTAGGTCCCACACCATTGTCAATGTAGTCAATAAACGAGAAAATTACACAACAAGCGGATAACACCAGGGACCGAGCAGCTTGCCCAGTTGTTTTTTAGTTTCAGAGACAGAGCTCAACTGCGCGTTGTGCTGGGGCTGTGGCCCGTCTAGCCCACGCTTACGCTTTTATTAAGCACATGATGAGCCTAGTTGATATTTTTTTTTCTTACTAAAAATGGCTAGACCAGTTCTCTTTTTTTGGAGAATACCAAAACCGAGGACTACTTACTTTTCTCAGCCCTGCTGGGCTGCAAATCTTTCAAGACGAGGAGGGTGTAAGTAGTAAGAAATGGGCTTCCCCAAAAAATGGGCTATAAGTTGTAAGAAATGGGCTGTAAATTTTTAACTCAAAGCCAACTGGCAATTGCATTAAAATATCATTTTTTTCAGGATTTCTCTACTCTCTACTCTTATATAAACCAAAGCCAACTGGCAATTACATTAAAATATCATCTTTTCTCCCACAAGATAAACTAGTCATACAAATGCATCTTCATGTTCCGTGCAATGAACGGGCATCTTGCTAGTTAAGATTCTAAATTTCATTCATTATTTTTGCAGACAATTGTTTTTTGAATTTTATTTTGATATAATTTTTTGAAAATTATTTTTAACGTGACTCAAAATTTCGTGATTAAAAGTGTTCGGACCCCACCAAAATATGCAAAATTTCGTTGAATTTTTTAGCAGTGCCGAGAATATATGGTCTGTAATGCTAATAAAAAGAATATGGGCTTCAAATATCCTTAAGAATTAGCAAATGGGCTATAAATTATTGAGAATATTGGCTACTGGGCTGTATGCTGTTTTCGACAGATTTGGAGGATGACTTGTGGGCCTACTAGGTTGACGATGACGTTGTCCTAAAAAAATTGACGCGTACGCAAGGCTTTGTAAACTTAGTCAACACACAGTAGTGACTGTTGGATGTCCATCCAACGGTCGTCGTGCTTCTTCAACTCTGATCTTCCTGCTCTAGCCATCCAAACCAGCGCCGGTGGGACTGCCTGCTCCCTCCTCCCGCGGCTGGATGTGTGCCGCCAGGCCATTCCTCTAACCACCCACACATCATGCTATTTTCCGACGACGTTAGCCTCACCCCGCAGTCGACCAGTCAGCGCTCATACTCCCCTCAGCATGGGCATCCGCTGTGGTGGCTTCACCGGCTCCGGGTGGTTCTCTTCCTCAGCCTTGCCCTCGTCCATCGCGTTTGTGCTCTCGGTGCGGCGAGGTCAACATGGTCAACAAACAATAGCCATCGGAAGAGGCTGACAATAGGGGCCCACACAGGGAAATGCCTCCTTATTACACGCAAAATAATGATTCCTCCACCTGATAGCTGGGACCCACCGGAAGGGCCTCTGTATTTCATGGAAAAATGTTCCCCCCGCTGTCAGCTCAGACCCATCGGAAGTGCCTCCTTATTACGCACAAAAAAATGAATACTCCCCCTGCTAGCTAGAACTCACCTTGGTGGGACGCTGACTTGTGGTCCTACTAAGTTGACGGGGATGGAGGGCTTTGTCAACTTAGTCAATATGAACGATTCTAGCTCCAGTGATCGTACAATGTCCATCCAACGGCTGTAGTGCTTCTTCAACCTCTGGTCTTCGTGCTCCAGCCGCCCAACGCAGCGCCGGTCGTGCTGCATGCTCCTGCCTCCCGTGGTCGGCTGTGCTGCCGCGGAGGCCTCACCGCCCCCTACTATTCCCACCGCTGGCCAGGCCAGCGACGGCAGCCTCACACCGTAGCCGAACTAGTGAACCTCCATACTCCTCTCCGCGCGGGCTTCCACTGTCACATCTTCCCCGGCTCCGCGTCGTCCCCTTCCTAGGCCTCGCCATCGTCCACCGCCCTGGTGCTCTCGGCATGGCGTGGTCAATGTGCCCAAGGAACGACTTCCATTGAAAGAGTATTGTACATGGAGAGGCTGACAGCTGGACCCACCAGACGGGCCACCGTATTTTGCGAAAAAAACCTTTCCCCCCTGACTGCTGGGACCGACCAGCTACATCTTCGCACGCAAGGAAGTGCGTCCGGGCAAAAAAATGATTCGCCCCCCTGACTGCTGGGACCTACCAGCTACATCTTCGCACGCAAGGAAGTTCCTGATAGTCGAGACCCACCTGGTCAAAGCGTACGTAGCATTTTCATTCTGGTCGCGAATGTGTACGTACATATTGGTCGATGGAGAGGCACGCACGTAGCATGTACACGTACGTACAGTGGCCAGTGTGCAAGAAAGAAAATACGGCCACGTACGTACATACAGGCGGGTTCTTGAACGCCTACTCGCGCATACGTATGGCCAGGGCTCATGTACATGGTTGGGTAGGAATGGAGAAACAACGTCGTCGTCGTGTTCATGGGGAGCCAACCGGCTGGGTCGGAATGGAATGCATCATTGTGTTCATTGGGAGGGCTTGGACGGAACAATCAATGGAAACGAGGCCTGGCATACCGCAGAACGGAGCAAACAGCCTTGTGTTCGACCGACCACGTTCAAAACGGGATCTTGTTCTTCGGGAGGGGTCTGGCGTACCACAAAACAGAGGAAACGGACTTGTGTTGGACCTCCTACGGTCGAAACGGGGTCCTGTTGATCGGGAGGGGTGTGGCATACCGCAAAACGGAGGAAACAGACTTGTGTTGGAGCGCTAAGGTTGAAACGGGGGTCCTGTTCATCAGGAGGGGTGTGACAAACCACAAGACGGGACTCCATGTGATACTGTTCATCTCCACCGTCGACCTCCTCCAGCCTCCATGGGGTACTGTTCATCCACCGTCGACATCCTCCAGCCTCCACTTGTGACTGTTCATCTACGGGCTCCTGTTCATCCAGCCTCCACCGCATGCTACTCCACCGGCTACTGTTCAACCAGCCCTCTCCACGAGCTCCTGTTCAACCACCCCTTCATGGGCTACTGTTCATCCACCCCTCAACCGTCTTCTGTTCTTCCATCCCTCCACGAGGTCGTCCTGTTCATCCAGCCCTCCACGGGGTCCTGTTCATCCATCCCCAACCGGCTCGATCATTCGGGGGCCTGCTGATGATGTTATGTACCTAGGGTAGGGGCATGGACCTATCTAGGATACCATACCAAAGGACATCCTTAGACGAAGCTACCTTCCAGTCGACAAAGAGGGACTCCACTCGACCAAGAGAGACTCCACTCGACCGGCTAGAAGACACTCGACCATGAAGACTCACTCGACCATCAGGAGTTCAGGATCTACTCTGTATCCAAATGGTCTGTAATTAAGTAGTCTTAATGGTCATGATGACACTTTATGTAGGGCGTTACCAGTAACGCCCGGCCTTAATGTACTTTAACCCTCTACTACGTGGGTTGGCTGGGGTCCTGGCGTCCTCTATATAAGCCAACCCCCTCCACTGGTAGAAGGGTTCGCACCCCTGTAACTCATATACACATAAACCAATCGACCGCCTCCGGGCTCCGAGACGTAGGGCTTTTACTTCCTCAGAGAAGGGCCTGAACTCGTAAAACACTCGTGTGTACAAGTACTCCATAGCTAGGATCTTGCCTCTCCATACCTACCCCCATTCTACTGTCATACTTAGAACCACGACAGTTGGCGCCCACCGTGGGGCAGGTGTCTTAGCGACTTTTTGGAGAAGTTGCAATTTGTCCGATCGCCTTCATCATGGTTTCCGGCGGAGTTCTGGTCGAGGGCCGCAAGATCCGTCTCGGTGCACTCGCTTTCATCACCGATGACTCCGCTTGGCTCCAGGAGGCACCACTCGACATCGATGCGCTCCCCGTCCGCGGGGCGACGCACTTTCGGGTGTGTGTCCGCGGCGTCCTGCTGCAGCAGCCATCGACCCCATACCGGTCGACTCCTGTGCCGTCCTAACTCCCTGTCTCCCGCTAGCGCAAGCGCTCCGGTCGGTCGAGGCTCCAGCGATGGGTGAGACACGCAGTGGCTCGCCATTCGGCCACCACCCAAGTCGCGGCAATTGAGCACGACGAATCTCTCTACGGCCTGTTCGACCTGTCGACTGGCTCCATAGAGACCGCATCCGAGTGCGATAGCAGTGATCCAGCGGCGGAGGTCCTGATGGTCAACGGGCCTCGTAGTCCTCCCGGTTTCCCTCGCAACGACGGGATGGACGACGGGGGCGACCCCGCTCAGGCCCACGAAGAGTATCAGCCCGAGCCACTAACTTCTCAGCAGAGAGAAGAACTTCGACGCCGGAACATGGATGCCCTGCATACTCCCATTGCAGGAGAAACCCCTGAGGCTCGTGCCCTGGAAGAGGCGCATTTGGCCAACTTGGATGAACGCACTCGACTGGAGAACCTCCAGTGAGCACTCGACGAGCGTGCGCATCAACGAGTACCTGAATCCAGCCGACGTCAGCTCTTTCCGCAACCGACTCAGGTATATCGAACCCCGATTCAGAATTTGGCAGCTGCAGCCCGTATAGCGGAGTCAATTCAGCCCTCTCAGTCGGAGGCTGGAAGAGGCTTGATGCAGATCAGAGATTTGCTCCGGGCGGCAGGAGATCAGAATTCAGTTATGTCACAGTCGCGCAACAGGATTCACAGTCGATCCGTCGCTGCGAATACTGTTCAGTCGGCTCACAGTCCAAGGTCGCCTCCGAGGCGCGTGGGACGTGAAGGCCGGCGGGACCACTATGATCATCGATTTGATCGTGATGACAGGCGTCGAGTGCCCACTCCTCCCCCGAGAAGTGGGTCTAACGTCCATCGGCAGCAAGATGACAGACGCCAGCTCAGTGTTGGGCAGAGAGCTCCAGTCGACCCTAGAGAGCCAGGCTTTGACGCGAGATCCATCATCGTGCAAGGTTTGGTCGACCGGAACAAAGCTCATAGAGGTGGCCATGACAGAGATGTGCGCACAAGCAGCTGAGTCCATGTTTCAGGTCCAGAATGCTTTAGCAGAGCCATCAGAGCCGCAGTGATACCCCCCAACTTCAGGTTGGCAACTGGAGTGAGTAAGTTCACCGGAGAATCTAAACCTGAAACTTGGCTTGAAGATTACCGAGTGGCTGTTCAGATTGGTGGCGGTAATGATGAGGTGGCCACGAAGCATTTCCCCTTATGCTAGAGGGTTCGGCCAGGGTGTGGTTGAATCAGTTAGCTCCTAGCAGCGTTTACACCTGGGAAGATCTTTCCCGAGTGTTCGTCAGGATGTTTGAAGGAACTTGCAAGCGACTGGCTGGATTGACAGAGCTGCAAGTTTGCGTACAAAAGTCGAGTGAAACACTGAGAGATTACATCCAGAGATGGATCACTTTGCATCATACTATAGAGAATGTGTCAGACCATCAAGCGGTCTGCGCCTTTAAGGATGGTATCAAGAACAGAGAGTTGAGCCTGAAGTTTGGTTGAACTGGAGATATGACCCTGAGTCGGATGATGGAAATAGCCACCAAGTACGCCAATGGCAAAGAAGAGGACCGACTCCGGAGTGACAAGTACAAGCCGAGTCAGTCGGAGAAAGGAAACTCCAGTCGGAAGCAGAAGCGGAAGGCCGAGCCAGCTGATCCTGGAGAGGCTCTGGCCGTGGCTTAAGGAAAATTCAAAGGGAAGCCCAAAGGATCCTGGAACCCCAAGAAGGTAAAAGATAAGGAAGGTAATGACATGATGGATCTACCGTGTCATATCCACACGAAGAAAGACGAAGAGGGTAACTTCATCTACCCAAAGCATACCACTCGCTAGTGCCGACTCTTAATCCAGCAGTTTCAAGGAAAATAGGTGAAGGACAAAGAGAAGGAGTCGGACAAGGCTGAGGACAAGGAGGACAGTGATGGAGAGTACCCTCATGTCAACTCCACTCTGATGATTTTTGCTGATGCAGAGAGCAAAAGTCGACTGAAAGTGATCAACCGTGAGGTCAATATGGTCGCCCCGGCGACACCAAACTATATGAGATGGTCGCAAACTCCCATTACTTTCGACCAGTCTGATCACCCTACTCACATTGCCACCCCCTGGGAGGCAAGCGTTGGTGGTCGACCTAGTCGTCGAAGGCACTCGACTGACGAAGGTATTGATGGATGGCGGCAGTGGATTGAATATACTGTATGCAGAGACGCTCAAGGGAATGGGCATTCCGATGTCCAGGCTCAGTTCCAGCAACATGAGTTTTCACGGAGTCATCCCGGGAAAGAAGGCTGAGTTACTCGGCCAAATAGCTCTGGATGTAGTGTTCGGTGACTCGAAGAATTTCTGCAAAGAGAAGCTGACATTTGAAGTCGTGGATTTCCGAAGCGCCTACCACGCTATTTTGGGAAGTGCAGCCTATGCCCGTTTCATGGCTCGACCATGTTATGTGTACCTCAAGTTAAAGATGCCTGGCCACAAAGGCGTGATCACCATCACTGGCAGCCGGAAGAAGGCAGAAGAGTGTTTCCAGAAGGGCTCAAAGATTGCGGATGACCAGATGGCAGTGGTGGAGCTGGAGGAATACAAGAAGAATGCAGATCCGAGTGATTTGCTGCGGGCCAAGAAGCCCGCCACAGAGACAGCATTTTAGTCATCTGGGGAGACGAAGCCAGTTCATATCCACCCGACTGACCACAATGCAGCTCCGACCCATATTTCCACAACGCTCGACTCTAAATAGGAAGAAGCACTCATCCAGTTCCTCCGTGAGAATTGGGACATCTTTGCATGGAAGCCAGCTGACATGCCGGGTGTTCCCAGGGGGCTGGCTGAGCATCGCCTTAGAGTCGACTCAAAAGCAAAACCCGTTAGAGAACATCTTCGACGGTCCGCCGTTCAGAAGAAAAAAGCCATTAGCGAGGAGGTGGCTCGACTACTTGCAGCAGAGTTCATCCGAGAGATATACCACTCCGAGTGGCTCGCCAATGTTGTCATGGTTCCCAAGAAGGACAACTCACTTCGTATGTGCATTGATTTCAAACATATCAATCGGGCCTGCCCGAAAGATCATTTTCCTCTCCCTCGCATCGACCAAATTGTCTACTCGACCGTAGGGTGCGAGAGATTGTCTTTTTTAGACGCTTATTTCGGGTATCATCAGATCCGTCTGTATGGACCTGACGAAATCAAAACAGCTTTCATCACTCCGCTTCTGCTATATCAACATGCCATTCGGCCTCAAGAATGCCGGAGCCACGTTCATGAGAATGATTCAAAAGTGTTTACTCAATCAGTCGGAATGTGGAAGCGTACATGGATGATATCGTGGTCAAGTCGCGAAAGGGTTCCGACCTATTGACTGACCTAGCTGAAACATTTGCCAATCTGAGAAGGTATGATATCAAGCTCAATCCATCGAAGTGCACGTTCGGAGTACCTGGCGGAAAGTTACTCGGTTTTCGCGTTTCAGAACGAGGAATCGATGCTAACCCAGAGAAAGTTGGCACCATACTCCGAATGAAATGCCCTGTGCGTGTGCACGACGTCCAGAAGCTTACTGGATGCTTGGCCGCTTTAAGTCGATTCATCTCTCGCCTCGGTGAAAAGGCATTGCCCCTTTACCGACTGATGAAGAAGGCACACAAGTTCGAGTGGACTCTAGAAGCTGATGCAGCGTTTGCCGAGTTAAAAACTCTGCTCTCCACCCAGCCGGTGCTTGCCACTCCAATCAGCAAAGAGCCTCTATTGCTTTATATTGCAGCCACAGGACAAGTCGTCAGTACAGTACTTACGGTCGAGCGGGAAGAAGAAGGGAAAGCCTTCAAAGTTCAGCGCCCAGTGTATTATCTCTCTGAAGTTTTGACCCCTTTGAAGCAAAGATATCCTCATTATCAGAAGCTCGTGTATGGGATCTACATGACAATGAAGAAGGTTGCTCATTATTTCTCTGATCATGACATTACAGTCGTCAGCGACGCACCATTGTCAGAGATTCTGCACGACAGAGATGCAACTGGTCGAGTGGCTAAGTGGGCGATTGAACTCCTTCCCCTTGATGTCAAATTCGAGGCAAAGAAAGCCATTAAGTCCCAGGCTATAGCAGATTTCCTTGCCGAGTGGATTGAGCAACAGCAGCCGACTCAAGTTCAGTCGGAGCATTGGACCATGTTCTTTGATGGCTCTAAGATGTTAAATGGTTCTGGTGCTGGGGTAGTTTTGGTTTCTCCCCGAGGAGATAAGCTCAGATATGTGCTCCAGATCCACTTTGATTCCTCCAACAATGAAGCAGAATATGAAGCACTTTTGTATGGGTTGCGCATGGCCATTTCACTCGGCGTCCGTTGCCTTATGGTTTATGGCGACTCAGATTTGGTGGTCAATCAGGTGATGAAGGAGTGGGACGTTAGAAGCCCAGCCATGACTAGATACTGCAATGCAGTGAGGAAGCTCGAAAAGAAGTTCGAAGGGTTAGAGCTCCACCACATACCCCGACTGAAAAATCAAGCAGCTGACGATCTGGCGAAGATAGGATCCAAGAGAGAAGCCATCCCCAGTGATGTGTTCTTGGAGCATATCCACGCTCCGTCAGTCGTAGAAGATCCTTTTACCGATGAAGCTCCGCAACCTAAGAGTGTTACAGACCCGACTGAGGTTGAAATCCCAGCAGTGGTCGACCTGATCATGGAAGTTTTAGTGATCTCTCCAGATTGGACAGTACCATATATCGCGTATATCTTGAGGAAAGAACTCCCGGAGGACGAAGAAGAGGCTCGACAGATCGTCCACCGATCTAAGGGCTTTACCGTGATAAGAGGACAGTTGTACAGAGAAAGCGCAACTGGAGTTGGTCAGAAATACATAACACCGGAGGAAGGTCGAATAATCCTTGAAGACATCCACTCGGGGACCTGTGGCCATCATGCGTCCTCTCAGACCATCGTGGCCAAAGCATACCGAGCCGGATTCTATTGGCCAAGAGCGAATGAAATGGCGAAGGAGATAGTCGACAAGTGCGAGGGATGTCAATTTTACTCCAATATGTCACACAAGCTCGCGGCAGCTTTGAAGACTATACCACTCGTCTGGCCCTTTGCTGTGTGGGGTTTGGATATGGTCGGTCCTTTAAGAACAGGCAGAAGCGGTTTTACCCATGTGCTGGTAGCAGTCGACAAGTTCACTAAGTGGATCGAAGCTAAACCCATCAAGAACCTCGATGCTGGTACTGCTGTCAGCTTCATCAGAGAATTGATATTCAGATATGGGGTCCCGCACAGCATCATCACTGACAAGGGGTCAAACTTCAACTCCGAAGAGTTCAGAGCTTTCTGCACATCTCAAGGCACGTGAGTCAACTATGCTTCAGTCGCTCACCCACAGTCGAATGGACAGGGAGAACGAGCCAACGGTTTGATTCTCAAAGGGTTGAAACCCCATTTGATGCGTGATCTTAAGCATGCGGCTGGTGCATGGGTCGATGAACTTCCCTCGGTGCTTTGGGGGTTAAGGACCGCGCCCAACTGGTCGACTGGAAGAACTCCATTCTTCTTGGTCTACGGAGCTGAAGCAGTCTTGCCAAGCGACCTTCTCCACAATGCTCCCCGGGTCGAGCTCTACACCGAAGCTGAAGCAGAACAAGCGCGGCAGGATGCAGTCGACCTTTTAGAGGAAGAAAGGGAGATGGCTCTGATCAGATCGACCATTTACCAACAAGACTTGCGTCGCTTTCACGCCAAAAACGTGAAGAGTCGAGCCTTCCAGGAAGGAGATTTAGTTCTCCGAGTGGATCAACAGAAACCACACAAGCTTGCTCCTTCTTGGGAAGGTCCCTTCATCGTCACCAAGGTTCTCCACAATGGAGCATACCGTCTTTACAATATCGAGCATCAAATCGACGAGCCCCGAGCTTGGATCGCGGAGCTTCTCCGCCCCTTTTACACTTAAGTATTCACTCAGATGAGTTTTCATAAAAGTACTTCTGTAGTTTATTTATCAAAGACAAGAGCTTTATAATTTCCCCAGTAATCGTTATTTCTTTTGTCCACACAAAACAATCCCCTAGTGGGTGGCTTGGCTGCGAATCCGATTCGCCCAAGTCTGTAAAAAAAATCTTGTCGAGTGGTGAGCCACTCTCCCACAAGAAGGCTTAGCTGCGAAATCCGTTTCGCCTAAGATAGACAAAATCCTGTCGAGTGGTAAGCCAGCAATCCACTCGGAGGCTTAGCTGCAGTCCAAGTACTCGCCTAAGATAAACAAAATCCTGTCGAGTGGTAAGCCAGCCTTCCACTCGAAGGCTTAGCTGCAGTCCAAGTACTCGCCTAAGATAAACAAAATCCTGCCGAGTGGTAAGCCAGTCTTCCACTCGGAGGCTTAGCTGCAGTCCAAGAACTCGCCTAAGATAAACAAAAATCCTGTCGAGTGGTAAGCCAGCCTTCCACTCGGAGGCTTAGCTGCAGTCCAAGTACTCTCCTAAGATAAACAAAATCCTACCGAGTGGTAAGGCAGCCTTCCACTCGAAGGCTTAGCTGCAGCACTGCGCTCGCCTAAGTACAAAAACAACGTGCGCTCTGCAAGGAGGACGAGGTGCAGGTCGACTGCTACTCTCTCCTTCCGAGCTTCGCCACAAATACAACGTGCGCTCTGCAAGGAGGACGAGGTGCAGGTCGACTGCTACTCTCTCCTTCCGAGCTATGTCACAAGTACAACGTGCACTCTGGAAGGAGGACGAGGTGCAGGTCGATTGCTACCCTCTCCTTCCGAGCTACGCCACCAATACAAAATCCTACCGAGTGGAGCAAACCTCCCACTCGGGGGCTTAGCTACAGCCCAGTGCTCGCCTAAGTTTTTGAAAATCCTACCGAGCGGAGAGCAGACCTCCCACTCGGGGGCTTAGCTGCAGCCCAGTGCTCGCCTAAGTTTTTGAAAATCCTACCGAGTGGAGAGCAGACCTCCCACTCGGGGGCTTAGCTGCAGCCCAGTGCTCGCCTAAGTTTTCAGAAATCCTACCGAGTGGAGAGCAGACCTCTCACTCGGGGGCTTAGCTGCAGCCCAGTGCTCGCCTAAGTTTTTAGAAATCCTATCGAGTGGAGAGCAGACCTCTCACTCGGGGGCTTAGCTGCAGCCCAGTGCTTGCCTAAGTTTTTAGAAATCCTACCGAATGGAGAGCAGACCTCTCACTCGGGGGCTTAGCTACAGCCCAGTGCTCGCCTAAGTTTTTGCAAATCCTACCGAGTGGAGAGCAAACCTCTCACTCGGGGACTTAGCTGCAGCCCAGTGCTCGCCTAAGTGTATTGGGGAACAAGTCGATTGCAATGAGCGCTTCGCTTTAACCTGCAAAAGACACCTCAAACAAAGTGCAAACATATTCAACGTTGAATCCAAGTTCTGATAACACCTAACAGAACCGAAAGTGCTCAGGCACTAGGCCTATTAAGGTTTGTCGGTTACAAAATTCACTCGGCATACCGAGGCAAATTTAAAGTATCAAGCTCAGAAGTTTTTTACCCCTCCTGTGGAGGGCTGGAAGGTGCAACAAACTCGTCCAGATCAATTCCATCTGCAATCCGAGTGGCAGCAGCAATGAAGGTCTCCATGAAAGATCTGAAATCGTGCTTCTTGGTATTAGCCACCCTAAGAGCCACCAACTTGTCCTCTCGTGCATCCTTGCAGTGAACGCGGACCAGAGACAGAGCAACATCCGCACCGCACCTGGCCGAAGACTTCTTCCACTCCTGCAGTCGACTTGGAACCTCGTTCAGTCGAGTCATCAGAGACTCGAGGTCGTTCTGAGGGTTGTGTCGATGCGAGAAGTTGTGACCTTCAGCTTTGCGAGATAGTCGATGACCGCAGCAACACGAGATTCAAGCCGGAGCACATTCATAGCGACTTCATCTTTCATGGGAGAGTTGATGGGGTCCAGGTTTACTTCTAGTCGACTAGTCTCCTCTTCAAAGTTCTGGCAAAATTCTGCAAGCACAACCACCAAGTCAAGACAACAGTCGGAGGTTACAGTTAAAATATTTGTTTGATACAAAAGATTACCTTCAAGCATGAGGAACAACTTCTTGGAGAGTCCACCCAGATAAGCCTCCAGATCGTTGTTCTTTCTCATCAACTCACTGGCCTTGTCATTCAGGGTGGTCTTGTCGCTTTTCAGTCGACTGACCTCCTGGTTGGCAGCATCAAGAGCAGCTTTCAGATTGGTGTTTTCTTCTTCAAGCTTGGTCACTGAAGCCAGCTTCTCATCTGCAAGCTTGGTCTTCTCTAAAGCAGTTTTTTGCATCTCAGCCAAGTCAAGTTCTTGCTTCTTCAGGGCATCCCTCACTTTGCCTGCAAAGTTATAGCGAGATTAGATTCGGAAACAAGTGAGAGGCAAAGGCAGTCGTCAAAGGCCTCACCAAGCATACCTTTAGCTTCCTCCTTCGCCTTCGTCAAGTTCTCTTGGGCCAGTTTCAGATCGAGCTCGAGCTGAATGTGTTTGTTCTCCAACTCAGTATAACGAGCCGCAAGGTCACAGGATTTCTACGAAGAACCAATCGACAGATGTCAAACACAATTCACTTTCGAGTGAGTAAGGAAAAATCATAGCGTTTCTAAGACTACGGCCGAATACAGACATTCGACCATAGTCTCGGGGACTACACCCAGTGGGTGCACTCAGCGTGCCCCCACTAGTTTCATCAGTTAGAGTCGACCAGTCGACCAACAAAAAAAAAGGGGGAGAGATGTTCTTCAGACTATAGTCGACTGCCAGCAGTCGACCACAGTCTCGGGGACTACACCCAGTGGGTGCACTCAGCGTGCCCCCACCGGTCTATGAATCTATTCAAGCTAGTCGAGTAAGGAAAAAACTTAAGACATAAAGCCTATGGTCGACTGCCAGCAGTCGACCATAGCCTTGGGGACTACACCCAGTGGGTGCACTCAGCGTGCCCCCACTAATCCAGAATTTCAATCGACACACCCAGTGGGTGTAGGACAAACTCTAAGAATTTCAGAAGGAAGAATTTGAAGATATCATATCCTAACAGAACAGGCAGCGACAGACTGACCTGAACATTACTCCGAAGAGCCGAACTGGCGTCATAGGCTGCCTGGCTGGCTTCTCGTATTGGCTTCACTTGCTCCATCATGACCCCCGCTTGGCGTATTGCTTCTTGGGCAGCACTAGCTTGGTCCTCTGGAATGGGGTAGGTTGAGAAAAGCGAAGGTTGAGAAGCACTCGATGACGAAGGGCGAGCACTCGTCAATGGCACCGTAAAGGTTACGGTAGGCCGAGCGACATTGTCTCCCTCCACGACCAACGTCTCGGGTGCTGGCACATCCTGAGTCGCCTTGCCAGCAGACGCTTTCTTGCTCCTCCTCTGCCTTGGTGGTTCCTCGTCGTCGTCCTCGGGAAGGTCAATAACAATGTTAGATGAAGCTGCAGAAAGAATCAAAATTAGAGACAATAAGTCAGTCGACTGAAAACGGCATCACAAGAGTCATACCAGGTTTTGAGGTAGCAGCATCCTCCATCTCGTGGTCTTCAGCCCTGGCCGAAGTATCAGAAGTAGCAGCACTGCAGTTCCAGAAGTCAGTCGATTGGCCCATGAGTCGACCAAGAACAAGTTCATGCAACGAGGAAAACTCAAGAATACCATTACCCTGAGATAGTGGGGATCACCATCCTCATCTTCGGCAAGACCTTCGCAGGTTTCGACGGTGCCACTCGAGATTGCTTCGGAGCCTTCTCAGTCGGCGTCGGAGAAGTAGTCCGAGGGCGCTTGGTCGACTGTGTAGCGGTTACGACCCCCTTACCATGCTCAGTCGCGGGGTCATGGACAAGCTTCGAGCGTCTTTCCGAGCGGGGAGGTGCAACTTCCTCCTCCTCCTCCTCTTCTTCCTCCTCATCAGAGTCATCAGCCTCATCATCGTCGTCAGCATCCGAATCCCTCTCCTCCGGGCTTTCGCCCCCACTTCCTTCCTCTTCTTCAGTCAGCGTCTGCGCTCCGTTGGGCATCGAGTACAACTCCGTGGTGGCCTGTCAGACAACAAAGCAAAACAAGGATCACTCGACCAATTCACAGCGAAGAAGAATGAATAAAGCAAGGTTGCAATTGGAAATAAATGGCCATACCGTGTCCTGTGTATAAGTACAGTCGAGTGGTGGGATCCTCCTGGCACCTCGAGGGTTGTCCTTATTCCCCGTGATTGCGGTCACCCACCTCTCCAGTGTGGCGTCGTCGACCGCCTCTGGATGGACCCGAGTGGTGTCTTCGGTCCCACAATACAGCCACATCGGATGGCCTCGGTACTGAAGTGGTTGGATGCGCCGCCTAAGGAAGACCTCCAGAAGATCCATACCCGTCACTCCTTCTCTAACGAGTTGGACTACGCGCTCCATCAGCATTTTTACCTGAACTTTCTCCTCAGGAAGCACTTTCAGAGAAGAGGGTTTGTCCACTCGGTCCATAGAAAACGGAGGGAGACCAGTCGACTGCCCCGGCGTCGACTCGTCTTGGCAGTAAAACCAAGTCGACTGCCACCCTCTGACCGACTCAGGAAGGGTGATGGCCGAGAAGGTACTCTTATTCCTCATCTGGATCCCAAGACCACCACACATTTGGATAACCTTAGTCCCCTCATCGTCCGGACTCGCCTTTTTCACTGTCTGTGAGCGACAAGTGAATATGTGCTTGAAGAGACCCCAGTGTGGTCGACAACCCAGGAAGTTCTCGCACATGGACACAAAGGCAACAAGATAGGCGATGGAATTGGGGGTGAAATGGTGGAGTTGCGCCCCAAAGAAATTCAGAAACCCCCGGAAGAAAACACTCAGTGGCAGAGAAAACCCACGGTCTACATGAGTGGCTAAGAGAACACACTCACCCTCCTGCGGCTGCGGTCGACATTCGGTCCCCGGAAGCCTCGCTGACCCGTGGGGGATCAGTCCCTCATTGGCCAGGTCATTGAGATCTTTCTCAGTGATGGTCGAGCGGATACAATCCCCTTGGACCCAACCCTTTGGCAGGCAGGACCTTAACGAAGATCCGCCCCGACTGGACGATCTCCCCTTCGCTTTCCCCATCGCCGTCACCTTCTTCGCGCACTCTAGGGCCGCCGTCTTCTCCTTCACCATTGTCGCCGGCGAAGGGCGCGAGGAGTGGATAGGCGGAGGCGAGAGCAGGCGCAGTGGGCGGAGGCAAAGAGGGAGGAGAGAAGAATGGGAAGGCACTATTCAAAAAAAACCCTCCCTCGGCGCTTTATATAAAGGCACTTCCGAGTGGCTGACGAGTGGGTCTGGTCGATCCTGTCACATCCTGAAACAATCGCGCACGCACGATACGTGGCGAAAAAGGCAGCATGGAAATCAAGGCGTCCACGCCTTATCCCGTCCGATTACCACGGTCCGCCCCGCTTCGCGCGCTTCCCAAATTTCGGATCCCGCAAAATCTGCTAATAGTAGATCAATCTGTCAGACGATATCTTTCCTGCGATCCGTCGCTCGGAAGTTCACCAAAGTTCAAAAAGTTCACTCGACAGAAGACAAGAATGGATCAAGGCGACTGAAGTAAAAGTTGACGCCAACGCCGAAAGAAAAATCGCCGATCCAAGATTCGACATAATCAAAGCACAGGAAATAAGTCAGAGAAAATCATCAACTCCTTCCTCACTCGAACCTCGATCCATTCGGGGGCTAATGATGATCTTATGTACCTAGGGTAGGGGCATGGACCTATCTAGGATACCATACCCAAGGACATCCTTAGACGAAGCTACCTTCCAGTCGACCAAGAGGGACTCCACTCGACCAAGAGAGACTCCACTCGACCGGCTAGAAGACACTCGACCATGAAGACTCACTCGACCATCAGGAGTTCAGGATCTACTCTGTATCCAAATGGTCTGTAATTAAGTAGTCTTAATGGTCATGATGACACTTTATGTAGGGCGTTACCAGTAACGCCCGGCCTTAATGTACTTTAACCCTCTACTACGTGGGTTGGATGGGGTCCTGGCGTCTGCTATATAAGCCACCCCCTCCACTGGTAGAAGGGTTCGCACCCCTGTAACTCATATACACATAAACCAGTTGACCGCCTCCGGGCTCCGAGACATAGGGCTTTTACTTCCTCAGAGAAGGGCCTGAACTCGTAAAACACTCGTGTGTACAACTACTCCATAGCTAGGATCTTGCCTCTCCATACCTACCCCCCATTCTACTGTCAGACTTAGAACCACGACACCTGCTCATCCAGAGGCAACACCACGGGGTCCTGTTCATCCACCCCCACCGGGAACTGTTCATCCAAACCCCCTAGAAACGCTCATTGTTCATCAAGGGAAGGAGGCAGCAGGGTTCGATCGGCCTCAGTTAGCAGTAGTAGCAAAGGAATCACTCGGGTTAAGTAAGGTAGCTAGTGCAATCACTCAGGTTCAGTTAGAGCCCAAAGCCTTGCTCGAGTTCAGTTAGAGCCCAATGCCTCGCACACACGCGTGTACGTGTACGAGAGAAACACGCATCGCTCAGCCCCCGACCACCCACCCTAACCGGGAACTCCCCGAAATTTTCCTCGCCCTCGCTTCTACCACGGGTTTTTTCATCATGGATGACCCAAAGAATGTCAGGCAGCTGCGTCTCCGGCCTGCCCAGGACGAAAAGCCCATTTTCTGTCATGATCTTTTGTAATAGAAGTAGGAGCCCACCACAACTATGATGATACCGGGTTTTGTCACAATTATCGTCATAGAAGTGTCATAAGTATGACAGGAAAAAATTCGTTCGGCCCAAAATGTCATGGATGTGTCTTTTTTTGTAGTGTATGGGTGTTAATCGCATACAGATGTGAATGTTGGTGTTAAATCATATGGTGATGCGAACTACATTATTGACTATAGTGCAAGTGGGAGATTGGAGGAAATATGCACTAGAGGCAATAATAAAGTTGTTATTTATTTCCTTAATTCATGATAAATGTTTATGATTCATGCTAGAATTGTATTAACTGGAAACTTAGTTCATGTGTGAATACATAGACAAAACACATAGTCCCTAGTATGCCTCTACTTGACTAGCTCGTTAATCAAAGATGGTTATGTTTCCTAACCATAGACATGTGTTGTCATTTGATGAACGGGATACATCATTAGGAGAATGATGTGGTGTACATGACCCATCCGTTAGCTTAGCATTATGATCGTTACAGTTTCATTGCTACTGCTCTCTTCATGACTTATACATGTTCCTCAGACTATGAGATTATGCAACTCCCGAATACCGGAGGAACACTTTGTGTGCTACCAAATGTCACAACGTAAATGGGTGATTATAAAGGTGCTCTACAGGTGTCTCTGAAGGTGTTTGTTGGGTTGGCATAGATCGAGATTACGATTTGTCACTCCGTGTTTCAGATAGGTATCTTTGGGCCCTCTCGGTAATACTCATCACTATGAAGCCTTGCAAGCATTATGACTAATGAATTAGTTGCGGGATGAAGTATTACGGAACAAGTAAAGAGACTTTCCAGTAACGAGATTGAGCTAGGTATGATGATACCAATGATCGAATCTCGGGCAACTAACATACCGATGACAAAGGGAACAACGTATGTTGTTATGCGGATTAACTGATAAAGATCTTCCTAGAATATGTAGGAACCAATATGAGCATCATGGTTCCGCTATTGGTTATTGACCTGAGACATGTCTCGGTCATGTCTACATAGTTCTCGAACCTATAGGGTCCGCACGCTTAACGTTCGATGACGATTGGTATTATGAGTTTATGTGATATGATGTACCGAAGATTGTTCAGAGTCCCGGATGTGATCACGGACATGAAGAGGAGTAGAAATGGTCGAGACATAAATATTGATATATTGGACGACTATATTCGGACACCGGAAGTGTTTCGGATAAGTTTCGGAGAAAACCGGAGTACCGGGGGTTACCGGACCCCCCTGAAGCTATTGGGCCTCATGGGCCTTAGTGTAGAAGAGAGAGGGTAGCCAGGAGGAAGGGGAAGGGGAAGGGGTGAAGGGGAAGGGTCTTCGGGAGGGATCTTGTTCTTATGATATGATAGATGGTGCGGGGCAGATACTCCAGGTCTTCAACAAAGAATTCCTTTGGATATTCAGCGTCAAGCGGCAGTGGCTTCATCATGCTCAGCATTTAGCTCATGTTGGGCTCTGGCTTCTGAAAGATGCTTTCTACTGCATTGCGGTGAAGCTGACAACCAGGTTCATAGAGGTCACCTGGAGTGGAAAGGCCGGTAAGCTCAATGAGGTCAAAGGCTTCGGCTTCATGATGGACATTTCCTCTCATCCACTCAAGGACCCATGTCTTCGGATCCCTGTTGTAGCCTCGAATGTGAAGAGTGGCATAGAACTGGAGCAGAAGCTCTTCATTCCAGTGTTCCTTATCAGTGACAAACTGCAGTAGACCTACATCTCGAAAGCAGTCAAGTGCTTCTTCTAGGCATGGCAGGCCAACAATAGCTTCAGAATCCAGACGCATATGAGGAAATATGCGCCCTTGGTTGTACAGAACACATGAGTAATAGTTGCGTTGCTGATAACTCCAGAATCTATCAGATGATATTCTGGGCTTGGAGTATGGGTTTTTGGCACTGTTGAAGAAGGTGTTGTGTGCAATGAAGCCATTAATATTGAACGATCCTGGTGCAGATGCAATACCTGGAAACCTTGGAAATTGGGGTTTTGGCTTCTGAACCTGAGGCCTATGCTCCACATGATAATCAAACTGGGGACCGGGAGCAACTGGAGGAATTAGAATAGGCCATCTGACAGGAACAAGTTCACCTTGATAGAATGCATGCTCAATAGTGTGTGGCCTTGGTGGTGCTACAGGAGTAGAGGCATTGGCAGAGGCGTCAGGCTGCATATTGGATGCAGGTGCAGTATTGGCTTCATCCAGAGTGTTGACTTGAGGCGCCACATTGGCTTTAGTCATGCCAAAGTCATTGGCTTCAGTGGCGTTGTTGGTGGCCGCTTGAGTATTCTCAACCTCCACTTGAGTAGCTGGAGGGTCAGGCATGGACACATTCTCCTCGAGAACATCTTGTGCTTGATTGGTGGGGGGTGTGGCAACACGTTCTTCTTGTCTTTCATCGGCTGCTGCAGCCGGAATCTCGTCAGAAGCATTACCTTCGAACACTGGAACCGTCACAAATGGATTGTCTTCAGGAAACACTTGACGTGCCACTAAGCTGGACTAGTGTGAATCCTCTTCTGTGATGGTTGTCATGGAGACCGATGGCCTCTGGCCTTTGCGAAGCCGTTGAAACACGGGCGACGCTTTCGGTGATGGTGTGGTTTCCATGTAATTGTCGTCATCGAAATTGGACCGGTACCTTGCATTGGTGTAGGATGGGGTGTACTTGGGGAGTCTTAAACTGGGGTTGCTGGTTGGGGGCGATCAGCCCATGAGACATCTTGCGAGATTGGCGTCAAAGGACGACCAATACTGCTGTTTTTGCTATTTGTGTGAACAGGCGATGATACTGTGGGGCGCTGAATCTGAGGAAGGACTACATCATCTTCTACATTGTCTTGGGGACCAATGTCTTCAGTTGCGATGGGATCAACGACTGGAACTTCTTGTGCTTCAGGAGCCTCTGTAGAAGAAGGCTCATGTACAATCAACTGACGCTCTTGATTATCGGATGGAGGGGGAGCAAAAGCAATGGGTTGAACAACAAGGGGATCTTTGGGAGCAGCCCGATCTCTCTTCTTGGTCTTCCTCTTCTTGAGGGGTGGTGCATCATCAGTGTTGTTCTTGGTTTTTCTCTTTCTGGCTTCAGCTTCAGCTACCTTGGTTTTCTTCTGTTCTGAAGCTGATGTGGGGACCTTAGGCTTCGAGCCTGTCATGCTGGCAGGGAAGACAATGTGAGGTTCTTCCCGCCGTGTAGCTTTAGTTGGGGCCACAACAGACTTCTTCTTGGCAGCTATCTTGGGGTCAATGCCTGGACGCCCACACTACAAAAAAAAGACACATCCGTGACATTTTGGGCCGAACGAATTTTTTTCCTGTCATACATATGACACTTCTATGACGATAATTGTGACAAAACCCGGTATCATCATAGATGTGGTGGGCTCCTACTTCTATGACAAAAAATCATGACATAAAATGGGATTTTCGTCCTGGGTGGGCCGGAGACGCAGCTGCATGACATTCTTTTGGCCATCCATGACGGAAAAAACCGTGGTAGAACACGGGGAGGAAAATTTCGGGGAGTTGCCGGTTACGGTGGGAGGTCGGGGGCGGAGCGATGCACGTTTCTCTCGTACGTACGCGCGTGTGTGCGAGGCGTTGGCTCTAACTGAAGCCGAGCGAGGCGTTGGGCTCTAACTGAACCCGAGCGATTGCACTGCAGGCTACTCTTTACTGAACCCGAGCGATCGATCGATGGCTGTTAACTGAACCCGTTGGAGCGATTCCTTCGCTACTGCTACTAACTGAAGCCGATCGATGCTGCCTCTAGGATGAACAGTGAGCGTTGCGCGGGGGAGGGGGGGGGATGAACAGTGAGTGGTGGCGTTGCCCCTAGATGAACAGGAACCCGTGGTGTGGAGGGCTGGATGAACAGTAGATGGTGGAGGGGTGGCCGTGGAGGGGTGGTTGAACAGGACCCCATGGTGTGGAGGGTTGGATGAACAGTAGATGGTGGAGGGGTGCCCGTGGAGGGGTGGTTGAACAGTAGTCGGTGGAGTAGCGCGCGGTGGAGGCCGGATGAACAGGAGCCCGTGGAGGCTGGAGGAGGTCGATGGTAGCCCGTGGAGGCTGGAGGAGGTCGACGGTGGAGATGAATAGTATCCCGTGGAGTCCCGTTTTGCGGTACGCCACACCCCTCCCCCCCTGTTTCGACCGTAGCGCTCCAACACAAGTCTGTTTCGTCCGTTTTGCGGTACACCACACCCCTCCTGATCAACAGGACCCCCGTTTCTACCGTAGGAGGCCCGTTTCGTCCATTTTGCGGTACGCCACACCCCTCCTGATCAATAGGACCCCCGTTTCGACCGTAGGAGGTCCGTTTCCTCCGTTTTGCGGTACGCCAGGCCCCTCCCGATCAACAGGACCCTGTTTCGAACGTGCCCGGTCGAACACAAGGCCGTTTCCTCCGTTGTGCGATACGCCAGGCCTCGTTTCCATCACCTGTTCCGTCCAAGCCCTCCCGATGAGCACGACCACGCATTCCGTTTCGACCCAGCCGGTTGGCTCCCCATGAACACGACGACGACGCTGTTTCTCCACTCCGACCCAGCCATGTACGTATGTGCGATAGGCGTTAGAGACCCTGCCCGTATCTACATACGTGGCGTATTTTCTTTCTTGCACCCTCATCGCTGTACGTACGTGTACATGCTACGTGCACACCTCTACTACGACACGTGCGCGCCTCTACTACGACACGTGGGTGCCTCTACATCCACCAGTATATATGTACGTACACGTTTGCGACCAGAATGACAACGGTACGTACACTTCGACCAGGTGGGTCCCGACTATCAGGCACTTCCTTGCCTGCGAAGATGTAGCTGGTGGGTCCCAGCAGTCAGGAGGGCGAATCGTTTTTTTTGCCCGGACGCAATTCCTTTCGTGCGAAGATGTAGCTGGTGGGTCCCAGCAGTCAGGGGGGCGAATCGTTTTTTTTTTTGCCCGAACACACTTCCTTGCGTGCGAAGATGTAGCTGGTGGGTCCCAGCAGTCAGGGGGGCGAATCATTTTTTGCCCGGACGCACTTCCTTGCAAGTGAAGGTGCAGCTGGTGGGTCCCAGCAGTCAGGGGGGAAACGTTTTTTTCGCAAAATAATGTGGCCCGTCCGGTGGGTCCCCGCTGTAATGTGGATGAATAATTATTTTCCACGTAATAAGGAGGCACTTCCTTGCTGCGGCCGTGGACCCAGCTGTCAGCCTCTCCACATACAGTCCACGTCCGATGGAAGTCGTTCCTTGACCACGTTGACCATGCCACGCCGAGAGCATCAGGGCGGTGGACGACGGCGAGGCCTAGGAAGGGGACGACGGGGAGCCAGGGAAGACGCGGCAGTGGAAGCCCGCGCGGAGAGGAGTACGAGGGTTCACTGGTTCGGCTGCAGTGTGAGGCTGCCGTCGCCGCAGGGCCTGGCCAGCGGTGGGAATAGTAGGGGGCGGTGAGGCCTCCGTGGCAGCACATCCGGCCACGGGAAGCAGGAGCATGCGCACGACCGGCGCTGCTTTGGGTGGCTGGAGCAAGAAGACCAGAGGTTGAAGAAGCACTACGACCATTGGATGGTCATCGTACGGTCACTGGAGCTAGAATCTTTTATATTGACTAAGTTGACAAAGCCCTTCGTCCCCGTCGACTTAGTAGGCCCACAAGTCAGCCTCCCACCAAGGTGGGTCCCACCTAGTAGGGGGTATTCATTTTTTTGTGCGTAATAAGGAGACACTTCTGGTGGGTCCAAGCTGATAGCAGGGGGAATGTTTTTTTCGCGAAATACGGTGGCCCGTCCGGTGGGTCCCAGCAGTCAGGGGCAAACGTGTTTTTCGTGAAATACCGGTGGCCCGTCCGGTGGGTCCCTGCTGTCAGGTGGAGGAATAATTATTTTCCGCATAATAAGGAGGCACTTCCTTGCGGTTACCGTGGACCCAGCTGTCAGTCTCTTCACGTACAGTATTCTTCCGATGGAATTCGGTCGTTGACCACATTGACCACGCTGCACCGAGAGACCATGGCGGTGGACGACGGCGAGGCCTAGGAAGGGAACGACACGAAGCCGGGGAAGACGCGACAGTGGATGCCCACGCGGAGAGGAGTATGAGGGTTCACTGGTTCGGCTGCGCTGGCATCGTCGTAGAATAACAGGGGGTGTGGGTGAGTGGAGTGGAGGGATGGCCTGGCTAGCGGTGGGAGTAGTATGGAGGCGGTGAGGCCTCTGCGGCAGCACAGCCGGCCACAAGAGGCAGGAGCAGGCGGCACGACCGGCGCTGCTTTGGGCGGCTGGAGCAATAAGACCAGAGGTTGAAGAAGCACTACGGCCGTTGGATGGACATCATACAGTCATTAGAGCTAGAATCGTTTATATTGACTTAGTTGACAAAGCCCTCTGTCCCAGTCAACTTAGTAGGCCCGCAAGTCAGCTTCCCACCAAGGTGAGTCCCAGCTAGCAGGGGGAGTATTCATTTTTTTTGTGCGTAATAAAGAGGCACTTCCGATGGGTCCGAGCTGACAGCGGGGGGAACGTTTTTTTGCGAAATACGGTGGCCCGTCCGGTGGGTACCAGCAGTCAGGGGGTAAACGTTTTTTTCGCGAAATAAGTTGGCCCATCCGGCGGGTCCCTGCTATCAGGTGGAGGAATAATTATTTTGCGCATAATAAGGAGGCACTTCCTTGCGGCCGCCGTGGACCCAGCTGTCAGCCTCTCCACATACAGTACTCTTCCGATGGAAGTTGGTCGTTGACCATGTTGACCACGCCACGCCGAGAGCACAAGGGCGGTGGATGACGGCGACGCCTAGGAAGGGGACGACGCGGAGCTGGGGAAGACGCAGCAGCGGAAGCCCGCACGGAGAGGAGTACGAGGGTGGTTCGGCTGCGGTGTGAGGCTGTCGTCGCCGCAGAATAACAGGGGGTGTGGGTGAGTGGAGGGATGGCCTGGCCAGCGGTGGGAGTAGTATGGGGGCGGTGAGGCCTCCGCGGCAGCACAGCCGGCCACGGGAGGCAGGAGTAGGCGGCACGACCGGTGCTGCTTTGGGCGGCTGGACCAAGAAGACCAGAGGTTGAAGAAGCACTACGGCCGTTGGATGGACATCATACGGTCACTGAAGCTAGAATCATTTATATTGACTAAGTTGACAAAGCCCTTTGTACGCTCCAACTTAGTAGGCCCACAGGTCAGCCTCCGAAATGGTGCACCCCAGATGTCAGGGGGAGGAATCATTTTTTGGGCGGCCGAAGCTAAGAATATCCGAGATTGAAGAAGAAGCATGACATCCATTGGATAGACATCCAACGGCCACTGCTGCTAGAACCGTGTGTTGACTATAATAAGTTGACAAAGCCTTGCATACACGTCAACTTATTTTTTATAGGGGACGCGTCACTTAGTAGGCCCACAAGTGAGTGGCAGAGAACTTATAGCCCATTTGCATTTTGTAAGAATGTACAACCCATTTTTGAATTCTAATGGAATTTACAACAGCCCATTTACAGTTTGTTAAAAGTACAACCCATTTTCTAGCTAGGACAATGATTAATAATTTCAACCAACCATTGAAGACAGAATTCAATAAAATTTCCCACATTTTGATGGAATCCGAAATATTTTTATCCCGAAATTTCTATCCAGATTAAATATAAATTTGTATTACGTAAAAATCCAACAAAACATTGCGCGCGCAACAATGAAAATTTAAGATTTTCAAAATCCATAAATAATATTTTATAAAATAATTTCGTGTTTGGTGCATTTTTTATAGTTACTGCCCAGTTTTTATAATTACATCCCATTTATTATTTTTAAAGCCCATTTTCCTGTTAAGCCTAATGCATCCCTCCTAGGAAAAATTTGCAGCACAGCGGGGCGGAGAATAACAAGTTGACCTTGCCTGGGTTTTCCTCAAAAAGACGTATAGCTGGGCTAGCCATTTTCATCTTGAAAAAAGTAGTATCTGGGCTGGATATCTGGCCTGGGCTAGACGGGCCACAACCCACCCAGTTAATACCCTGCTCTCCTCTGAACAACAACAAAATCATCGCCAAGAAAAACTCTGCAGTGCTCACGCCTCAAAAACACAAATACTGCTCAAGCTGCTTGGTCCCAGCTGTCGGCCGCACCTTGTGCAATTCTCTCGTTTATATTGACTACATAGGTTGACAATGGTGTGGGACCGTGATGTCAGGAAACTAGGAGAAAGCAAAAAAAAATATAGTTATACATAATAAGGAGGCAGTTGCGTATGTATGGCTATGGCCCTAGTGGGTCCCTAGTGTCATCCAGTCAAAGTAAAGTCATCTCCTGAATCCTCATGTTTGTTGACCATGTTAACAATGCTCGGCGCCACGGCGAGTGGAACAACTCGAAGGACAACGGAGAGGGCCTCGCGGGCCCTACGGAGGTCTGATACAATGCCCGCTGCTCATTCAGGAAGCCAGGATCATCGGACACCTATGAGCACCGTCGAGAAACTGAGACGACATGAAATGGTAAGGCCGCGCTTGGGAGCTCTGGTTTATTTCAAACCTGTATTAACATACAAGTGTAGTTTACTCATCATCGGAAGGCCCGAGGTCTATAAGTAAAACCGGCGGGTTACGCGTGTAATTTGAGAGACTAGTGTATATTTTACGAGCATTGCTATATGGACGACATTACCAGACGATACATGCACGACGTGCGTATCATGCCATCCATGGGCAAGGCTGAAACAACAGCTAACGGCTGGATTAGCAATCGTCCGAGTGTCGTTCAGCGTTTTTATCGTGTGTGAAGTACTTCCGATATTTTAATAGTCGAAATCGACCAACCAAGCGCCTTCGCCTGAGACCATCTGCTTTAATGTACAAGCATCAGTTTTACAAGTGGTTTTGGTTGGAAAACAACGATCCAATCATGGCCTAATATCATGAGTTGGTCGGAAGATCATATGGTTTCACGTCTAACCTACCTGACATGTCGTATAGGCTATGAATGAAACATCATACGATGAACTTCTTACGCACGGAAACAACAAAAGAGGATGATCTTCTTAACAAGCAAATCACTGGCATTAGATCGACATGCAAAACAATATAAAGCATTATTCTCAGGAGGCACGGTGAACAGCTTGTGATGCCGCATGCCATAACATTCCAAGCTCAACCTTGCAATCAAACAGAAGGCCTGGCATTACATAGACAATATTCAGAACAAACTCTTAACACAGGAATATCTCAGCATAGTAACTATTTACTTCTAAACTGAACACAGGAATAGGAAAAAACACTCGACGCTGCTCACAGCAAGGGCGTCCCACTCAAAAATATCAAATGCATGTCTTCTGGCTAACATGAATGAGCAAATTTTGACAAGTTTTTCCAATTCCAATATATTAAACTAACGTCTTCTTGCTAACATCAATGAGCAAATTTTGACAAGGTTATCCAATTCCAATATATTAAGCTAACGTCTTCTTGCTAACATCAATGATTAAACTTTGACAAGCTTTTCCCATTCAAAATATGTAATGCCTATGATCGTGTCCTGTCTTAGCTTCTTGTACTTGTTTGGGCACTTTTTGCCCAGGGCACTCCACGTGTTGTTAAATTGCCAATGGTCTCTGCAGACTAGTCATGTCACCGGTGTCTAATAATACTCTGTAAAGCTTCTCGGTCATTCCTTCTGTAATGTACCACATCTAGTGACTGCTTCTTTCTGCAAAGTGGAACGACCAACTGGACCCAGTAACGCAGCAATTTGCCTTGGACACGTTGGCTCCTTTTGTGCAGTTCAACTAAAATCAAAGTCGGAATAAAACCGAGCTTTAATTTTGATATCCCTGTAAGCAACAATAGGTATAAGGGAAACAATTACTGAGAAATAACGGTTGATGACTTGTCTTAATGGGAAACAAAGCAGGAGAGGAGCAATTCTCCATCAGTGTGATTCATTCATATTGACTCCTATTTTAACAGAGGCAAAAAAGGAAATAATTACTTGCCGATAAAGGAGGATGAAACAAACGGTGACAGAAAGAAGCATCTAACTTATCTTGGATGGAAAACAAAGTAGGATAGTAGCATTTCTAAAACGGTAGCATTGATTCATATTAACAGAGACACTCTCTTGAAACAACATTCGTTAAAAAATATAATTTACTTGTAGCAGTGGCATTGCTTCAATTTTCCGGCGGCATTCTAGCAAAATAGCTGTACGGGACATGCTAGCACCATGTGCGTCCACACGTATAAATGGGTGATGCAGAGTATGTAGCCAAGCAGCATATCTGTGTTGGTCCCATATTTGTTCTCTTTGAACTTTTTTCCTATGTGAGGGCAGCAAATCTAGTCCTGCACAAACTACCCGACCCCCCCCAGTTTCTTGCCCTTTTCAACAAAGAGATCGGTTCCTTACATATGTGTGTACTGGGTTACCCCCTTTTTCCCTTTTCGACCAACAAAGCGGCTGGATAGCCAGTCTATACTACTTTTCCTCCCTCCTTTCCTCATTTAACCACGTCCTAGATTCATGCTCCACTCCACCGCACCTTTCATTCCTCTTTGAACCAAGACCTAGATTTGACTACAGATTGAAAAAGATCCACATGCAGCTAGAGCAACGACGGTTTCAAAGAAACTTATACCTTATGGTCGTCGGGATGTGGCAAGGCGTGCGGCATGAGGCCGGATCTGCCCACACTATGTATGGCAGCAAGGCAGAAGGGGTCAGTGGCCCTCCCGCACAGGCGCTGGGTGAAAGAGAACATCGCAACCGGCAGTGGATTGCCTCCCTCGCCGAAGGCGATATAGTTAACGCTGCACCTCCTCCCCTTCCCGGCGGTGCGACGGGATACGGATGCCTCCTTCACCAGCTGTGAGGGGGGGGGGGGAGACAAGAGTCCTACGCAGTCTTGTTTAGGTCTGGTGAAGAGAGGGTGAGAGACCGCGAATATAGCAAACCCTAGAAAATGAACGCTGAGCCTCCAGCGTGTAACATATATGTATTGCGGCGAGCGTGTGGAGAGTGCAAACCCTAGCGAACAAGCGCTGAGGCTCCCTCTTATATATATACTAATGTAGTACGGACTGAGCTCTAGTGCCTTCACTCCATCTACTTTTGGCTGTATGACAAGTGAGCCAGCCACATTCTGGGCCCACCTGTCATAAACCCAAAGGCAGGTGCACTAAGTCAATGAAGCTGTGTCCATATAGTACTCTCGTGTGTATACGACTAATATATAGTGGAGTGGTTTTCTTATTCTCTCCATAACAATCATTTTAAATTGTTTAAGTATGAAATGAAACTCTTTATTTAATGTACAGAGGGAGTACTACTTCCGATGAACTAACGATCCATGCCCACGCGTCCTGGTCACACTTCCTGTCCTTCATGTGTGGTACACTACCCTCCCTTAAGTGAACAACCACACATGCACCAAATTACTGGAAATGTGTGAGAGTGTGTACAAATAAAGAATTTTAATTTCAATTATCGGAAAGGTTTGAGAGTATTACAAAGTTTGACTTCAGTCAAATCTAATACGCGGAGTAAATAAAAATGGAGGGCTACTACGTCCATCCGGGTTTTTAGTCCACACCATTTTTTAAATCAAAGTTAATAGCTGGACAAATAAAATTACAGGGGAGCTGGAGACAAAGTTGTGAGAAGGCTTAGAAATCAATACAAAACTGATGCTCTTAGTACCAACGTCGATCCTTCTTCGAGGAAACATTTGGTTCATAGCCAATTATGTGATAAAATTGCACCAACATGAAAGACGACTGCGTCTCCAACGCAACCAAGGTGAACTGACGAAGGATATCATCTTTGTGCGTAACAAGCAAAGAGCACTGATGGAAGACAACATGTTTTTCATTGAAAATTGATCAGCTTCACCAGCCGACGCAAACATGAGGCGCGACCATGAGCATCGATAGTTTGTGGTCTATTTTTTGTCCTAATTTTTTTGTTTCTTGTTGCTACATTATATACTTGTGGGAGCTTAGATGTGATATCCTTAAATAACATCTAGATGTGAATTGGACAAACTGATTTTCTAACGTACCAAGAAAGAAAACTCGATCAAAAACACGCCCCCGCTTCCAGGTCACGAGAGTCGTCGCGCACACACACATAGACATAGACATGCATATCCGTTTTTACGTAAAATTCCATTTCCATCTCCATCTCCAATCATATTTGTCCAACTGGCACATTATTCACGTTGTTAAGTATATACGCAACAATATTAACGTACATCATCTCTTGTTTGCACACGTCCGGACCGCTGCCATGGCCGGTCCTGACCAACCCGAACCCTCTTCATCACCCACGCGTGATTCCCGCCCGAAACGGTCAATGCCGCATTCATGCCCGGCCAGAGTGGACGGAAACTGTCACTAGCGCCAGCATTGAAGCGGCGCGCCGGCCGAGAGAGCGTTGCCCGCACCGCTTCCGGGTGCACGCGGCTGCTCCGCATTCAAAGGTCGCAATAGCCGGCTACAACATCCATGTAAAAAGTTTTTGGGAGTCTGTGCTACAGCTAGCTGTCCTCCCCCAACTCGTCAATCTCTTCCAGAAGTGCTAGTAGTACTCCATGGCGTGATCCATCAACAAGCAGGCGGGAAAGTTATCGTATACTCGGTTTGCGTTGAGTGGCATGCCGAGCGACCGTGTGGGGTCGAGCTGTGGAGGAGGGTGAGACACGACCACGACAGACGTGATTTACTGTGTGATTTGACTGCTCCTTAGTGGCCCCTACACGTACTCCCCCTACGTGTATGCAACAGTCACACGTACACATGGACGCAAAAACGCGCGCGACGCCCTAATGCATGCATGTCCGAGCACACGACAGAACACACACGGTCACGCTAAGTGCTCAACCTACACGTGCATGCACACACATACTCAGTCAAGGTGAGCTAGTGACCGTATAAACACCGGAATATATATATATATTGAGCGCAATGAGCGTATTATGAAGTCCACTGACCGTATTTTTACAAATATACAGTGACAGACAGTGTATTTATCTTGTTTGAAATTAATCCATATTAACCGGAGAGGAGGCTGTATGGACTAGCATTACTTGCGCGCCGTGGCTCGTAGGACAAGGAGAAACTTTTGACTAATGCAAGCTCTCCGTCGCTCAAGCGGTGGACGTGCAACAGTTAATTCGGTGTCAGATTGCCAAAAGCATACACTTCTATACTACTAGTGCTACTATTGTTCGACTTCCCGAATAGGCGAACAGCCAAGCACAAAGTTTACTAATATAGTCTATAAAGGTAAGTACTATACTAGTACTAGGAACCGGATGGAGGAGCGTCTGCACTCTTATTATAATTTTAAAATGTGATAAAGCAATCTTCAGCACATTTGGTTATCTTCGAGGGTTCTCGCATGTGATAATGTAAGTTGATTGCATGGAACACTCGCCACAATTCTCGCTTAATTCTGGCTCATATCCTGTTACAAATAGTAGTGCTCGGTAATATTTCCTCTTTTTTGTTATTCAGCATGTAAACAGGTCAGCAAACCTTGTGGCGCATCTTCGTGCGAACCGTGCTTGTTGCACTTTGAATGTGGCCGAGAGCTGGCTTGATGAAACACCTCGCTTCCTACTTCTTGTTTTGCGGGGTACCTCGCTTCCTAGTGACCAGTGTCTTGGCTGATCGTCCTAAGAATGTTATATATGAATAAAGCTCTCTCATTTACTCGCAAAAAGGATTGAGACATATTATCCGGAAAGGAGGGAGTATGGACTAGCACTACTTTTTGGTGTGTCTCGTCAATTCGCAGAACGACCAGAAGCTTGCAGGACAAGGTGAAGCTCTCTTACGCCTTTTGACTAATGCAACCTACCGTCGGTGGAAATGCATCAGTCTATTTGGTGTCAGATTGTCAGAGGCATACACTGGAGTACTACCCAACATGCGGAGTACCATCATTGTTCGACTTCACGAAGAGGTGAAGAGCCAAGCGCAGTAGTACGAGTAGTACTACTACTAGAACCGCATGGTGGACCATTTGTACTCTTATTTCTTTTTATCTCTGATAAAGTACACGTTTATTCCGGAGAAGGGCGGAAAACGGCAGCCCAGCATCATAATGTAATGAATGATATCGATCAACCAACCATGCTCGAATATATCTTGGCCTCCATGCGAACCCGTCTGTGTGTTCTCTCTCCTCGTCTCTCTCAAGGAACGGCGGGTTGGATCTTTGCCGTCAATTGAGATCGGTTTGCTACACTCCTGTCCCACATGTCAGTGATATGCCAAGAGGAGGTGCGTTGACCGACTAGCCATACGCGTACTTGGTTTTGAACCTTCATACTACTCCTCCCTCCGTCATAGTTTACAGGGCATGCTTCATTATGATGCATTTCTCTCAATGCATTTCCACCACCAGAGAGACTTTAGACGCGTTTGGTTTAATGCTCAATTAATTAGGGCATGGTAACCGCAATCAAGTCCACAATTTTCTCTCCATGTAACTACGGAATGGAGTAAGTGCATGCATGTGTGTACCCGGGGTGGAAGCACTGCATGCATGTGTGTACGCATTATTCCCTCTACTAGTAATAGACGCTGTGCTATAACTACCAATGCTATTTTTCAGGCTGATCGCTAGTCACCTTGGTCCCACAGATCTTTTTTATTTTTTCTGAAGCACTGTGTATAAATAGTGACGGATGGAGTAGTATGAGCGGATTCAAAGAAGAGCATATTGATGGTTGCTTCTTCAGAGCAACTTACAGTGGGAAAGGTGGGGCTTACGATTTGACTGCTCATTACTCACTATTAATGCGGCGCAATGACCGGGCTGAGTCTCCCATGCGGTTGTGCACTACCCCCTCGGTTCTTAAATATAATCCGGAGTATATTTGTCTTTCTAGAGATTTCAACGAGTGACTACTCAAATATTTGTCTTTTTAGAGATTTCAAATGGACTGCACATACGGATGTATATATATATTTTAGAGTGTATATTCTCTCATTTTGCTCCGTATGTAGTCACTTGTTGAAATCTCTAGAAAGACGAATAGAATATTTAGGAATGGAGGGAGTACACATACGAGCAAAATGAGTGAATCTACACTCTAAAATATGCCCGTTTGAAATTTGTAAAAAGACAAATATTTACGAACGAAGGAGTATAATTTTGTGCATGGCACATGGACCCGGATGATGAAGAGGCTTCTGGCAATGCTATCAAGCTTCCATCATTTGTTTACATAATTGACGTACTATACAAATAATTTTCCAATGAGACATGAAATTGTACAATGGTGTGAGCTTTCAGCTTCTGTTTCGCGTGTCTTGCCATCGATGCTCTTTCGGCAACAATGAAAAACTAACTTCCTTGCTAATGCATGTCAATTATTAGCAGACCAGAGCTAATAATTACATCACAACTGAAGATAGAGTTGTGAGAAGGTGTTAAATTAAAATCGATCCATGCTTTCATTGGCAGCAACGTCCCCCCAGCTCTGTCTAAATCAACAAGGCATGATGGGAAAAAAGTAGTTGTCTGGAGCATGCAACATTCCGATCATTTTGTGCAGTTCCACTAAAATAGAGTTGAGTGTCCCTGTTACAAAGATATTAAGTGTGATTACGATAATAGAGGACTGCTGATGAAACAATAAACACATAAATAGAAGCCGGTCACCTTTGCAATCTCTTTTAAGACTAACTAGTTGGAGAAGATTAGGCTCGGAGTTGGATGAGGAGGATAGAGCAAAACCAATCTCCCTTTGTGCAGTCACACTGAAATGTAGAGACGTTGCCCATGTGACATTTTAGTACAACTGCACAAAACACTCTTAAGAAAAAAGTGATTTGTGCAGTTCACCAAAAGGTCGCAATAGCAACGAGGTGAAATGGATAGCCCTGTTTGCAAAAAAGAGGTAGAAAGGAAACAATTACTGGCCAATAACAGTTGATGACACATGCGACGACAAAAAAGAAGCATAATCCTCGCCCTAAGGGAAGATAACAACACGGTTGTGTTTGTCTAAAATGGTGTGAGGACGAGAATGCAATATGGAAAGTACGCTGGACGAGCTACGTTTTGGGCAAAGAACTATGGAAGATCCACATGCAGCGATGTGGGAAGACGGGCAGTGGAGCAAGGCTGGAGGGGATACCTGGAGGTCGTCAGGATGTAACTAGGTGAGCGGCGGCGGGCGGAATCTGCGAGCAGGTGGCGTAGGCCCTGCCGCGCCGGAGCTTGGTCAGAGAGAACGGCGTGTACCGCAGATCGGGACGTGCTGCCTCGGCGCTGTCGAACTGAGAAACGATGCACTTCCTCCCTTTCCCCTGCCGGACGGGATGCGTTCGGATCAGTGACCAACGGTGAGCGAGATAGAGGCCACCGCACTCCTTTCCCCCGGCAGACGGGATGCGGTCGGATCAGTGACCAACAGTGGGAGAGAGAGAGGCCACCGTAGCCTTGTGTGAGATACTCTGAAGAGCGACAAACGAGGCACGCAAGGCTCCATTGTATATAGTGAGCGGACTACCTTTTTCTCCATAAAAATCATTTTATATTCTGTGTACGTGCCATTGAGCGCTATAACTTTATTTAAAAATAACACGGCAACGCGTCAAGTCGAACTTTGTTTCGTGCAGGCGTGGTACACGACCTCCCTAGGTAAACAACCGCTACAGGCGTTCAAATTAGCACGTGGTCTGCCATTTCGTAAAGAAATGAGCTCCACCGTGTACCCGCGCGGGTGTGGCTGGGCACGAAGCACGAGTACATGCACGGTGCACCTATTCTCTTCTTGTATACGTACACCACCTACGTGGGGTTATGTGAGAGAGATACAAACCTAGAGAGATATAGTGTGTGGATTCTTGAGAGTTTGTTTTGGGGG